>NW_022681461.1:41955603-42410603 GCF_009764315.1 Trachypithecus francoisi | reverse complement strand
CCATTTACTAAAAATGGATAAAAACGAAATTTTTAATAGTAAAATGGTACCTCCTCCTTACTTTTTAATCACTTAGTTTGCTTATCTTTTAAAGACCGCTACTTTAAAACATGTGCACCTAGAGGGAAAAAGAAATATTAGGGGCCAACTTTCTAATTTTTTTCCGTAGAAAGAAAAGAGGTGTTACAGGTCCATTCCTTCATAAATATTTTAGAAATTATTGTAAATAATATCAGTCAAGAAACAAGCCAGAAAGAGCAGAAATCATCAAAACAAGCTAATTTTAAAAGTGAGCTACACATGTGATCATTTAAATTTTAAAGCCAAGAGGTAATCAGACTCAATGCATTTTCATTCATATGGAAAAAATATCAGGGTTATAAATATAGAGAGACGGGTAATATTCTACAAATTCCTGTTGACCTTGAAATTTATGTTCAGAAGATACATCTCAGTTTGAGACTTGATAATCTTTCATGTTTTTATTTCACTTTTAAATTTCCATTCATCCCTTCATTTAAAGACACAATATCCAAAAAGTATCTGCAGAAAAATAAAATTCATCCTGCATTAAACAAACATTCGGATTCATTTGGGAGCCTCAGGTTCAGAAAAAAAGCGACAACAAGCTACCGAAACAACAACCTCAGAAAACCCTGCAAAAACAAAACAAACCAACCAACAATAGCTTTCATTTTAGATATGAAAGTTGGAGCAAATTATAAATGGTCTGGCTAAGGTCATATTGGAAATCTCGACTATATTCCCCAGGCTATCCAGCGGTACTCCTGCCTATTTTCTATTGTTTCCATCATGCCTTCTCTCTTTTAAAAATAACTATAATGATATAAATTTACCTATGTAACAAACCTGGGCTCATACCTCTGAACTTACAATAAAAGTTAAAAATAAATAAATAAATAAATAAAATCTGCTCATTAAACAAAAGTCAGAAATGAAAAAGCTATGAAAATCCAACCCTGAATCTCCCTTATAAGTTAAATATTTCTATGATGAAGGTTGTATTTAAAATTTACTTTTAAGCTTCAATTATATTTTAAAAAAAAACAGAGCAAGAAATACAGGTAATTAAATCATTAAACACTATGGACAACTCATTGCTAAATGTTTGTAATTCCAGAGATATCTCTAAGGAAGTTATAAATTCTACTATATGTTTTGTGCTCTTTTGAGCAGCTATGTCTATGTTTATTATAGAATGAGAAAACAGCAACTGATGGCACATGATATGGTTTGGCTGTGTCCCCACCTAAAATCTCATCTTGAATTGTAATAATCCCCACCTGTCAAAGGCAGGACCAGCTGGAGATAATTGAATCATGGGTGCTGTTTTCCCCACGTTGTTCTTGTGATACTGAGTTCTCATTAAATCTGATGGTTTTATAAAGGGCTTTTCCCTCACTTCAGTCTGCACTTCATTTTGATACTGCCATATGAAGAAAGATGTGTTTGTTTCTCCTTCCACCATGATTCTAAGTTTCCTGAGACCTCCCAATCCTGTGGAACTGTGAGTCGATTAAAACTCTTTACCTTTATAAATTACACAGCCTTGAGTATTTCTTCACAGTAGTGTGAGAACAGACTAACACAGTAAATAACTGTAAAAAAAAGGTCCACTAAATTTTGTGGACTTCGTATCTGGATAATATATTAATTTTTCAATGAAATGACTACATTTTGATCTCATGGTAAATCGTGTATGATTTTCGCACCAAATAAGCAAATTGTTACAACTCATGCTTTTGTGGGCTCTGCAGTCTGACCTGGGACCCTAATTTGATTTTATACTATTTAAGTAGGTACACAGAGAAGATTATTCCTGGCAAGGAAAGATCTTTACTACATGTCTGAGACTAGAATTGAAGGGAATAATTGGTTGAACTAGAAATAAAGGAAGTAACACTAAGAATTTGAAGAGTCTACTCTGTGCTTATTACGATTCCAGGTGGTAGCAGTAGTGGTAATTGTGGTGGTGGTGGCGGCATAGGAAATTTCATCTAGCCTTTAGTATTTCAAGTGTTCTGGCCTTAAAGCAGCTCAGGATTTACTAGGCATATAAAATCACAAATAGGCTAAAATATCATGAGTGATTCAGGAAGGGTGAAAAAGAATATATGTCAATTGAAATGTGTTGTTTGGTTCATTATAAGTAATGGGTTACTTATCCAAATATTTTCTAGGGTATTGTTAGGGGTATGCAGAACCACTTTGAAATTTCACACTAGGAAGTGGTTGGTGTTAGCATATTTCACTAGAAGTTTCTGGAATACAGACAGGTTAGCACAGGCAAATGTCATGCTACAGCAAAATGTATGGTTGGGCCACATGACTAGAATATTCTCAGTCGAAACTTGACAGTACTACTTGAATTGCTGAAAGATTGATTAATTACAATCAACTTGGGCATAAGAATTTCTTCCAAGAATATAATGCAAAATTTCAGAAGTTAGAATGATTAATAATAAAATACACTGGGAGAAACCTAGGAACAGCACGTGTAAATTATTTGATTTATATTCCTGCAAAGGTTGTTGAAGAAAACTAATCTAAAACAAGGCGTATTCTTGGTCAGCAGTGGTTTCAACCCAAGAGCCATATAGAATATGCATACTTCAACAGTCCTGATTTGGCTAGTTGACAAATATAATTGTTTGGAAGTGATGTGAAATAGTGGAAAATGAAAGGTTTAGAGAGTCAAATGGAAATAGGTTTAGGAATGGCTCTGCCTCTCACTGGCTATGTAAACTTGAAGAAATGGCAGCACGTTTCTGATGCACAGTTCCTCATGATATCATATCTATCTGTATTGTGAGAATTAAATGAACTATTTTATGTAGTTTAGGCAATTCTACTTTTGTTACAAAAATCATATTAAATAGTAACTCTTACTTAAAAACACAACCTAGTAAATCACATTTTGATATCTGGTTTTGCTCTTCTCCCTCTGTTCTTAACCACAGTGACCTTTATATTTTATATAACTAACTTGTATGTGTAGAATCTGGCCAGGTGTGATGGCTCACGCCTGTAATTCCAGCAGTTTGGGAGGCCAAGGCAGGCAGATTACCTGAGGTCAGGAGTTTGAGACCAGCCTGGCTAACATGGTGAAACCCTGACTCTACTAAAATACAAATTAGCCAGGTGTGGTGGCTCACACCTGTAATCCTAGCTACTCGGGAGGCTGCTGCAGGAGAATCACTTGAACCTGGCAAGCAGAGGTTGCAGTCAGCAAAGATCATGCCATTTCACTCCAGCCTGGGCAAAAAAGAGCGAAACTCCATCTTAAAAAAAAAAAATCCATCTGTAGCAATAATTTCATACGTAAAACTAGTCTGATTTCCTTATCTCACTCAGATAACCTGATGTGAGATAAAGGTAAATGAACAAAACAGAAGAATTGACTTATTTTTTCTATCTCCTTTGCACACCTATGCAAGGGGCTGCCTGGTGACACAAATTACTCCCATGGACAGTGTTCTAAGGATTGGAGAGAAAGAATCTGGATTTCCACAAACTCCCAACAGTAAACAAACTGTGAAGCAGTACCCAGTTAGGTATCTCAAGTCCATCTAATATACCACATGAATTCGAGAGATACTCATCCTTGAAAGCATCATCCGTTTGACACTGCCAGGGTTAGAGATCAGAATAGGGTGGGTGCATTGGAGAAAAGAATCTGGGGGTGATAGAACGATGTGTGAATCTTTGTTATCTTGCCATTCTTGTTTCTCCTTTCAAGGAATCTCTGCTTTCTCCCTCTGCAGCAATTCCTCAGGAGAGCTCTATGAGAGAGAAACAAGAAGTAAAGAGGCAGGGGAAAAAATCCCAATGTCTCCTGAAACTGAGAATATAGATCTGTGACTAAGATATTAGTATCATAAAATGGTCTAAAACTAGAATGGAATAAATTGATTTTATGGACCTGGAATTTAGCTTTCCTGCTTGCAGAATAATGGAGAATAAACCCAAACATGTATTAATACATTCGTTAGAACAAATGAGGTTATCCATCCTTCCTTCCTTCCTTCCTTCCTTCCTTCGTTCCTTCCTTCAACATATTTTAACTTAGCTCCTCCCCTGTGCCAGAAACTGTAAGAGCAAATAATACTAGAGTGAACTCTAAAAACTAATCTCTGTCCCTGCTATCATACAGCTACTTTCTAATGGGAAGAGACTAGTAATAAACAAACCAATGAATAAGGTAGGGTAGTGGTAAGTGCCTGGTTTAAAATCAAGCAGCGTAAGCAGTTAGTGCAAGTTGTTACTATATTTTAGGATGATAAGAGAAGTTCTTTCTGAGGGGTTGATACTAGAACAGAGACCAAAATTAAGTAATTGATCAATCCATATGTATATTTGAGGATAGAATATTATAGCTGCAGGAAATAATAAATGCAAAGACCCTGAGGTGGTAATATATCTTATGTACATAGGAACAGCAAGGAGGATGGCATAGAAAAAAGTGATGTGATAAAATCCAAGAGGTGGCAATCAGGGATTCAGGTTGTATATGATTGCGATGATTTGTGTGTCAACATGACTGGGCTATGGTGTGCCCAGATATTTGGCTAAACATTATTCTGGGTATGTCTGTAAGGGTGTTTCTGGATGAGATTATTATTTAAATCAGTAGATTCAGTAAAGCAAATTGCCCTGCTAATGTGTCATCCAATTTGTTGAAGCTCTGATTAAAACAAAAAGGCTGAGTAAGGGAGAATTTACTTTTTCTGCCTGAACAGAATCAAGCTGAAGCAGTAGTCTTTTCCTGTCTTTGGACTTAGACTCTGACTGGAGCTTGCATCATCAGCTTTCTTGATTCTCCAGCCTTCAGACTTAGACTGGAACTGTAACGTCAGCTTTCTTGGGTCTCCAGCTTGCCAGCTGAAAATCTTGGGACTTCTCAGTCTCCATAACTGCATGAGCTAATTAATTCCTCAGAATAAATTGGTTTATAATGTAAATATGCTTGTTATATTTTTCTGGAAAATCTTAATATAGATTTCAGTTCTGAGAGTGATTATAGAAAAACAGTGTTAAGGATGAGTTTTCTGAATTGGTTCTGGAATTTCTGGAATTGACTCTAATCTGTTTAAATTTAAAGATGCTAATAGCTCTTTCTTAATGCTGAAGAGAACAGTAATATTCCATACATGATCTGGCTATAGACATATGCAAAAACACTTTTAAGAAGCAGGTGCCAGGTAAACGTGTATATGATATTTTCAAAAATTTTTGGAAAACTAATGAGTATAATGAGATTCGCTGGTTGCTCTTAATGTTGCTGGATGAAGTGGTTAAAGAAAAGAATGAACTCAGGGATTTGAATTTCTAGCTCAAGCAAGGCATAAGTGACCTGAAAGTTTCTTTGTATCCCCCAAAGAGACTCTTATCTCTTGTAGCTGAAGGGCTGAGATTGCTGCAAATCAAATGAAGAATCTCATCCTGTGACTGGCTGAGGTACAGCACAAGTTGGGATGTTTGATAATAACATATGCAAGTGAAAACGAACTGCAGTTTAGACTACGATAGGAATTCTAGGATTGGTGAGAAGTAGTCAGAATATAAATATACTTCAAGGTAGAGCTGTCAGGATTTGAAATGGACTTGATTATGAATGTAAGTGGAAAGTAAGCAATGATTCTGAGACCTTTGGCATGAGCAACTGGGATAATCTGTATTGACTGGTTAACCATTCATGCTACATTTTGGGAGATCAATGCTCAGTGTTGCATATGAGGATGGTTAACTCTACTTACTAATGCATAGCCTGAATTCAGGCTCCGTGATATTGGTGGAAAAAATGGGCGATAGAAAAACAACCAGTTTATGCAGAATACAGCTCAAGGTAATCAGAAAAGCCTGGAGGTAATATTTTAATATACTGAATTGGAAAAAGCCATCTTTCACAGATTGAGGTTAAGTGTTCTCTGTGGGAAATATAAATATTTACCCAACAGAGTCACAGGTTATGCAGGAGTTGGCTTGTGCTGACCTTTATTATGGAGAGATATGCGAGTGATATACTTGCATTGATAATGTAACACATTCTATTCAATGTAAAACAATTTCAGAGCTCACATTCTATGAATTTCTCACAGGCTTTGAAGTTCAAATTTGCACAGATGAAAAATAAGACCTACTTTAAAATTGCCACTTCAGTATAATTTGATATTTGCATGTAAATATTTCACATATTAAAGTTAAGTTCTTGGGTTTTTTTTTTTTTCCTTCTCTGTCTTCCTTTTCCTTAAGATGATATCCTGGTCTCAGGGAACGCTTACACGTAATGAGGGAGAAGAAGGTGTGCTGCTTGCCAGTCCTTGGGCAAACCTATGAGAGGTTGTCCCATTTTCTAGGCACTGGTTATGCCCATTACATCCCCAATCTGCTGATGATAGCAGGTTACAACCAGTCTTTGGGAATGCCAGAATCTACTGCTTTGGATTGAAGACGCTCCCATTATCTCAGATAGAAAAGGACTTTAATAGTAGTTAGTTGTTAGTACATGGAGATGATTGGAATCAAAAGGATCAAGTGCCTAAATTACTTTTGCAGAATTTTGCCAGAAATAAACAAAAGTCTAGAACATTATTTGTTTGAGGTATAAAACAATTCTTGGCCCCAAGCAGTGTGTGTGTAAGACATGTACTTCATCTAAAATTGTATTGTTCTCTTCTCTTCAAGGTGAAACTTTTAAACTGAATTTACATAGCAGTCATAATGTTAGATGGATTCACTTTTGAGTGAATAAACTTCTTAATGTTTTACTGTATTTCCATATTTTGGATGAAGAAATCCAATTATTAAATTCTGTTTGAAGTACATGATGAAATAATATAAAACTAGCCTCATTTCACTGTTTAATTTTTTTATTTTGCTAATAAACATATTAACAGCTTTTCTTGAAATTAAGGATATGCAAAATCCATTTATATGAATAATCACTTGATCTAAATGAAATTTTAGACTCTACAGTGATGCATAAATACACCTTCTACTGCAGCATGTGTTAAAGCACAATCGTCAGGCACAATCATCTCTAGATAGTTAACTTTTAGAATTGCCACTGATGCTGTATGAACAGATTTGCCTTTTTTTGGTTTCTCTGTGTCCAGTGATATCAGCACAACCCCCACGGTGAATGGGAAAGTTGGAACCACATTTTATGTCAGCAACACAATTTCAATTCCAATTGATTTTTATTAATCATGAAATTTTTAAGTCCATTGCTGCTAAAAGAGTTTAAGGAAAGAAAAATAGTATTATCAAACAAAAAATTAAGAAACAATTGTGGGCTTATACTATAAAATAAATAACAAAACCATTGTAGCAGGAATGTTCAGATTAGTTTTAATGTGAATCTGAGCAGGGCTGTTCACCTTCTTTTTTCAACACATACTACATGTTTGCAAATTTATGCATTTCCCATAGCCCTCACTGATTTTCTCAACTGACTGCTTGACAGTTTCAGGCATTTCACAGGCTGATGTCATGGGCTGTCATGAAAATGCCTCATATGCTAAATGCCAGGTTTGAGAAGCAGTGTTGAAGAGTTCACCCAAAGACAGAAGATTGAGGAAATTTTCCCTAGCTGCTTGTGACAGAGCACACTTCATTTTACAAGTGAACACCCTCTGTAATGTCTGTAAAAAGAGGACTCTGTAATATTACATGTTGAAAAAACGTAGCACAGACTTCCTGCTTATTGCTGGTTATCTTTCAGGCTTAAATAGGTGTTAAAGGAAGACTCTGCTGACGGTATGTGCTTCTTACATAACACTAATACATGGCAGATGCTGGAAGTACAAAGTAGAAGTTTCCAAACTCCTCAGAGGTTATCAACAAAACTTCATTAAGAATGAAAGATCTGGGAAAAAGTTAGACTGGATGAGACTCTAGGGCTTTGGGCTTAAATTCAAATTCTGCCAGGCAAATGGGAACATATCATCACTTTAATTTATAAGGTCCCCATGGTCTTTTGCCTGTTTAGTCCCATCTTTTTGTATCATTATGTCCTCTTTATTAGTCATAATAGGGTAAGTTATCATGTCTGTAGAAAAATTGGCTAATATAATGGTTTGATTTTATTCAACATTAATTTTGATTCACTCAACTCACCAAGGTAGGTATTCTTCATCAGAGAGTGGTTTTTCCCTATGCAATGACTCAGAGACTCATGCTGTTTTTCTTCTTGTGACTTTGCTTTTCCTAAAGACCTTGTTGACACCTTCATCCAGCTTTGGAAGGAACACAGCTGGGTAGAAGGAGACATATCTGTTTTATAAAAGCCTTAGTCTTTAAAAAGGCACATATTACTCCTATTCACCTTTTATTAAGAACTTAGTCATATGGACACATATAAGTCCAAAGAAAGTTTTAAATGCAGCTAAAAAAAGGAAGATATGAATTTTGGTGAGCACATAAAGCCTCTGTAAAAGTGATATATTGTTTAATCTTTGTTGTCTTCTGGTGACCAAATATAATGTTTAATCTTTTCAAATATAAACACATTTATCACCTCCTAAAAAGCAACAACCTCAAATCACATACAATGTGTACAGAATAGTTGTATCTACTTCAAAGTTCAAGAAGCCTTGAAGAAGCAGAATTGTGCCTATTCAATGAGGTTATGTTTCCTCATAGTCTAGGTAGGTGTAGTCAATCAAATACAAGTTGTTTGTGTCTGCCCTCCACAACCCAGAGTGCAAATTATAATACCAGAGCAGAAACAGGAATATTGCAAATAAATAAACACATTAACAATATAAAATACACAGCAGTCACTTGTCTATACTAATGACATAAACCTCTGCATGAGGCATTGTGAAGACTTCCAGCCTTAGCAGAGGAAGGATTTCCTCAACTACGTATAGAATGTGCTCTGTGGAAGACACCAATTTCACAGAGGTTCATGCTTGTTTGTTTTCTACCATGAACACGTAAGTTGAAAATTGAAGAGCATACCCAATTTGGGGGCTTACATCTTTGTATCCTATATCTTGCTGAAACACTGCTTGGAGTTCAAAGATCATTGTATAGCTCAAACAATCAAATGATGTTCTAGCCTTTATTTTTCCAGTGAAATTTCCCAAAAACATTTCAGACATCTGGTTCATTTGATTTCAGCCATCTCCAGAACTCTCAAAGTTCTTTCTGAGCCTAGTTCTTAACCCTGGTTTATTTCCTTGCTCCCTTCCCTGATGTCTGTCTCTCACTCGCTGAATTTATTGATGGCTACCTTTGGGCTATATAAAATAATAGGCATGGCTGACAAGGCTTTATCATTTTCTATTTGTCACAAAGCTGAGTTCCTTTGTAAAACTGAGAAATTTTAATGGGTCATTGCTGCTTAAACTTCTAGTCTTATTTCCTACTCTGGAATTCTCAGAAGCAGTCACATTTTGTGAGCCTCCAAATTTCTGAACTTTCTATTCTCCTTTATTTCCCTTTGAAAGCCAGAAATTCCTTGGTTGAGTTCATCTCTTTGTTTTAATATCTTTTTTTATAAGCCTCAAGAAGCCAAAAGAGGCACTAAAATTTGTTTCTTTCCAGTAGGTTTCCTGAATTTAGAGGCTCAAAAGACACATAGCCTGTTTTCCTAAAATGTTAGACAATATTTTAACCATATATGTTGCCACTGCATAACATGAAATCTCTAGCTTTCTGGCAAAACATATCATTGATTGCTCCTCAGGACCATATATTTAAGTTTTGTCAGAGCAAAACCCCACTTCAGTCTGCACATTTCCATACTAGTTATATTAGGCTAAATTACAATAACAAATAAACACCAAAATATATATGGTATCAAACATCACAGAAACATATTTCTCAATTATAACAGCTCAAACTGGGTATTCTGATTGGCTAGCTTTTCTCTCCTATTCATTAACTTAGCGACACATATTTCGTTTTCTCTCGTAGATCTATCAGTCCCAAAGTCTTGTCACCATTTTGCCCAAACATGAGGAGAACGATAACCTGAAAAGCTACAACCTCTTCTTAAAATCTTTGAGGAGGAAACAGCGCAGGTTATATATACTCATATTCCATTGACCAGTTCCAGTCATATTACCAATATTAAACACCAGGAACGACTGAAAAATAAGATTTACTCTGTGAACAGAAAGAGAGAAAAATGAATCCTGGAGAGCAGCCCACAGTCTTGCCATTTTCCCACATTCTCTGTGCTCCAACTACACTGATCTCCCTCCAGTTTCTTGGCAGTGACATATTCCTCTGCAATGGGGATTTGTCCTCTCTTCTTTCCTCTACCAAAAATGCTCCTCCTACCACCTTCATCTTATATTAGCTCTCAGCTCTATGATCTTTTTTGTCTTTCCTCAAGGACGTCTTCTCTGTCAAGCCAATTCCTGATATCGATATTTACAGAAGCAAGGACGCTTACTTCTGCGATACTCATCACAACTGCCGACACAGAGCTCTGTTCTATTACTGCTCAACACTGTAACACCATCCCATAACACAATGTCTGGAATATCATTAGCTATTAATTTAGCGCAAATAAATGAATCAACGAATGCATCCTGTTCCAAAAGCTTATTTCTTAGGCAAAGTGGCGGAAATTATACTCACATCCTAGTTTCAGCACCATTAATGAATGACATGGAGAGCCAGGCTAGGGATATGTAAAAAGAGGGCAAATATTTCTGATGTTTTCTTTTCTGTGCACAAAATTGTAAAGATTTTATTAAAGGATAGGTAACTAAATAAAGAGTGGAAAATGAACACAGCTAATACTTTGTTACCTAATAATTAAAGATAGAGAAAATAAAGCAAAACCAGAAATATTTTAAAAGGCATTACTATTATTTTTAGTACTTTTGTCCACTACTGTTTTTTCTTAGTCTGGCTGAATATAAACATTATTGGTTTGAATACGTGTTTTTGGTAATTCTCTTTCTAACATAAAGAAGGTCAACACTATGCAAAAGGTCTGGGAAATGCTTTCATTTCAATACAGAATTTATACACAATGATGAGAGAATAGCAATATCACTTATAATTCAGTAATAGAATGACTGGAATTCCAGATAAAATTTGTCTGAAGTCAAGGTTCTGTGTCAATACAGCAGACCATTGCAACTTGAATTACTCACATTGGGCTATAGACTGACCCTATTAGACTAATTGCATACTATTTCTGTCTGGTATCTGGGAGTTTGGAGTATTATTTATTTAACACTTTTGGATTCCATATTCTCACCAATTCCTTCCCAATTGTCAGCGCAAGTGGGGGATTGCTCTGACCATGAACCTGGGGGCTGTATATTTATCACCCAGTATTAGAATGTATTGAGGATTTACATAATGCAGAGTCTTTAAATTGATGTCAGCAGGTACCTCTTAGTTTTTTCTAGTAAATTATATTTACTGAAAACTGCAACCATCAATCTTGGTTATGAGGATATTTAAAAAATTCTAAGACCAAAGTACTTAGAAATTAAAAATTAACTTCAGAGTATACACCTAATTAATGCAGCTTCATTTATTCATTTAGGAAATATTTATTTTGCCAGACTCTGTTTTGTGTAAACGGCACAGATGTCTATCCCTTTTGCATTGGGGTTAGAATTGATCATATGTTTCCACTCTTATATGTGATATCGTGTTTATTGAATACCACTAGAGGCCAGGCACTATACTAAGTGCTCAGATCGGGAAGATTAAGAGGACATGCTCACTGACGTCAAAGAGCACACAGGCTAGTGTGTGGAATACTACGTTAGCATTTACTGAGGCAACATGTGTGAAAATAAGGTTGGAGGATTATCTAAATAATTGAAGTATGGTATTTTTCGGAAAAAAAGACTTAGCCAAAAATTATTTCTGATGAATCATATTTCTATTTATACTTATTTAAAAATAGTCTTATCCCAAATAATGTACCTACATTAATAAGATATGTAGAAAACAGAAAATGTCAGAATAAATTTCGGACAACATTTCAGCACTCGGAAAGTTACTGGCAGCATAGCAATGACATTTGAAAAGAATATCTATGCAAACTTACATATTTAATACCAACCAATGCTGATACCTATAAGCTATACTTTACTTTTCTGGTCCATATTGCATTGCACCTAGATCTACTTATTACCGTAAGACTTCTATTTTGGCCTGCTATAAGACAGGAGATCAAAACACTAACAGAACTTTCCTTGGATGTGCAGAAAAGTGAGAGAAATGTATCTGTATGTATCTTTCCGAATAACCATTTCATTCCCTGCTCATTATTCCTAAGAAATTCTGGCCCCTGTTAGTCTCTGAGGCTGTACAAGCCTTTACTTCTCCAGATAAAGGAAATAAGGGTATAATTCCAAAACAATACACCTAAATTCAGAATCAGCAAATAGATTGTGGTAGAATTAACATAATACTGTCCTTAAAGGAAGAAGACATTTAAACATAATCATATAATTGTGTATTCAAGATGAGTGACTGAATTATTAGAATACCCTGTGAAGCTCAGGGAAAAGATATTCTATAAAGCTCAAAGAAAATTGATAGCAGCATTTTCAAAAGCAAATAAGCACGTTATTATCAATCTAGAAATATATGCAAGCTTCCCATGTCATTTAATTCACTGTGATGTAGGTTTCCTGTTTCAGGCATACAAATCTTATCTTTATCACACCATTTTGCTCCTTCTCAGGTCTTGATGGTCAGCTTTAGCATTTATTTCATGGATTTCAGAAATGGTTCAGAAATGCAGGTGAAACATCTTATCTTTAAACGTTTCAGCATTTAATCAACTTCTCTTGAAATTCGCCCTTACATTTCAGGTTTATCAGATCCCATTGTTTGATATAGTGAACTTGATACCACATTTAACATTCATCAGGCCCCTTTTTTTTTTTTTTTTTTTTTAAGCATTCCCTAGTAAGGAGAGAATAGATTGCAGCCTGCTGCTATGACTTTCATTCTACATGGTCTGTCAGAGCAACTGTAAAAAGAGAAAGTGGCAGGGGGCAAAGTTCCTTTCCTGGAGTACAAAACGATAATGCACATAATCATGCCCTTCCAACCCATGTAACTCTATGGATATTCAGAGACTGGGGAACTGCATCACCTGCCAACCCTTCTGCCTCTTGGCTCTAGCCTGAACTGTGTGGTACATAAGGCCATTGCATCAGCCCCTTACTCATCAGTATTCCCCCCATTTTCACTCAGAACACCAATTGGCATAAATAGCCTGAGGACTCTGATGAACTCTCTTCCTTTTGGGCACTTGGAGACTGAGTTCATTAACTTCTCTCCAGGGGAAAGGGCAGTTTTCAACTGCAAAGGCAGTGTCTAATTCGAGGTTGAAATTATTGCATTGTAAACTAAAAATAAAATCTTAACTCCCGTCCCGCCCCCTACCACGTGCTGTAAAGACCCCAAAGGGCCCCCAGGAAAAAACAAAACAACAAAAAAAAAAACCAACTTAAAACTAAGTTCCTTGGGGCCAAAGGGATCCCAGAAAAAAACAAAACTGAGTTGGTGACAGGATGGGAAGTCAGATATGCTTTGTTATATCCCCTCCCTTTCATGGTTTACCCACAATTGACCAGCATTAATGTTAACATAGAGATCATAAGACCAACAGAACAGACTCTTTGTTGCAATAAGATACTCAATTACAAACAAGACCTAAGGCCATGCCAGGCAAGGGTTTAGTCTGGCATGGGTGCACTTAAAGAATAAACTACATTGTAACTATGCTACTAAGCTTTTCTTTTTCTCTAGACTAAATAAGCACTGGCCTCCAGATAAGCAAGTTAGGTAATATTAAAATGATTTTCAACTCATCCACCACCAGACACTGAACTCCAGCCCCTTTTTCACCAGCCATAACTACAGCTATGATTGAACAAGAGACTGATATCAATAACTTTCTCCTGTCAAGAAGGACCTCCGACAATGGACTGATTCTGGCTGGTTTACAGAAATTGCATGTTTCATATACCTTCAAGTCCTGAGAAAATCTTTTGACATGAAAGGCCTAACTGTAATACATTTAAATGTTAAGTATCCACCCAAAAGTGAACATGAGTTGTCTGTAACATGCACATTTATTCAATACGCAAGGATCAGGACCACCTTCATAAATATTCATAGCTCCTCTTGTAACCTGTTGAAAATGTGGTGGCTCAAGCCTGTAATCCCAGCACTTTGGGAGGCCAAGATGGGCGGATCACGAGCTCAGGAGATTGAGACCATCCTGGCTAACACGGTGAAACCCCGTCTCTACTAAAAAATACAAAAAAACTAGCCTGGTGAGGTGGTGGGCGCCTGTAGTCCCAGCTACTCAGGAGGCTGAGGCAGGAGAATGGCGTGAACCCGGGAGGCGGAGCTTGCAGTGAGCTGAGATCTGGCCACTGCACTCCAGCCTGGGCGACAGAGCAAGACTCTGTCTCAAAAAAAAAAAAAAAAGAAAAGAAAATGTATGTTTAGTCAGCCCTTTTAGCAAAATCCTTCTACCCCAACCCCTACTAATTGGCAGGGCCTGTCCCTGGTCTTTGTAGGAGGCACCTTTCCCAACCTGGAGGATGGCGGCCACCTTAAAGGCTGTAACCCCTTATAAGACATCAAGTCTCCTCTCCTTTTCTAAATTTATAAGTTGTGGTGTGCTTCCCCCCCCCCCCCCAAGTTAACAGTATAAATGAACCACAAATAGCTTCTGTGGTTCTGTACATTGGCCCCTAGGTTATTTCTTCACTGCAAGCTGAGACTCCCTTAGCTCAAAAGCCTAATGGCCCCAAACTCAAATTCTTACACATCAAATTATTTTAAATATTGCCCAAACAAGCAAATTTGTAGTCATTCACAGTCTGCTTGTTTTGCACACTCCATAAAGCCTCACATGACAGCTATTATCTAATGATAAGATAGGGCTTAGCAGTTATAGCTTCTCAGGTCCAGAGACTTCCCACCATCCTTGTAAGCCACATCACCTAGATATCTAAGCCGTCTCTTTGATCTGCCACGCCTCTGAGAGTTCCCTTGCTCTCTACTTCTTCGAGGTAGCAATGTCCCCATCTCTCTCCTACACCCCCAAACCACCTCACCATAACCTCTGTACTTCCCCTACCTGCAAACTGGTCAAAGCAACCTCATGATCATATGTTTTCCCTGGATTAGCCATCAAATCCCTCAAACCCCTTAAAAAATCATTTGCTATGAAGACAGTTAAAATGACTCTTCAAAGAAGCTTTTTCATGTCAGAAGGAGAAATCAAAACAAAACGCTAAAATAGGAGGAAAAAAAGTGGCAATCATCAGGTAATGGCCAAAAGGAATTGATAGCAAGTACGTGTGAAACACATCCTGTATTCTACTAGAAATAAGAAGGATATTTTAGTGAGGCTGAAGTTTGTGCCACACAGGATGAAGTCAAAGTCAGAGAATAAACATAAATTACCTACAGATAATTCGTAACTACCAAAGAGCTTCTGGTGGAGTCTCTGTTATAAACAGTGGTCCAAGAAGACTATCAAGTCATAACCCTGGCATCCTAGACCATAAGAATTTTCACTGTGTGAGTGGGGTTTCTTATTGTCGGATCTGTGTGACAGGGATTTTTGGCATAGGCCTCATGGGAGGGCTTCATAAACTACTTGAATTTGAGTGCAAAATGTGAGAATATGTGTGAAGTGCAAGTGGCAGCATCTGCTGGCATTCTTTTAAAGTCTATCCTCCCACTCTTGGATTTTTTTCCCAGTCTTTCTTGCAATAGATGTGGTCATGCACTTAAGTTCCACCCAATGAGACTTGAGTAGAAGTAAGATGAAATCTCTGTGATGTGCCTTTAAAAGGATAGGGAAATATCCTTTTTATAATCTTTTCTTCTCTCCTGCTGACTAGAATATATACAAAATGACAAGAGCTCCAGCTCTTCCTGATACCATGAGCAGCCTTGGAAATGGAAACCATGTACAGAAAGCCATAAGATAAAACTTCATGTGAACGTCAAATTACGCCTAGTCTGCCTATATCCAAATTGTTACATGAAAGGGAAACAATCTTCTATCTCTTTGAAGTTTTAGATTTTGTTTTATCCTAGCATATTTCTCAGTGATGCAGTGTATTTGTTATGGTGAGGGTTTCCACACTTTTAAATTCATTTCTCAAAAAGGCCTTTGATACTGAAATACTTACTAACTGCTCTTTGAGAGGAATGTGTAAATCCTACTGGGATAAAGAATGGTAAGGAAATAAAAATTAAATCACTTGGAAAGTCTTCTTTGGGATTTAGTAGAATCCTGATCATTTGACAGTATTGAATGAAAGTTAGGCTAACCTATTAGAACCAGTGACTAGTCGCTCTATATTCAGATTTCAGAAATGGCTGTCGTTCACATCTGTTATTGTCGGATCTGTGTGACAGGGATTTTGGCATAGGCCTCATGGGAGGGCTTCATAAACTACTTGAATTTGAGTGCAAAATGTGAAAATATGTGTGAAGAACATGACAAGTCAGTCATTTTCTCTATGAGCTTCGATTTAGTATCATCCAAGGTTAAAGGAAGAAAGTATACAGTTATTTGCTGCTGGGCAAAAATTAATAAAAAGAGGCCATTGAATCTAAGTGGCAGAGGAAACAACTCGTGAAAAACAGGTAGTCAGAAGTGCAAAGGGGTCCTGAGGAAAATGAAAAACTGTCAAGTTGTGAAATGTTTGTTTTAGAGATACTAATTTTAGAGTGGGAATAACTAGTAAGGGAAGGGAATATGGATCAGTATACAGTGTGACCTGTGTTTTCCTTAGCTAGTGTTCCTTCTTCGGTCTTGTTTTTTAAATGTAGCTCTGATTAATTATTGACAGTATTGAGGTTAGGCTCATAGTATACTGAGGGCTAACATTATTGTTTAACTTTAAAAAAAAATTATTCAACTCTTGAGTGTAACTTTATAACATTTGGGAAACCAATATATTTCCTGGAAGCACAGTTATAATTTTATAATAAATAGCAATAAGAAATCATATTGACTGAAAAAATAAAGTTATAGTTTATAAACTATTGAAAACAGAGCCGGGTGCGGTAGCTCACGCCTGTAATCCTAGCACTTTAGAAGGCAGAGACGGGCAAATTGCCTGAGCTCTAGGAGTTTGAGACCAGCCTGGGCAACACGGTGAAAGCCCAGCTCTACTAAAATACAAAAAAATTAGCTGGGCATAGCAGCATGCGCCTGTAGTCTCAGCTACTCAGGAGGCTGAGGAGAATTGCTTGAACCCCGAAGGCAGAGGTTGCAGTGAGCTGAGATCGCGCCACTACACTCCAGTCCGGGGTGACAGAGTGAGACTCGCTCAAAAAAAAAAAAAAAAAAAAAAAAAAAATATATATATATATATATAGTACTTTGATTAGTGCACAGTATATATATATATATGTACTCTATAAATACCCACTATCATTATTAGCTATAAAATGTCTTTTTAGTAAGAAACATATATTTGTACTTCCAGTTATACCTCAAGTGGCAGGTACCTGGATATAATATCACATTCCAGTGTTTAGAAATTTTGAGATATAAAAAAATAAGAATAGGCTATTCGTATAGAAAAATTATTAGCTAATAGAAAAACATTTAAAAACTAAAGGTATATGTACAAAATCTCTGTCGACAAATTGTCAAAACCCACAAGGCAACTTTCTTGCCTAAAACTTGAGTAGTGAATATCTAATAGAAAAAAAATACAAGGAAAGTGTAGAAAAATAAGCCAGAATATCCCATTCCATTATAACAACTTGCTATGGTCTAAATGTTTATGTCCCCACAAAATTCGTAAACTGATATCCTAACCCTAAGTGATGGTATTAGGAAGTGGTTTGGGGGAGGCAATTAGGTCATGCAGAGAGAACCCTTTTATAGCATCCTTATAAAAGAGGGGCTGAGGCTCAGTATACTTTCTTTGTCCTTTCCTGCATTTAAGGTTACAGTAAAAAGATGGCCATTTGTGTACAAGAAAGGTGCCCCTCGCCAGGCATAAGATTTGTCAGCCCTTGATCTTCGATTTCTCAGACTCCAGAACTCTGAGAAATAAATTTCTGTTATTTATAAACCATTGAGTTCATTGTATTTTGTTACAATTGAATGAATGTACTAGGCACCACTATTAGTAATATCACATAAATAATATATAAGGTATGCTATCCAATGAAATATGCAATTATTTTTAAGCTGTATTAGTATTATTACCATGTTTTTCCCACTAGGTAATATATCTTAATCATCTTTCATTGCTTTTTAACAGCATTATTTGAAAAAATTGCAACTCATATGTACATGTTATAATTTTCTCAATGAACTTCTTGAATCAGTCATTTAGATTGCTTGCAACTTTTTTCCCATAAACACAATGCTGTAACATATTGCACTAAATATTTATACAAACCTTGATTTGTCTAGTACAAATTCCTAGAAAGCTGAGATATATACACACCTATGAGATATATTGAAAAATTTAGCAGCAGATATCCTGTGTCAATTTTTGTGGCTCTTAACATTGTATGAAATTGCTCATTTTTTAATACCTTGGCTAATCATCGGTAAGAATTTTCCTTTTTTTCTCTCCTTTCTTTCCATCATATATGCTTTTCTACTTTCTATCCTTTGGTGTTCCTTTTCTTTCTTTGTCTCCCTACCTCTTTCTTTTTCCTTCTCCCCTTCCTTTTCTTTTTCCATTTTTCTTCCATTTTGCCATGTCAGTAATGAGAAAGGAGGCCCATTACTGTTTTTAGTTTTACGTAAATTACTAATGAGTTTGAAGCCTCTTTTCGTGTTCATTATTTACATTTCTTCTTTTGTAAATTGTTTTATCAATTACATTGATATATTCATTTTATTAAAAACTCTTTAAATATTAAAATGTTAACCATTGCCTGATGGGAATGTAAAATTTTTATGTCTAAAACTCTTTTTTCAAAAAAATTAAGTCTATCAATCCCACCCATAAGATTTTGTAGATGTCCATTGTATTTCCTTGAGTATTTTTATTATTTTCATTTACATTTAAGTGTACATTTTCTCTGATGATTTAAAATGCTACCCTTTCTCATAGTCTTAATCCTTACATTAACAAGACTGGCTTTCAGGCTCTTTTCTTCTTTCTCTCTTTCTTGTTTTATCTGCCTGTCTTTTCCTGTACTTGTTCCACACTTTAAATTACAACATTTTTATAGCATATTTTAGTATTTTCAGAATTAGTTACACATCTACCCCTTATCTTAGTCATTCAGACATATTTATTATAATATATAGTTTTAAAGTTATAAGTCAATACCAAGAATATGAAGTTAAAAATTAAATTAGTTCAAATTATCACGTAACAGAAATTTTAGAACTCTGTGTTTATAGAAAACACAATGAACCTAAAGCTCTCTTATAATTTAAAGCACTTAAATGGTTAAATATTGTGCGTATCTGAAAGGGTAGTAGAATCTTGTGCATCTTCTTAGCCTGTGTGGGCATTATGAAAATGAAAGCAGAAAATTTATACTGGACATTGAAATTTGTCTATTAATAGAGTACAGATTACTATGCCAAGGATGATTTCTTACTGAGTTTTAGGTAGACACTAATGATAATTTATGATGCAGTTACTAGAGCAGAAAAAATAAATGAATCGTTACACTCAGTATATGTCACAAAATGTTGTCAGCTATAATGCAACCATTTAAATAGATGAGACAAAATTAAAGTTAGCAGTCAACCTTTTGGTGACTTAAACCTTTTATTACTCTAACTTTACAAAAAATGCACCATTTCTCTTTAGCACAGTTTCTATTACTGAAAGAAAAGGTCTACATAAACACGTAGGAGAGAGCCTTTTAGAAATTTTGTTTATAAAAAAACCTCTCAGAAGACAGAATTTTTTTCTCTAATGCTCACCATGTTTAAATTACAAATTCTTTATTAAACTGTTTATTGTAGTTGTTTTCAATCCTTCATATACTCCTACTATTTAAGTAAATGATTTTTTTTTCCAAACTAAAGTTTTGGGAGAAATATTATCACAAGAGCTACAAGTTTTTTAAATGAATTTCAAAATAAATGTCAGATAATTTATTTGCATCATATTCTACCTTGATGAATATAACGACCACTGATGACAGTGTATGTGTAATACATTGATTATTTTGTATGGGTCATAATACTTTCAGTCATTCCACAGAAAACACAATCACAATTATTTAAAACAAGAAAGAAAAAACAAGAACAATGACAAGCAGAGGAAGAAAAAATACATAAATTAGTGATGAAGATTCGTTTCAAAGGATGAGAAAATAAGTGAAGATAAATCTTTAACAAAAAGACGATGCCATAATATGTACATTCACTCAGACTCCTAGTGTTGACTGATATACCATCTTTCTCTCTGCACAAAACATACTTTTTTCATTATGCCATTTGAGTTACATTAGTTGGAAAAAGATGCTGAGAGTTTTGGTTTGTGGTGTTCATTCTGGCACTGTTCATTTACTATTTGTTTACTCTCAGTTGAATTGGTTTGAAAGAACCTAGATTAATAGCCCTATAAACACTGCCCTATGCCATTATATAGTTGTATTAGTTTAGTATTTTTTGAAATAGGTTGTTGGGTGGACGACTTGAATATATGTTTATTCTGACCACGATGTGGGGATCTCACTATTTTCTAACCCAAGAGTACATTAGATAAGAGAGAATGTATGTTTTCTTTTTCTTAGTGTTTTCTCTTATTAAATATAACCAGGCAATCTCCAGCAGGCAAAATGACCCTTCCTTAGCCCTCTGGAAAACAATTGTCTGCATGTCTGCAGTAATGTATTTTGTCTTTTACTGGGCCCTCTCTTCTTGTTGCAGCTTTTCCTTTTTTCTCTTACTTTGTGCAAGTCATTTTATGCTCATTTCCAGTTGTTATTTTCTGAATTTCTATAAACTAGTATTTACTTGTTAAGTCAGTTTTTCCAGTTCTGATTAATTTTATTTCCTAGGGAAATTTTAACAGTACCATTCATCTGCATGTCTTAAGCATACTGAAATATACCCATATTTCACATTAAGCTTAATTGATATATAACTACAAAATAGCTTAGTAATTATATATTATAGAGGTTGAATCCATCTTTCATTAAGTTTAATTTCACATTTTTGTTTTTGCATTTGGAGCTAATATTTTTCAAATGTTTTTGTAGGCCTCGGCAAAGCTCACAGACCTTAAGCACAGTATCTAATAGAAAATTTCTATTAGATACTGTGGAATTTCATAGTTGATGGACCCTGACTCTTCTAAATTGTGGCATTTCTCCTGAAATAGCAATCACTTCAGTCTATTTCACCCTATTGTGATTCACTCCTACTTACCCTATTGGTGAAGGAAGGATCCTCTACCTTAAATAGTTCAAAATGGCTGAACCCATGACACATGACACTAGACAGATATAATTTGCACGTTGTACCATATATTCACATCTTAGGGGAGGTGGATGCTGTGGAAAATGTAGAACCACACAGAGGATTGCGCTCAGGAACACAGTGATGCACTATAGGAGGAAGGCTTTGTAGTGACAAGAGAGTGAGGTGATTTTTGGTTTCCTCAGGAACATGTGGTTGGTTTGTATGTATATTTTGTGTCTAGCAGGGAGAAACTCATCAGATTGAGGATGAGCTGGGGTGTACGATGTCTGGCTTCTAGGGAAATTACAAGGCAGGAAGCATTTGTGGGTGGGAACATATCTAGTGAGAGCAGAAGAACTCATGTCTAGGCCTTTAGGGCCCTGTGACAGTCACAGGTATCAGAGAATCACATCGAATTTGAGGCCCTAAAAAGCATACCCACCTTCCAGATCTTTCACTTTCCTCTCTCCTTCTAATCCTTTGTGTTAACAGAACTCTGATGATAGACCAACAATTAGGTGTTCTGTTCTGAAGTTACTGTTCACTGTAGTATGACATCATTTTTTTCTTCTAAAGGATTAAAAATGTGCTGTCCCAAAGATAAAACTGTTAAGCAAGGATTATGAAAATAATGAAATGTTATATTCCATAATTTTAGTTAGTATGATGTACTGCAAATTCTATAGTCACACTCTGGTCGTTTCTGGGTGTTCTTTTTCCTGGTTTAAGTCTTTATATACTTTTCTCTATAATTTTATTCTTCAGGTAGAAGGCTATAGGTATTGGACTTTAAAATTAAGTCAACTTAAAATAACACAGATTTTGGCTATTACTGATATTTGAAACACTAGCTAAATTTTAAAAATTAGTAATAGGTTAATTTTCTATAATGAAAACATTTTAGGCAAAAAAGGAAAAAAATATTATTAGAAGACACCGAGGGGCAAATGTTATGATTATTTTGACTATTACTCCAAATATTAAAAGTGTTACTTTCTTTTTCGCTTTGGCTCCCAAGGGTTGAATTGTTAGAGAAAGTGAGCTGGACAGCAGCAAGAAGTAACCTGCTTTTTAGTGTCCATCATGAGCAATGGAATCCAGCCTCCTCTTGGAATACACCAAAAACTTAAAGGGTCTGCTCTTGATCAAACGGATGAGTGATACTAAATATTTTCAGTTTCCTGCATAGCATGAGCATTGACCACAGGGCACTATGTGATTAGAATAAATGCTGTCTGTGGACTGATACAGTCCTGTTGACTCCTGAAACACTAGGTATGACATCTTCGGTTGCTGGATTATGAAGAGATTGTGGGGAAGGGTGCCAGGGGAGGGAATTTGGTGTCCTGCATTTATTGTGCTCAGTGGTCAATGTGTGGGATTAGGAGAGTGGCTCTTGACCAACTGTTAGGCAAATGTTTTAATATTTTAATAACCAACATGGCTGTTGCATAGAGGCTGGATGTCCGCAACAGTAACTGAAGAATAAGGAGAGCCTAGCCTGAATCTTACGATTTGCATAGCAAGATATTTCTTTCTGTCTTGTAATCAGCATTGACTGAACAGAAGTAGTTTATGCATCTACCTTTGGGGTCTTACCTTAAGCCATTTTAAATTCTCATCACATCCATTCTTTACCCAATATTTAAAAGTTATTAAAGGGGCATTTTTTTGGACTAGCTTAATCAGTCATTGTCCAGAAATTTATTTCTACAAATGACAAGGGCTAATAGGTATATGCTGTTCCACTGGTTGTATTACAGATCTGTTTTATTTCAACACTTGGTACTTTTAAGGCAGTATGGAAGATCTTATATTACCAAGCATGAAGACTGGAAGACAATATCTTTGTTCAAAATGCTTGATGAAGGCTGGGAACGGCGGCTCACGCCTGTAATCCCAGCACTTTGGGAGGCCGAGCAGGTGGATTAACTGGGTTCAGGAGTTCAAGACCAGCCTGGCCAACATGGTGAAACTCTGTCTCTACTAAAAATTCAAAAAAATTAGCCAATTGTGGTGGTACATGCCTGTAATCCCAGCTAATAGGGAGGCTGAGGAAGGAGACTGCTTGAACCTGGAAGGCAGAGGTTTCAGTGAGCCAAGATCGTGCCACTGCACTCCAGCATAGGCAATAGAGCAAGACTCTGTCTTGGAAAATAAAAAATAAAATATTAAAAAATGCTTGACGCTTTATCTGCCATGTGAGTTTAATGACAGAATGCATTTTTTCCATCCTTTAATTTTGGGCTTGGCCAGTAGTCCACTTTGGCCAACAGAATGTGACTGGGGGTGAGAGTGTGCCAGTGTGGTTCCGTCTTCTTGAAATCCTTCCACTGGCATGTAAAGAATATGACCCAGCTGCCCCTTTGTGCCAAGGCAGTTGAGAGGCACATGGAGCATAACTAGACAGACCCGTAGCTTGAAGACCCATTCAGTGAATCAACAAACAAATAAGGAAAAATAAAATGATTGTTGTTTTAAATCATTGAGTTGTGATGTATTTTTAAATGCAGCGTTATTGTGACAAAATTTTCTGATGCAAAGACCTATTAAAAGACATAGTAAATGAAATGGCATCATGAATATATAGAATTATAAAATTTAATATTTCAAATGCACCAAAAATATGCCATAGCCAAAAATTATGTGCTCTAAAAATTAAAGGATTAGTTTCTGCAAATAATTTATCTTGTTAACAATATGTTAGCAGAGAGATCTTCCTAACAGAACCTGTAGAACTTAGGAGTAAACCCCAGAAAATATGTAGGCTATTTTTTGGATTTTGAATTTTGAACCTTTACACAAACTAGCAAGTTTTCTATAAACCAAGCTGGAATTCTAGCAAGAAGACGCGACCTCCTTGAAACAGCATGCCATCTGAAGCCATTAGAATGAAACCCAGGATCTAGAATGAAACCCAGAATGTTTCAGTATTTATGTTTGAATTTATGTTTCAGTAATCATCACTGCATAAGATCAGGATTTCTTCATTATTCATGTAACTATTATAGCCAGGAATTGAGTCTTTTCAAAAGGAGCCAAAAATAGATCATTCTGGACTTGGCAGTATTTATATCTTGGCTATTTGCCCAGGATCAATGTTAATTTTTGTGGGGAAGTGACTATCATTACTAATAACAGTTCACCCTGATAATTGTTTTGATAACTGTTTTTAAAAAGTACATTCTAAGAAGGGACAAGGACAATAACATTTATTCTTCTAGATTGTATTATTTTATCAAAGGGTATCATGTGTGCTACCCTCACAAAGAAACTAGGCTTTTGGAAAACAGTTTCCAATGTCTTCATTACACAGAAGACAGGGTGAGTCAGACAAATTGACACAAATAAAATCATTTTAAATTTTGGAAAAATAAAAGTAATCACTTGAAATATAATTTCAGGAAAAATAACTATATATTCTTATCAATGACCCTTGAATCTTTTAGTGATTTAAGTTCATATAGGAGGAAATTCTGGAAAACTTACAGACATTGTTTTCTACCAAAGAATTAGAGTCTGGTTCATTATACAGTTTTATTTGGACACAGTGCTCCTATACTGAAACAATGTTCTTTCCAATTCATTGTCTCCCACCCCCAAAATATAACATTCTTTAAACCATGATATGTTAAATAATTGAGGCACCTGTAGAGCACTTCATTTAAAGAAATATGGCACTGCTGAATATAAAAATGCTAGTTATATTGACCATCTGGAGTTAAGTGAATCCTCACTCCATTCTGGAGGATATTTTCTGCCTCACTGACCTACTCACTGACCCAGATAAGAACAGCTTCATAACAACCCATAATGTTTTCCCAAGTTAGGAAACATTCATTGAAAAATAGTGCTAAGAAAATCATGATGGAGTAAGTCTGAACAAGCTATTTTCCAAGCACTGAAGGTCTGAATTATGGAGGTGTGACATAACAAATCCAATTTTGACAAAAAAAGCATATGGTTAAGGTTTTACAGGATTTCTGCTTTGAAAGATTTTCTTCTAATCCCTTATATTTTTAAGTCTCTGTAGCTAGATAAATTATTTACTTTTTGCATTTTTGTTCTTCTCAGTTTATTCTTCTGTTTCACTTTGTATAATTGTGTTTCAAAAGTTCTCTAGAATCCAAAAGCTCATAAAAGCTTTGTTTTTGTTGTTGGTTATTTGTGTGTGTGTGTGGGCCAATAAAATAGTTTTCTCATTATTTCTTACAAAACTTGTATGTAGGTCAAGGCTAAATTTGCACACCCTGCTGCAATATTCAAACTGTGGCATTTCTTTTACTGCTCAGAGGACTAATAACACCTTGGAAATTATGAATGACAGGATATGAATAGTGGAATCAACCCATTACTTGGCTTGGGGAAACAGATTTGCAAGAACAAAGGTTATGGTACAGCTACTGTTATTTTCCTTGGGGCTGAAAATGAAGCCTAAAATTAGCTTTCACTGTGACAATTCAGTGTCTAAGCAGGTTGGAAGAGAACAATGTCCTCCTAATTGTGATTTTTATAATTTTAAATGCTGTAATTTTAGAGCTCTTTGAAAAACACTGGAGTCCCACTAAAAGTAAAGGGCTGAGTGCATGTGTGTGTGTGTGTGTACAAATTAGCCTGGGAAGATCATTATGGTGATTTATGTTTATATGAAGTATATTAGCTGACTTTCTATGAATTGGTAGTATTACATAGGATACTTTAAATGTCCATTGTTTCATTGGGTATTGTATCAATTTATGGTACTGTCTTTTGAGACTTATTTGAACTTGTAGTTGACTCACAGAGAAGGTAGAAAAATTAAAGTTCAAATTTAAGTGAAAAATAGTCAGAAAAGAGTTTTTGCATATGTTACCTGATCACAAAACATTACCGTAGACCCAGTTTATGTAATTGATAGAGACAGAATCTAAAGATTTGGGCATCTTATTGGCTAACTCAGGATGGTTAAACACATCTCAGCAGAATGAGCTACTGAAAAGTGTGTATGTGTGTGAAATGAGGGGGTAGGTGGGAACATAGGTGTTAAGTGGAAGCACAGGTTGGGGTATCTGAGTGCTAGGAGAAGTGTGAGGGTTTACAATACTAAGAGTAACAGCACTTTAAGTAAATATCTAGTGCCATATTTTAATGCATAAATGTCTCTTCAATAACTCAATGTAATTGTATTGAACAAAGGTCCAAATGCGCCAGTCCCATAATGGCAATGAATGCCATAAACAATTAGAGGTGCACTGTGTCTTATTCCCTAGTAATGACCATGTAAAAAATCTTTTAGTTTATGATAGAAATCCTTAATATCATTAAGGATGACATTAATCCTTAATGTCAATTCTTAAATGTCAATATCAATTCTTAATGTCTTTAAGGACAGAAATTATAAAATTCTTATCCATATTAGCAATACATTCATAAAGATAAATACATAAATTATATATGGGATTTTGAAATATAAACATAAAAGTAGAGGCAAAAAGAGTATATGCCACTTATATTTACTAACCCCAAATTTTGTGGACTTCTTGTCAGCCTGCTTTCAAAGTGTTTTGAGTTGTTTCAATACATAAAAACTAAATGGAAACAATAACATCACATTCATTATGTAAGCTCTTAGCATTATGAATAAGAATGGAAAATCTATTGAGAAGTGTCTGTGCATAGACATTTATTCAGCCAACAATGATATGAAAAAATGCTCATCATCACTGGTCATCGGAGAAATACAAATCCAAACCACAGTAAGATACCATCTCATGCCATTTAGAATGACGATCATTAAAATGTTAGGAGACAACAGATGCTGGAGAGGATGTGGAGAAGTAGGAATGCTTGTACACTCTTGGTGGGAGTGTAAATTAGTTCAAACATTGTGAAAGACAGTGTGGCATTCCTCAAGGATCTAGAACTAGAAATATCATTTGACCTAGCAATCCATTACTGGGTATATACCCAAAGGATTATAAATAATGCTGCTATAAAGACTCTTGCACATGTATGTTTATTGCGGCACTATTCACAATAGCAAAGACTTGGAACCAACCCAAATGTCCATCAATAATAGACTGGATAAAGAAAATGTGGCACATATACACCATGGAATACTGTGTAGCCAAAAAAAGGATAAGTTCGTGTCCTTTGCAGGGACATGGATGAAGCTGGAAACCATCATTCTCAGCAAAGAATCACAAGGACAGAAAACCAAGCACTGCATGTTCTCACTCATAAGAGAGAGTTGAACAATGAGAACACATGGATGCAGGGAGGGGAATATCACACACTGGGGCCTGTTGAGGGGCCGGAGGCTGGGGGAGGGATAGCATTGGGAGAAACACCTAATGTAAATGATGAGGTGATGGGTGCACCAAACCAAAATGGCACATGTACACCTATGTAACAAACCTGCATGTTGTGTACATGTGCCCTGTATTTTAAAGTATAATAATAATTTTAAAAAATTTAAAAAAAGAATGGAAAATCTAAAAGTTTAGATTGACTATAGAATGAAGTTCGAATCATGGTAGATATATATACTCTCAGGGAGGATTGCTTGTTGTTACCAAAATCCATTCTAACCTTCTTCCAGAGAGTAATAGAATTTTTTTGGACACACCTGTCAGCTTCCTTTGCAGCCAGTTGTGGCCTTGTCACTACATTCTTGAAGAAAGAAAGTGAGCAGAAGTCATGTGTGTAAATTCCATATCACTTGCTTAAAAGAAAAATTTTTACTTTCAACTTATGTTCTTTCCTTTTTCGTTGTCTAAAATGCAGAAAATTCCTGAGCCAGCTGTGAAAATCCCTTGGGGACTAAGAGTAACAAGATGGAAGGAGTCTATGAACCCATCCACTTATTTCCAGAGAGAGAATGAGTTATATTTTGCTAGAGCCACAGAATGTTGAAAGGTTTTGTTGTTAGCTTAGCCTATACCAAAATATGTGTGAGCCTGTGTATCATGTATCTTCATATAATAACTATGACAATTTTCCATTCCTTGTTAGAGCTGCCCATATTTTAACTCTGTAGCCCAACTCCTATCTTGCTATTGATCCCCTGGGCAAGATGATAGTACAGTTTTCTAGAACTATCTAAATATTCATGGGTTCTGTAGGAACTCCTTGTTTTAAAAAGCGTATCAAATTTTCTCCACTCTTTCCCAAGACTCCTCTAATTTTAGCATGGAAATGAGCTTCTACAAGTCCTTTTTGGAAAAGGAGGAGATAGGTAAATCATTAGTTATCAACATAACAATTCTTCTATAGCTAAGGCAAAGCACAGTATTTTAAAACTCTGTTTTGTATTATTCTTTGGAGGACAAAGGCATATTGGTGATATTTGCTGTCTATAAGACTTAGTGCCTCATATAGCTCACCTGACTTCTGTGGGAATATATTAACATTTAAAATCTAACTTCGACTCCTACCTTGGGCCTCTAATTTTCTCTTTATTTGTCTACTCCTTTCAACTCACTAGTAGATCATAGGACTCTATTTGAAAATCCTATTTTATTAAATTCTGAAATCCTCAGCACAGTAACAGGAAAAGGGCTCTAAAATAAATGCAGGGATAAATTGTCTAAACATTTATAAAAATAACAGGCCGGGCGCGGTGGCTCAAGCCTGTAATCCCAGCACTTTGGGAGGCCGAGACGGGCGGATCACGAGGTCAGGAGATCGAGACCATCCTGGCTAACACGGTGAAACCCCGTCTCTACTAAAAAATACAAAAAACTAGCCGGGCAAAGTGGCGGGCGCCTGTAGTCCGAGCTACTCGGGAGGCTGAGGCAGGAGAATGGCCTAAACCCGGGAGGCGGAGCTTGCAGTGAGCTGAGATCCGGCCACTGCACTCCAGCCCGGGTGACAGAGCGAGACTCCGTCTCAAAAAAAAAAAAAAAAAAAAAAAAGAACAGACAATTTATTGCGAGGTGATTTTCTAAGTCCTTTACATATGCTATTTTATTAAAGCTCCTCTTTAACCAAAGGGTAGGTGTGACCATTCTTGTTTCAAGATTGAGGACACTGATGCTCAAAAAGTTAAATAATGTGCCCATTTCACAAAATGAGAAAGTAGCAAAGTCAGAACGAAAATTTAGATTTCTTAATTGAAGCCAATGTTTCTTCTCCTCTTCTAATGACGTTAAACACTCCTCCCTCTCCCTACCTCCTTCCAGCCTTTTTCCCCCCATACAATCTCATACCAAGTCATAATATAGAAACAGAGTCAGAGCTCAGGGATATGTGGAAGACAGTGGCGTGGAGTTGTACTTGCTTACTCCCTTACTTTCCTCTGCATCAGCCTGAGGCACCTCCACAGAACTCAGATTGCTATCTACCTGGCATATGTTAAAACTCACTGTACAATAGCATACTGCCTCTCAAAATGAAGGGAATGAAAGGTAACAATGACCATATGCTTATTAATTGCCAGATGTGCATAGTTTAAGTCACGTTATTCTTAATAAAGATGTATTTTCTGTGATGCTGAGACCATGGAATGCTCAAACTTCATCTTGCCATACATTCCTATAGTGAGTGAATGACCAAGAAATCACAGATCGCTTGACGACAATTTTTTTTTCCTTACAATGGTGCAAAATCAACATCCATTCATTTGAAACCATCCTTGAAATTTTGAATTTTGATCTTTTCCTGGGCTTGTAACATGCAGCAAGATACTCTCTGTCAATGCAGAGCTGTGCGGTTAGCTATGGCTCCCAGTCATCCACGCAATCAAGCGAGTAGACAACTGATACTCTACAGTGTACTGTGTTGCCAGGTGATTTTGCCCAAATGTAGGCTAATGGAAATGTTCTGAGGCTATTTACTGTTGGCTGTGCTAAACTATGATGTGCTATAATGTTTGGCAAGCTGGGTGTGTAAAATGTAAACATTTTTTACTCACCATAGTCTCCATTTAGGAAAAGTTTATTGGAAAACCTGATGGAAAGTCGAGGATCATTTGTATTCTGACACTAAAATAGCATTGAGAACCTAATAAGTAGTTAGCATATGAATAAATGAACTCTTTATTATTTTATATATCATTGTCTCAAAAACTCTCCAAATGCAGGACTTGCTAGCAAACAGTTCAAATCCTAAGAAACTTTCCTACTTGCCTCATTTAGTTCCCAGTCTGCATTTTAGGGCTTTCATGCTCATATCTAGTTAAGGAGAGAGAGAGGTGACTGAGCATAAAAGTCTCTGAATCAAATTACTCAGTCAGAAGCATGGAATGGATGAAAGGCTGGAAGGATAGCTTCCTCTAACATGAGGGAGTGTAAAATGTTGAGGAAGAGTGACCTCTTCCTCCAAATGAAATGTGACTCTCAGTAGATGTTCTGGGTTTTGAATCATGAGACCCATATTTTCTTTTCCCATGAGTCAAGGCAGAGTTGATTTATAATAGATGCAGAATCATCCTCTGTGCCCAACTGCCACTGCACAGAGCAGTCTTTATTAATTGCCTTTTGCTTCCCTATCATCTTTTAGTGTTGCACCACGAGCAGAAGCATGCATTTCTGGGTCCTTTCCCATTAGAAGATCCCCCCACCCCTAACTTCGTTTAACAGACAAAGAAGGCTTGCTGAACATACATGAAAGATTATTAATAGGAATAATCTGAGTATTCTGAGGCTGCTGACACAGTTTTCACGAACGAGGCAATCTGTTTAGTTTAGCCACTTTTCCCAGGAGAACTGATAAGAACAGTTGAAACTTCCACTTATGCTCTTGTTGTGCCTGGAAATGACCTGATTAAAGGACTCTCAGTATGTGGCACGTATGGGTGGTCCCCAAAAGCTGCTTCCAAAATCTCTATGCTTAAAAAAAAAAATTCTTGTTTCCTTAGATAACTCCTAGACAGCTGTGCTCCTATGGAAACTTTTGGAATAGACCCATACAGAAAAATTCCGAAAATAAAATGAAAAAGAAAAGAAAAAGAAAAAAAAATGCAGAAAACCTGTGAAACACCTGGTTTTGGCAGATTTTTCTCTCACCAGAGGCATCAGGTTTCAGTGCCATCTGTTAGGCAGCCATGTTCTGCTCGTCCTTCTCCGGGTATGTTCCCCTGTGGACTACACAGGATCCGGTTGGCAGCAGATTGCAGCCGACCCCCACCCTGAAGCCTCCCTGGGATTTGTAGCCCTGCAGCCTGCCTGGCGGAGGTTCTCTCTCCAGCGCGGCCCGTCTGCAGGCTCTCCTTTTGACCTTCCCAAATGGTATTTAGAGCAGCCATTAGAATGACTCCCCAGCGCCCAGGCTATTTCAAATCTTTTAAATGTTTGAATACATTGCTTTAACATGTTGACCTTCCTCTGTACCCAGTGAAACTAGGCCAAGCAAACAAACAAACAGAAAAACTACTTTGGTTTGTGACCGAAGAAGAAATTGCCATCTTAGCACTCTTCCTAGAGCTCCTGCATACCCCTGTCTTTGAGCTGCCAACAGAACATAGGAAAACAGCCAATCATTGAAATGCACAGCTGTGTATTCCTTCACACATTGGTTTCTCTTTCCTATGTGTTCAATGATAATTCCAAACATCTATTGAATTACAACTAAAGTATCTTATTTCATGCAAGTATATTATCTGCTTAAGCAATTACTAATATTCAGTTTATTTTATTTTATTTTTATTTATTTATTTTAAGATGGAGTCTCGCACTGTCTCCCGGGCTGGAGGGCAGTGGCGCCATCTCGGCTCACTGCAACTTCCGCCTTACAGGTTCGAGCGATTCTCCTACCTCAGCCTCCCCAACAGCTGGGATTACAGGTGCCTGGCACCATGCCCGGCTATTTTTTTTTGTAGTTTTAGTAGAGACGGGGTTTCACTATGTTGGCCAGAGTGTTCTCGAATGCCTGACCTCGTGAACCACCTGCCTCTGCCTCCCAAAGTGCTGGGATTACAGGCATGAGCCACCGTGCCCGGCCTAATATCCAGGTATTTTTATTTTTTAATTTTTTTTTAAATCTCTTGTGGAAGAAAAGGCCATTCTAGAAAATATTAACGTTTTCTGATACACGGCAATGGGAGAAGCTCTTTAATTTTCCTCCCATAATTTTAGAGCCCTTTGGTCTATCTTTTGTTGGTGTAACCTTTCTGTGTGATGGTCCTTTCTGACAGCCTCGGTTTTTGTTTGACTTTTCTTTAACACTCATCTTCAGAAAAGACAAGTGCTTTTTTGCAAATCCAATCCACCGAGCATATGTGAGTGCTGAATATTTTACAGAAGCTTTCGGCTAGAAATGAAGAAGATAGTGTACATTTTACATCACACAGCAATAATTACTTTATTAAATAATTTAGTTTAATTTAATTACTATAAATTCTCCCCAAGAGGTATTTCTGCTCTGCCCAAAGTCTTGTGTCTCTACATCCCTACTGGGTCTGATTTCATATTCTAGCTCTCTTCCTTCTTTATGTACACCTATAACGTACATAAATGACCTATATATTGCCTCACACTGACTTCTCAAACCTTGCCTCATTTCACCCATTATACTTTCACAAAACAATGGACCCTCCAATTATTGGTGTATATTCTCCTGGGAAGACAGTGGGGACTAGAAATAACTGCTTTTGTCTTCATCTAATTCTTTTTTATTATTTATTTTTCGTTGTGCTGACATACCTTCCAGCAAATTTAGACAGAAATAAGCCTGTCTAAGGGAACAAAATTGGTGCAAACTGTGACAGGATGGTCCCTGAGCTATACAAAATTCATACTTTCAAGAGATAAATTCTAGTTATATGCTCTGCATTGGAGTATATTCTCCTCACAAAACATTTTTAAAGGAGTTTTAGCACATTTACATATTGTTTATGAGGCAATTTAGAAAGAAGATGAAAAACAACAATAACCCCATATTTCTTTATAGCTTTCTTGTGATTATTAGTAGTTGACACTTCTTGCTTGCAATGATTTGTTAATATTTTCAATTTCATGGTTTTAAATCTCTATTCATTTATAAATTCATATTCTAAAAGTTACTCTAAGAAAATATCATGGAGAATCTAAACATAAAAAGAATAATTCAAGCTTTTGATGTAGGAAAAACATGTTCAAATTGGTTTTATTTAACTTAAAATAACAAAGGTTTTAATTCCAATGAAGTGACAGTTTTCAAAGAAAACAGGAGCTACTTAGCTTATTATTCATATAGTTCATGCTAAGCATGAGAAACAAGGAGCTCTGTATATGCTGACATTATTTGGATGGAAGCTGCCATGTATAATAAGATACTGTGTCTTCCTCTTTTTATGAATCCATCCACTAACTTCCTTGTTTAGCTGCACAGCCTATGCATAGCATGGCTCATCTTGGGATCCTTTGGAGTTGTGTCACCTGAGATTGGAAATGGGGCATCCCTACTGCTATGTTATCTTTTCCTACTTGATAATCAATACATTCAGTTATGAAGAATTAATGCTTGAAAGTGACATTTAAAATTCCCAATGGTGTAGGTATTTATATATCAAAAATAAAATTGTTAACTAAATTTAACAAAATCAAAATATAGTGAATTATATTTTCAGCCTATCTGTTTTAATCCTCTTATCAAACAAGGTTACTGGCACCGTTCTGGCTGGGTTAGATTTCATAAGATCAGGACTGGCAAACAAATTGTCTTTCTGTAAAAAGAAATATAGGTGCTAATGGTTGACACTGCCTGAGTATTTATTGTGGGCTAGATACTGCTTCAATTATTTTCCATGTAAGAAGTCTTTTATTCCTCACAGTAACCTAATAGGTTGGGTATAATTCTTATCACTATTTCACAGGTTAAAAATAAAAATTAAAAAAAAAAAAACCCTGAGGAACAAAGAAATTAAACATCTTTGTCACACAACTAAAAATGTTAGAATTTTCACCCAGGCTAACACCAGAATCTGAGCCTTTTGCCATGTGCTATAATTATAAAATATTCAGGGTCCATAGTGAGTGAGACTTAGAGATCGCAAAATGTCACCAAACAGATGAGTGCTAGAAGCTAGAGTACAAAGCTTAATATTTTAATTTCTACTTTCCTTTTCAAAAGATATCCAATTGCCCAAAGTAGAAACCTAAGAATCAGGATGTTTTATTTTCTCTCACTGATATGCTTTGGATGTTTGTCCCCTTCAAATCTCATGTTGAAATGTAATCCTCAGTGTTGGAGGTGGGGCCTGGTGAGGGTCATGGGGGTGGATCACTCATGAATGCTTTGGTGCTGTCCTTGTAATAACGACGAGTTATTGCTCAGAATTCACATGAGATCTGGTTGTTTAAAAGAGCGTGGCACCTCCCTCCTTACTCCCCCTCTTGCTCTATGGTATGCTGAAACGGTTTGGCTGTGTTCTCACCCAAATCTCATCTTGAATTCCCACGTGTTGTGGGAGGGACCTGGTAGGAGATAATTGAAGCATGGGCGCAGGTGTTTCCTGTGCTGTTCTCGTGAGAGTGAACAAGTCTCATGAGATCTGATAGTTTTAAAAAAAGGAGTTTCCCTTGTACAAGTTATTTTGTCTGCCACCATGTGAGACTTGCCTTTTATCTTCCGCCATGATTATGAGGCCTCCTCAGCCATGGGAAACTGTAAATTCAATAAAACTTTCGTTTGTAAATTGCCCAGTCTTGCATATGTCTTTACCAGTAGTGTGAAAATGGACTAATACAGTAAATTGGCACCAGTAGAATGGGGCATTCCTGAAAATATACCCAAAAATATGGAAGCGACTTTGGAACTGGATAACAGGCAGGGTTGGAACAGTTTAGAGGGCTCAGAAGAAGACAGGAAAATGTGGGAACATTTGGAACTTCCTGGAGACTTGCTGAATCACTTTGACAAAAATGCTGATAGTGATATCAACAATAAGGTCTAGGCTGAGGTGGTCTCAGATGGAGAGGAGGAATTTGTTGGGAATTGAAGTAGAGGTAACTCTTGTTATTAGCAAAGAGACTGGCAGCATTTTGCCCCTGCCCTAGAGATTTGTGGAACTTTGAACTTGAGGGAGATGATTTAGGGCATCTGGTGGAAGAAATTTCTAAGCAGTATAACATTCAAGAGGTGACTTGGGTGCTGTTAAAGGCACTCAATTTCGTAAGGGAACTAGAGCATAAAAGTTTGGAAAATTTGCAGCCTGACAATGTGATAGAAAAAAAAGTCCCATTTTCTGAGGAGAAATTTAAGCCAGCTACAGAAATTTGCATAAGTAATAAGGAGCTTAATGTTAATACCCAGGACAATGGGGAAAATGTCTCCAGGGCATGTCAGAAGTCTTCATGGCAACCCCTTCCATCACAGGCCCAGAGGTGTAGGAGGAAAAAATGGTTTTGTGGGCCAGGCTCAGGGTTCCTCCACTGTATATAGCCTAGGGACTTGGTGCCCTGCATCCCAGATGCTCCAGCCGTGAAAAAAAGAAGCCAAGGTACAGCTTGGGCTGTTACTTCAGAGGATGTAGGCCTCAAGCCTTGGCAGCTTCCATGTGATATCAAGCCTGCAGGTGCACAGAAGTCAGGAATTGAGGTTTGGGAACCTCTGCCTAGATTTCAGAAGATGTGTGGAAATGCCTGGATACCCAGGCAGAAGTTTGCTCATGGGTGGGTACCTCATGGAGAACATCTGGTAGGGCAGTGCAGAAGGAAAATGTGGGGTAGGAGCCCCCACACAGAGTCCCTACTAAGGTACCATCTAGTGGAGCTGTGAGAAGAGGGCCACCATCCTTCAGACCCCAGAGTGGTAGATCCACCTGACAGCTTGTACCATGTACCTAGAAAAGCTACATGGTACATGGGGGCTACATGTACCATGTACCTAGAAAAGCTACATGGTACATGGGGGCTACAAGCTACATGGGGGCTTGGCATTGATTGTCAGTGGTATAATTGGTTGTGTAATTATTTTAAACTATGGGGGTACTTATATGGGCTTAATAATATTTTTGATTTATTTGGGAGGTATAATGGTTGTTTTTGGTTATACTGCTGCGATGGCTATTGAGGAATACCCTGAGGCATGGGTTTCGGGATTTGAAGTGTTGAGTAGTTTATTAGTTGGATTGGCGATGGAGGTGGGGTTGATTCTATGAGTTTTAGATTATGGTGAGTTAGTAGTGGTGGTTAATTTAAATAATATAGGAAGTTGGGTGATTTTTGAGGGAGAGGGGCCAGGGCTAATTCGTGAAGATTCTATTGGTGCAGGCGCTTTATATGATTATGGTCGTTGGTTAGTAGTGGTTGTTGGTTGAACATTATTTGTTGGTGTTTATGTTGTTATTGAAATTACTCGAGGTAATAGATTATACAATTAATAGTGTGACTAGGATGAGGGAAATAAGGAAGGAGAGGAAATAAAGTTTGATCATGCCTTTTTGGGTGGTTATAGTAATGGAGGCAGTAGCGTGGATATGTGAGATTGTTTTGGGTATTAATTTTTCTAGTCAGATTGAGTCTAGTAAGATAAAGGCTAGGTTTTGACTTATAATTAGATTTTGGTAGGGGATTATTCGGTGAATTGTAATGGGGAAATATCCTAACATGTTAGAAAATTTAAATATATGTGATGGAGTGTATATTTTGAGGTTGTTGGTTATAAGGGCTAAGTCTAGGGCTATTAGGAAACCTAGGATGGTTATGCATAGAGCTAAGAGTTTTAGGTAATAGGGTATGGTTAGTTGGGGTGATGTGGTGGGGAAAATATTATTAGTGATAAGAAACCCTGCGAGTAGGCTGCCTAGTGTTAAACGTTTTATTGGATTTAGTAAAGCTGGGTTGTTTTCATTAATGTGAGTTGAGGTTGAAAAGCGGGGTTGTCCTGTTAGTGCTAGAATAATAGTTCGGGTGCTGTAGGCGCTTGTTAGGGAGGTGGCGATAAGAGTAGTAGATAGGGCTCAGGCATTGGTATATGACGTGTTTGCGGTTTCGATAATAAGATCTTTGGAGTAGAAGCCTGTGAGAAAAGGTATACCTGTAAGTGCTAGGTTACCGATGGTTAGAGAAGTTGAAGTGATGGGTATTATTTTAAATAATCCACCTATTTTTCGAATATCTTGTTCGTTATTTAAATTGTGAATAATAGAGCCAGAGCAGATGAATAATAGGGCTTTGAAGAAGGCATGAGTGCAGATATGTAGGAATGCTAGGTGTGGTTGGTTAATGCCAATGGTAACTATTATTAATCCTAATTGACTTGAGGTAGAGAAGGCTACAATTTTTTTGATATCGTTTTGTGTTAGGGCGCAGATTGCTATAAATAGGGTGGTAATAGCTCCTAGACATAGTGTAAGACTTTGAATTAATATACTATTTTCTATTAAGGGGTGAAAGCGAATAAGTAAAAACACCCCTGCCACCACCATAGTGCTAGAATGGAGTAAGGCTGAAACTGGGGTTGGGCCTTCTATAGCGGAGGGTAATCAAGGGTGGAGGCCAAGTTGGGCTGATTTTCCTGTTGCTGCTAGGAGAAGTCCTATTAGTGGTAAAAAACTTGGTTTAGAATCTAGGATAAATATTTGTTGGAGGTCTCATGAGTTATAATGGAGAAGAAATCATGCTATGGCTAGGACAAAGCCGATGTCACCAATACGGTTATACAGAATTGCTTGAGTAGCTGCTGTGTTGGCGTCTGTTCGGGCATGTCATCAGCCAATTAGTAGGAAGGATATAATTCCAACACCCTCTCATCCGATGAAGAGTTGGAAGAGGTTATTAGCGGTGATTAAAATTAATATGGTAATGAGAAAAATAAGGAGATACTTGAAGAACTGATTAATATTTGGATCTGAGTTTATATATCATAGGGAAAACTCTATAATGCACCAAGTAATAAATAGTGCAATTGGGGTGAATATTATGGAGAAATAGTCTAGTTTAAAACTTAGTGTTAGTTCTAGGGACTGAATAGTTGTTCAATGTCAGTTTGAGATAACTATATCCTGGTCTAATAGAATGAATAGGGTTATGGGAAAGAGACTGAAGATAAAGGTAAATATTATAATTGTTTTTACGTAATTAGGGTATAGGTGATTTTTGTTGGGTTTAATGAGGGTAATAATAATTGGAAGTGTTAGGTAAGCTAGTGTCAGTATAACAATGGAGGCATGCATTTATTACTTTTATTTGGAGTTGCACCAATATTTTTGGTTCCTAAGACCAACGGATATCTATTATCCTTTAAAAGTTGAGATAGCCGTTTTGTTAAGTACGGAGGCATGGATTAGCAGTCCTTGCAAGCTTTCTCGGTAAATAAGAAGGGGTGGGCTTCTGTATTTAGATTCACAGTCTAATATTTTGGTTAAATTATATTTACAAGAGGTGAAGCCTATAATAATATTGGGGTTGAGGGATAGAAGGATGATGGGGGAAATATGTATAAATATCAATATATTTTCTCGTGTGAAGGAGGGTTTTATGTTTATAATGTGGGAGGTGAGTGTCCCTCGTTGTGTTGTAATAAATATATATAGAGAATAGAGGGCGGTAATTAATATATTTAGTCCTGTGAGCATAATGGTGACATGTGATCAAGAAAATAAGGTTGCTGTTACCAATAGTTCTCCAATTAAATCAATGGTGGGGGGTAGGGCTAGATTGGTGAGGTTTGCTACAAATCATCAGAAGGCTATTAGTGGAAGTAGGGTTTGAAGTCCTCGAGAGAGCAATATAATGCGGCTGTGGGTTCGTTCATAGTTTGAATTTGCTAGGCAAAATAGTATAGATGAAGTAAGGCCATGGGCAATCATAAGGATAATAGCGCCAGTAAAGCTTCAGGGGGTTTGGATGAGGGAGGCTGTAATTACTAGGGCTATATGGCTTACGGAGGAATATGCGATAAGTGCTTTTAGGTCTGTTTGTCGGAGACAGGTTGAGCTTGTTATGATTATGCCCCATAAGGATAGTATGAGGAAGGGATAGGCTATATATTCTGTCAAGGGGTTGAGGATTGAGGTGAGTCGCATTATACCGTAGCCACCTAGTTTTAAAAGTACTGCGGCAAGGACTATTGATCCGGCAATGGGGGCTTCAACGTGGGCTTTGGGGAGCCATAGGTGTAGACCATATAAGGGCATTTTTACTATGAAAGCTATTATGCATGCCAGTCAAGTTAAGTTGTGGGACCAGGTGGTTGTTAATTTTTGGGCTGTGAGTGTTAGTAACACAATGTTTAATGAGCCTGTATTATTATATGTAAATATTAATATAATTAGTAAGGGAAGGGAACCAGCTAATGTGTAGAATAGGAAATATGTACTTGCGTTGAGGCGTTCTGCTTGATTACCTCATCGGGTAATAATAATTAGGGTAGGGATGAGGGTGGTTTCAAATAAGATATAGAACAAGATTAGTTCTGTGGATATAAATGTTATAATTAAAGAGATTTGTAGAAAAATTATTATGGAGAGATAAAGTTTTTTTCGTGAAGGGTTTTCGTCATGTAAGTGGTACTGGCTTGCTATAATCATGAGGGGTAAGAGTCAGGCGGTTAGCGTTAGAAGGGGTGTTGATAATGGGTCAAAGGATAAGTAAGTTGAGTAACTAGTGAGGTTGTTACTAGTTTGATTAAAAAATATGAGGGGAATAAGACTGATAATTAAGCTGTGTATGGTTAAGTTAATTCATAATATATTGTTTTTGGAAAATCATGTTGTTGGTAATAGCATAATTGTGGGAAGAATTATTTTTAGCATTGGAGTAAGTTTAGGTTATGGATATAATCTAGACCATATGTGTTTGAGATTGAGACTAGTAAGGCAAGACCTACTGCTGCCTCGCAAGCGGCGAATACTAGTAGAGCAATGGGTATGATATTAGCTAGGGGAAAGTGTATGTTTAAGGCTATGAGGGTACTTATAATAAATAGAGAGAGTATTATTCCTTCTAGGCATAATAAAGAGGATATTAGATGTGAACGATAGATTAATATGCCTAGGAGTGAGATAAGAAATGCTAACATAATATTTATATAAATAATGGGCATTTGGCTAGTATGATTATCATAATCTAATGAGTCGAAATCATTTGTTTTATTTAAACTACTTGCCAATTCGGTTCAGTCCAGCCCCTTTTGAGTTCATTCGTATGCTAGGCCGAGGGTTAAAATAATGATTAGTATTATTGATGATTTGATTATTACAGGGAGGTTTGTTGTTTGGAGGGCCCATGGCAGAGGTAATAGTAGAGCAATTTCTAAGTCGAATAGTAGGAAAGTAATAGCGACTAGAAAAAATTTTATGGAAAAAGGGATGCGAGCGGAGTTTAGTGGGTCAAAGCCGCATTCGTAGGGGTCTGCCTTTTCTGCGTAGGGGTTAAGTAAGGGTAATCAAAATATAATGATTATTAGTAGCAGGGTTAGGAGGGTGTTAATTGTTAGGGCTAGTACTAGGTTTATTATTCTTTTTCGAATATTATCGAAGCTAGCTAATTGGAAGTCAGCTGTACTAGTTATACTAAAAGAATAGGAACCTCATCAGTAAATGGAGATGTAAAGGAAGAGTCAGACGACGTCTACAAAGTGTCAGTACCAAGCAGCCGCTTCAAAACCAAAATGATGATTTGATGTAAAATGATATAGTAGCTGGCGGATAAGGCAAACGGTAAGAAAGGTAGATCCAATAATAACGTGAAGTCCGTGGAAGCCGGTAGCAACAAAAAATGTTGAGCCATAAATGCCATCAGAGATAGTGAAGGGTGCTTCATAATATTCAGATATCTGTAAGAGGGTGAAGTAGGTGCCTAATAGAATTGTAATAAGCAGGGCTTGGATTATTTGTTTTCGGTTGTTTTCTATTAAGCTGTGATGAGCTCAAGTGATTGTGACCCCTGATGCAAGTAATACAGAAGTATTTAGGAGGGGTACTTCTAGGGGATTTAGGGGAGTGATGCCTGTTGGTGGCCAGTGTCCTCCTAGATGTGGTGTAGGGGCAAGACTTGAGTGGTAGAATGCTCAGAAGAAGCCTGCAAAGAAGAAAACTTCTGAAATAATAAATAAGACTATTCCGTAACGGAGGCCTTTTTGAACTGGTGTTGTATGGTGACCTTGATAAGTGCTTTCTCGTACAATATCGCGTCATCATTGATATATTGTTAATATGTTAGTTAATAATCCTAATATTAGTAGAATTATGGAATAAAAGTGAAATCATATAATTAAGCCGGATGTTATTAGAAGAGCTGATAAAGCTCCTGTTAGAGGTCATGGGCTAGGTTTGACTATATGGTAGGGGTGAGTTTGGTGGGTCATTAGGTATTATCATGTAAATAAAGGCTTACCAAGAGCGTGAAAACATAGGCTTGGATTAGGGCTACTGCAATCTCTAGGATTGTTAATAGCAAGAGGAGTAGGAAGGTTAGTGAAGTTGCAAGAAAATTAATGGTTAATAATGCTAATATGGCACTTCCGATTAGATGCATGAGTAGATGTCCTGCTGTGATATTAGCGGTTAGACGTACAGCTAGGGCCACTGGTTGAATAAATAAGCTAATAGTTTCAATAATTACTAGTATGGGAATAAGAAATGTGGGTGTGCCTTGTGGTAAAAAATGGGCTAGGGAGTTTTTGGTTTTAAAGCGGAGGCCTGTAATCACTGTACCAGTCCATAGAGGGACTGCCATTGCCAAATTCATAGACAGCTGGGTGGTAGGTGTAAATGAGTGGGGTAGTAGTCCGAGAAGGTTAGTTGTGGCAATAAAAATAATTAGAGATATTAGCATTAGAGACTCAGTGCCAGCCTGTGAAAGCAGCCAGGAGGGAGGCTGTATCTGCAAAGCCATAGGGATGGAGCTGCCCAAGACCATGGAAACCTACCTCTTGCATCAGCTTGACCTGGATGTGAGACATGGAGTCAAAGGAGATCATTTTGGAGCTTTAAGATTTGACTGCCCTGATGGATTTTGGACTTGCATAGGGCCTGTAGCCCCTTCGTTTTGGCCAGTTTCTCCCATTTGGAATGGCTGTATTTATCTAATGCGTGTACCCCCATTCTATCTAGGAAGGAACTAACTTGCTTTTGATTTTACAGGCTCATAGGGTGAAGGCACTTGCCTTGTCTCAGATGAGTCTTTGTACTTTGTACTGTGGACTTTTGAGTTAATTCTCAAATAAGATAAGACTTTGGAGGACTGTTGAGAAGGCATTATTGGTTTTGAAATGTGAGGACATGAGATTTGGAAGGGACTAGGGGCAGAATGATATGCCTTGACTGTGTCCCTACCCACATCTCATCTTGAATGCCAACATGTTGTGGGAGGGACCTGGTAGGAGATAATTGAATCATTGAGGCAGGTCTTTCCCATGCTGCTCTTGTGATAGTGAATAAGTCTCATGAGATCTGATAATTTTAAAAAGAGGAGTTTCCCTGTACAAGTTCTTCTCTTGTCTGCTGCCATGTGAGATGTGCCTTTTGCCTTCCACTGTGATTTTGAGGTCTTCCCAGCCATGTGGAACTGTAAGCCCAATAAACCTCTCTCTTTGGTAAATTACCTAGGTTCTGATATGTCTTTATCAGCAGGATGAAAACCGACTAATACATATGCTGCTTCCCTTTGCCTTCCACCGTGATTGTAAGCTTCCGAGGTCTCACCAGAAGCCAAGATGTTGGTGCCATGCTTGTGCAGCTTGCAGAACTATGAACCAATTAAACCTCTTTTATTTATAAATTATTCAGTCTCAGATATTCCTTTATAGTAACACAAAAACTGCCTAACACACTCACTATCTACCTCTAGTTGTTTACTAATTTGTGTGAATTCATCCCTAGAAATAGGTCTTGAATCTCTCTCTCCCTCTCTCTTTTTTTATGGAATCTCACTCTGTTGCCCTGGCTGGAGTGCAGAGGTGCAATCATGGCTCACTGCAACCTCCACTTCCTGGGTTCAAGTGATTTTCATGCCTCAGTCACCCAAGTAGCTGGGAAAACAGGCATGCGCCATCACCCCCAGCTAATTTTTGTGCTTTTTTTCTTTTTTTTTTTTAGTAGAGATGGGGTTTCACCATGTTGGCCAGGCTGGTCTTGGACTCCTGACCTCAAGTGATCTGCCTGCCTTGGCCTCCCAAAGTGCTGGGATTGCAGGCATGAGCCACTACGTCCAGCTAATTTTTGTATTTTTTGTATTTTTGTATTTTTGTATGTTTTATTTTTTTTAGTAGAGACGGGGTTTTGCCATGTTGGCCAGGCTAGTCTCAAACTTCTGACCTCAAGTGATATTCCAGCATGGGCCTCTCAAAGTGTTGGGATTACAGGTATGAGCCAATGTGTCTGACTGCTCTTGAATCTCTTCATTCCTATTCCTGCCTTAAGCATCTGTTAAGTCCTAGGAAGCTATTATAGAAAAGGAGTTGAACTTGATGTTTAAACTGGAACCAGAAATTGAACCTATACTTGAAGGATATTATCCAACCTCCTCTAATTTGCCTGAGACCTTTATGAACTGGTCACACCTTACATTTCTAACTCTCTCTTTTCTTCTCTCTTTTTTAATTTTTAATTTTAATTTTTATTATTATACTTCTAGGTATATTAATACCTAGAGTTCTAGGGTACATGTGCACAATGTGCAGGTTTGTTACATATGTATACATGTGCCATGTTGGTGTGCTGCACCCATTAACTCGTCATTTACATTAGGTATATCTTCTAATGCTATACCTCCCCCTTCCCCTAACCCCACGACTGGCCCCAGTGTGTGATGTTCCCCATGCTGTGTCCAAGTGTTCTCATAGAAAGGGATAGTCTTGGCTCAGGCAGTAAAATTGGTATGTGAGGGTGAATTAAAGCAGCTGTGGCAAAACCTTACACATGCTAAAATAAAATGAATGGATCCTAGAAAGAAGCCAGATAATAACCGAAGAGAGAACTCTTCATGGATAGTCAAAACCAAGTATCCAGAAGAACATAAATGAATCAAATTTAGGCAGAAAACAGGCATGTTCACATATTTTATGTGAGAATATGTTTCCACAGTTTAGGAATGAGGTACAGGGAGGAGAGAAACCGGGGGAGGGGGGAAGCCAGTTTGGAGATGCATTATCAAGTTGTCCAAGAGCATGAGCGACTAGTTCTTGATCCAGTGTGCCTTTCTGAGGAACTCTCTGAAGTGTACCCCAAAATGTCTCCCTCAGGGTAGAGAAGAGAAAGCATTTATCCAGCAGTTTCCATCTTCCATTGATCAAGGTAGACACATGAGTATTAACTTCCACAAACTTTCATGTGAGTTCTGAGCAGTTTAGGCAGATATTCTACTAAGCCAGTGAAAAATAAACCCAGTGAGAAGCAGTGTAAGAAGCCCTAGGGTACATGTAAGAGTTACATGATTTGAGCCCGAGGTAAAGGTACTGACAATTTGCACTTATGTAAAATTGATCCCAGCTTTGGAACTGTTGTTCCCTGCAGCAGTGGCTGGAACAAGAAGTGGGGCGAAGGAGATTCAAAGTGGTGTAAAAGAGAATCTTATTATACTGCATAAGATTATTTCTGTAAAAGGACACAGGTCTTATCTCTGAGCGATTCCAAAAAACTTTTTTCGTTTTTACTTTTGCTTTGTATCTCCACTAGGTCAAATTTACGAAGGACTGCCCTGCCTAAATCCTTGCTACACTGCTCTTTAGTCCTCATGTTTTTAACTACTCAGAGCATCATAACTCAGTCATGTCTTTTGCTCATTGCTTGTTTTGTGGTAAGATTAACATTTGGTTGTAGGGAGATGAACCTTCATTTAGTCTTTGTATATAAGTCTCAAGTTTTAGAAAATTCTGCATTTGAGATTACCAATATTAAACTAAAAATAGTATAGCAATTTATTTTCCATTTTCTTTATGGTGTATATATATATTTCCCTTGGATAGTTAATAGAAAAGAGTGCCTGGGTCAAGAAAAAATATGTTATTACTGACTCCTGCAGGTAGTACTATTGAGTAGTGCTTTAAAACATACCATGATTTTAGTTTATTATAAGCTTTTTTAATATATAAGACTGACCACCAACTTTTCTCCCATTGAAAAACTCTCATTCTCTCTCTCTCTCTTTCTCTCTCTCTCACTCTCTCTCACCCACACATATATACCCACACATATATACACACACACACATGAACACACACACATGACAAGTTGAGGAAAGACAAAAGCCTGAATTTAAGAATTGATTTTAGAGGTAGAAACTTCTGGTTCAAGAACACATTGGCAGAGAAAAGAAAGAATTAAAATTCCATCTTTATTTATTTATTCATTCCCTTTTTGGAAATGAATAGTAATGATGAATATATAAACATGTTACGTAAGTTATGCCCTAAAAATCATATATCAAGAAATGGTTCTAAATAAATTTATGATAAAATTAAATGGTTGATAAAAAGAACACTTATTAAGATATATTACATTTTGTCAAAATTGAACTGCTTAAAAAATTAGCTATATGAAATTTCACTGTTTATAGAAGAAATAAAGGACACCATTTTTGCCAGATACCCATATAAGACTTTACCTTGGGGACTGCAATTACTATTTACTCTCCCAGATAAAAAGCATTTAATGGCCAAATTGTGCAAATGGGTTTTGTTTACAATAATGTTAATTTTGGGGAAATGACATGATCAGAAACATACATTTGAAATCATGGAAGCAATGCATAGACTCTAGAGAAAAGGAGTGTCATCTATATTTTTGTGGAGCTCTATTTGAAAACTATTGTCTAATTCAGTAAATTGCCTTGAGATAACCAGCCATCTAGAATAATAAAATATTTAAAAGATTGTTTCTTTAGTCATGAAAGGAAAATAAATTACATATGGGTTAAATAATTGAATTTAAAAATCCCTGCAGGAATAAATAGTGCTATTGGCTGAAGTAAAGATTAGTGAACTCCAAAACATCAATAGACATTGTTCAAAGTGAAGAATAGAGAGTGAAAAATATTGAAGAAAAGTCATTAAAGGCCCAGGGACCTGTGGAAGCACAGCAAATGGTCTACTATACATGCAACTGGAACCATAAGAAAAAGAGAATAAAAATGAAGCATAGACAATATTTGAAGATACAATGGGTAAAAATTTTCCAAATATTATTTAAAAAAAAAAAACATTGATTTAGAGACCCAAGAAGTTTAGCTTAACCTAAGCACAGTAAGAGCAAAGAAACCTGAACCCAGATATACAATAATGTCTTATAAAAACAAAAAGAAAAATATTAAAAGGAGATACCCAATTACTGGTGTGAATTCTGCCTCATGCATTGACACTGACTTATCTGACTTACATATTCACCAAAATAAATCATATTTTTACCCATAAAATATATTTGAATATATTTCAAAAGACTGAAATCTTACAGAGTATATAATTTGACTAAAACCATGCAAATTAGAAATTAATAACTGAAAGGTATATGTCCACTATTAGTTTCCTATTACCACTGTAAAAGAATTATCATAGACTTGCTTTAAAAACAGAAAAAATTTTTCATGCAGTTCTGGAGGTCAGAAATACAAAATGAGTCTTATAGGTATACAATCAAGGTGTTGGTAATGCTGGTTTCTTCTGGAGGCTCCTGACAGAGAAATTGTTGTCTCTTCTAGCATCTGGTGGCTGCTAGCATCCCTTAGCTTGTGGCCACATCACTCCAAAATCTACTTCTGTTGTTTCATTGTCTTCTTTTCTGTATTCAAATCTCCCTTGTTTTCATCTTATAGAACTCTTGAGACTACAGTTAAGGTATACCCAGGTAATCTAGGATAACCTTCCCATCTAAGACCCTTAACTTTATACTTGCAAAGTCTTTTTTTGTCATGTAAGGTAACATTCACTGTTTCCAGGGATTACTATGCAGATATCTTTGGGGGCTATTCAGCCTAACACATTTCTCAAATATTTGCAAGTTTCAGACACATTAAGTAATCTGTGCATCAAAGAAGTCATAAGAAAAATGAGAAAAAATATTTCAAACCAAAATAAAATAAAAACAACTTATAAAAATTAGTAGAATGACATTAAAGTGGTGCTTTGAGGAAAATTTGTATCAGTAAATGATATTAGCAAAGAGGAACAATTTGAAATCAATTATTTAAGCTTTCATCATAGAAATTTTTTTAAAAGCCAATTAAATCCAAGGTATGTAGATAAATATGAATATTAAAGGTGAGAACAAATATTAATGAGAAAAATAAAATAGAGATAACTAATAAAATCAGAAGCTGCATCTGTAAAAGACTAATAAACTTGCTAAACTCCTGGTGAGATTAATGGAAGAAAAGAGAAAGAAGGCAATGGATGAATGTTAGGAATGAGAGATGTGATATCACTGAATATTTTATAGATAATTAAAAGGATAATAAGATATTGTGAACAATGTGATGCAAATAAATTTGACAGCTTAGATGAAATGGATAAATTATTTGGTGACACAAACTACCAAGGCTAACACACACACACACACAAAAATTATGAAATTTTCTAAATCTATTAAGTAATTAAATTAGTAATCAAAACTGTTGCTATGAAGAGAACTGTAGGTCCAGATGACTTCACTAGTGAATCTCTCAAACACTGAAGAAATAAAGTCAAAGAAACACTTTCAGAAAGTAGAAAAGGAGCGTGCAGTGTGCGGTGGCTCAAGCGTGTATTCTCAGCACTTTGGGAGGCCAAGGCAGGAGGATCATTTGAGCCCAGGAGTTTCAGACCAGCCTAGGAAACATAGTGATACCCTGTCTCTACTATGCAGTTTCCTAGGGAGACAGGATCTAGTATGTGTATATATGTGTGTATGAATGTGTGTGTGTGTGTGTGTGTGTGTGTCTATATATATATATAAAATAATTAGCTGGGTATGGTGGCACACGCCTATAATCCCAGCTACCTGGGAGGCTGGAGGGGGAGGACTGCTTGAGCCCAGGAGGTTTGGGAGCAGTGAGCCATGATTGTGCCACTGCACTGCATCCTAGGTGACAGAGTGAGATGCCATTTATTTAAGAAAAAAGAAAAGGAGGGATGGCTTTCCAAATTATTCCATGAGGTCAGCATTATTCTGATATGAAAATCTAGCAAAGATATTATGAGAAAAGATAATTGCAGATTAATATCTTTTATGAAAAAAAGTTACAAAACATTTGAAAATATGGCACTATTGAATCCAGCAATATTAAAAAGGCTAACGCATAATGGCCAATAAAGGACCAGAAATGCAAGCTTGCATTTAAATGAAATGTTAAATTTTATAATAAAATAAATTTAAGATGTTATATCAATAAATGTGGTTTAGAACTTTAAAATAATAAAAAATGCATTTTAAAACTAATCAATATAATTCACCATATTAAAAAACTATGAAAGAAAAAACATAAAATCATCTCTCTATATATAGAAAAAGCATTTGATAAAATTAAACACTCATTCATGATAAAAATTTCAACAAATCAGTAATAGAGGGACTTTTTAAATCTGATAAAGGACATCTATTTCCTTCTGAGACTGAAGAACAAATCAAAGCTGTTCAGTCTCCTTACCTTTATTTGATAATGTTCTGGATTCTCCAATTAATGCAATAAGGCTGGGAAAATAATAAAAATGATAGAAGTCAGTATTGTCTCTATCCACAGAAGACATGATGGTCTTTGTAGAATATCTTAAGAACTTTCCAAAATAAATAATAAAATTAGTAAGGAAATTTTTAAAAGGCACAAGAACCAAGAGCAGTACACAAAATCCATTATATTTCTCTATACTGAAAACTTAAATTGCCAAATTAAATTAAATATATTATTTACAAAAGCTCCCAAATAGTAAGTTCCTAAGAATAAACTTAGTTTTAAAAGTTTAAGACTTGAGCACTGAAAATGACAAGACATTTTTGAGAGAAATTTGTAAAACGTGTCCCATTTTTTGTGGATTGGCAGACTAAGTATTGTCAGAATGTCAATTTTGACAATTGAGTTATAGAGTCAATACAATCCTGATAAAATATTTCTTTGTCAAAATTGTTTATGATGCTAAAATTTATTTTTTAAAACTAATTTTTAATAGTCAAAAAAATTTAAAATAATAACATTGCAAGACTTAAAGTACAAAAATCAGGACAGTGCAATATAATTGTAAGAATAGTCATATAAATAAATGGAACAGAATAGAACTTCTAGATATAGATCTATACATATATGGCCAATGGACTTTTTTGTAATGGTGGCATCATAATTTAATGGAAGAATAACAGTATTTTCAATTCATTGTGCTAGAAAGAAAAAATGGGAAAAAATGAGAATGGAAAGTTAGGCAGGAGAAATTAATATGAAAAACAAGACCTCAGTCTCTATTTCATACTTCAGCCACAATTTATTCAAGATTGATTGTGACTTTTATTGTGATGGCTTCCTTTGACTTCCAAATAATCCATCCTTGATTTTTCTTAGTTGCTATGGATTGATACTCACATTGCCTGTCCAGTCATTTTGTCCATATTAACACAATATTTACATTAACCATCTTCATATCTGTGTGGAGACATGTCTCTTTGTCTGCCACTCTAACTTTGCCACTTATGTTAATTTCATAAATGTTGTTTCTAGAATTAAGATCTGCCATCTGACTTCTATAACTATTCTATCATATCCTTGCTCTTAATGAACCTAATTCTGAAATGGTATTACCTGCTGTGATCTCTGACCTGTAGAGGAGAGCTACCACCAAGCTTTTCAATAACTACTCTTCCCCACTAATAGTAAATTTCTCATTTCTCTAATATAAAGTATCCATTTTTTTGTCAGTTTGTGGATGTTCTGGACTTATATAATATTGTCCAGTCTTGCAAACCCAACTTTTTGGTCTGTTTCTTTCCTTCTTCCCCATCTACTATAGCAATTTCAGAGTTTATAAGTCACTTAATATGGACCATCTCTTTCTCCAAGTTTCCTATGGGCTATTCTAGCAAAGTATTAGCACTCTCTTCTGTAGGCTTTGATGTAATGTGCATTATATTCCATTCCCTTGGTCCAGCACCCTCAGTATCCAGTTTGATTGTACATGTCATAGTTCATGACAGTGAATTTAAGCTAGATCCTGCAGTTCCATGTAGGGTATAAGCCCTGCCCCTTTTCCCTTAGAAAGCCAACATTTTCTTAACTCAGTTTTGTTGTGAAATAGTTATAGATCTGGTGACCAGGTGGGCAGGTGGGGACAAATCATGAGAACAGGTATTTTATCTTACAAGTCAGAGGACTTTCCATTGACTTCAAGCAACAATGGAGCATTAGTCTCTCACAAGAAGGAGTATGCCACTTCTGTGCATCCAGATAGTTAAGGGATTCTGGGACTTCAATATTTTCAAGTGCATTATTCCAAATGTCTGCATTTCACATTCCAGAGTACTTTTCTTTACTAATTATAGCTTTAACCTCAGCATAGCAGACCTGGCTGCATTGAGATTTTAACCTACTCTGGAGCTCTGCTACTCTTATAATTAAATACTGGGCTACTGGGCCTGGTCTTCTGCTTTTTCTATCTTTTGACTGGAGGAGACTGGAATCTGTTTATATGCCAGCAATAAATTACGTTGGCATGTTATGAGGCACTCTGCCCTCAGAGGGAGTAGGGTTCACACCTTGGGAATCCCCAGAACTAGCTTACAATTTTCACTATTAAACCAATTTGGAATTTTTCTTCATTTGTTGAGGCAGTAATTATTTAAATACTCAGAAATAAATCTTGCTAAATATGTGCAAGGACTCTATATGCAAAACTATAAATACAGGTATACCTTGGTTCTGTTGTTGTTTCTATTCCAAAACACCACAATAAAGAGAATATTGCAATAAAGCAAGTAACATTTTTTGCTTCCCAGGGCATATAAAAGTAATATTTACACTATACTGTAGTCTATTAAATGTTCAATAGCACTATGTCTAAAATACAATGTATACCTTGATTAAAAAATATTTTATTGCTAAAAATGCTAATGATCAGCTGAGCCTTCAGTGAGTCATAATCCTGCTGGTAGAAAGTTTTGACTCTATGCTGATGGCTGCTGACTGATCAGGGTGGTTGTTGAAGGTTAGGATAACTGTGGCAATTTCTTAAAATAAGAGAACAATGAAGTTTGCTGCATCAATTGTTCCCTTCAGGAAGGATTTCTCTATAGCATGCAATGATATTTGATAGCATTTTACTCACAATGGAACTTCTTTCAAAATTGGAGACAATCTTCTCAAATCCTGACAAGGCTTTAATAATCAAATTTATGTAATATTCTAAATCTTTTGTTGACGTTTCAATAATGTTCACATCATCTTTTCCAGAAGTAGTTTCCATCTCAAGAAACCACTTTCTTTACTCATTCAAAAGAAGCAACTGCTCATCTGTTCAAGTTTATCATGAGATTGCAGCAATTTAGTCACATCTTCAGGCTTCACTTCTAATTCTAGATCTCTTGCTATTTCTACCATATCTTCAATAACTTCCTTCACTGAACTTTTGAACCCTTCAAAGTCATCAATGAGGGTTGGAATAAACTTCTTCCAAATACCTGTTAATGTTGATAGTTTGACCTCCCCCTATGAATCATGGATTTTTTAATGCCATGTGGAATGCTAAGCTCTTTCCAGAAGGTTTTCAACTTACTTTGCCCAGATCCATCAGAGGAATCACTATCTATGGCAGCTATATGGGCTTACAAATTTTTTCTCAAATAATAAGACTTGGAAATTAAAAATTACTCCTTGATCCATGAGCTACAGAATGGACATTGTGTTAGCAGGCATGAAAACAGCATTCACCTCCTTGTACATCTCCATCAGAGCTCTTGGGTGACCAAGTATATTGTTGATGAGATGTAGTAATATTATTTTTCTGAGCAGTAGGTCTCAACAATGGGTTTAATATACTCAGTAAACCACACTGTAAACAGATGTGCTATCATCCAGGCTTAGAGAGCACAGGGAGAGTAGATTCAGCATAATTCTTAAGGGCCCTAAAATTTTTAGAATGGCAAATAAGCTTTGACTTCAAATTAGCATCATCACTACATTAGACCCTGACAAGAGGGTCACCCTTTCCTTTGAAGCTTTGAAGGCAGGCATTGACTTTCTAGCTATGAAAGTCCTAGATGGACCAATATCAGGCTGTTTCATCTACACTGGAAATGTGTTTTTTAGTGTTGCCACTTCTGTCAATAATCTTAGTTAGGTCTTCTGAATAACTTGCTGTAGCTTCTCCATCAGCACTTGCTGCTTCATTTTGTACTTTTATGTTATGGAGGTAGTGTATTTCCTTAAACATCATTAACTGACCTCCTCTAGCTTCAACCTTTTCTTCTGACACTTTCTTACCCCTCTCAGACTTCATGGAATTAAAGAGTCCTTGAACTTTGCTCTGGATTAGGCTTTGGCTTAAGGAAATGCTATGACTGATTTGATCTTCTATCCAGATCACTACAACTTTCTTCATATGAGCAATAGGGCTATTTCACTTTCTTGTCATTTGTCATTAAATGTGCCACTGCAGTATCATGTTTTAATTCTTTTTGAGCACTTTTTTATTTTAATTTACAACTTTGCTAAATGTTTGGCACCAGAGACCTAGCTTTCATTCTATCTTGGCTTTAGGCAGGCCTTCCTCACTAAGCTTAATTATCTCTAGCTTTTGACTGAAAGTGAGAGACCTGCAGCTCTCCATTTCTCTTGAATACCCAGAGACCATTGTAGGGTTGTTAATTGGGGTAATATCAATGTTATCGTGTCTCAGGGAACAGGGAGTCCCGAGGAGAAGGAGAGAGATGGGGAAAGGGCTGGTCAGTGGAGCAGTCAGAACACATACAACCTTTAGCAATTAAGTTCACCATTTTACATGAGTGGTATTTGTGGTGACCCCAAAATAATTCCAGTTGACCCTTGAAAACTGCAGGGTTTAGAAGCATTAACACCCTGCACAGTTGAGGACTTATGTATAACTTTTGACTCCCCCAAAACTTAACTAATAGCTTACTGTTGACTGAAAGCCTTACTGATACCATAAACAGTTGATTAGTATGTATTTTGCATGTTATATATATTATATACTGTGTTCTTGCAATAAAGCTAGAAAAAAGTGTTATTAAGAAAATCACGAAAAATAGAAAATATATGTTCTATTTATTAAGTGGAAGCAGATCTTTATAAAGGTCTTCATCCTCACTGTCTTGACATTGAGTAGGCTGATGAGAAGGAAGAGGAGAGATTGGTCTTGCTGTTACAGAAGTGGCAGTGGCAGAAGAAAATCCATGTGTAAGTACACCCATATATTTCAAGAACTCTGTGTTATTCAAGAGTAAACTGTGCAATAGAAATATCATAGATCAATGATCACAGATCACCATAATCAATATAATAATGAAAAAGTTTGAACTATTGCAAGAATTACCAAAATGTGACAGAGAGACACAAAGTGAGCACATGCTTTTGGAAAAATGTGCTCATACACTTGCTTGAAGCAGAGTTGCCACAAACCTTCAGTTTATACTAAACACATTATCTGAAAAGGGCAATAAACTGAAACAAAATAAAAAGAAGTATGACTGTATAGTATTGAGAAAAAAATAGGGAGGACACTTGAGATTCATATCCCAGAATCTAAAATATGTACTTTCCAAAGAAGACATTTAAATAACCAGAATCATATGAAAACCATGTAAGGAAGGAACTCAAGGGGGATCCTGGGGTGCTGGCAGTATTTTATTCTTGGTTACTTGAAGGATTTTTGGCAATAATGTATTGAATTGGGCATTTCTGTTTTGTTTGCTTTTTTGCCTTTGTTTTGTTTGTTTTTGAGACGGAGTCTCGCTCAGTCGCCCGGGCTGGAGTGCAGTGGCGCGGTCTCGGCTCACTGCAAGCTCCGCCTCCCTGGTTCACGCCATTCTTCTGCCTCAGTCTCCCGAGTAGCTGGGACTACAGACGCCCGCCACCTCGCCCGGCTAATCTTTTCGCATTTTTAGTAGAGACGGGGTTTCACCGTGTTAGCCAGGATGGTCTCGATCTCCTGACCTCGTGATCCACCTGCCTTGGCCTCCCAAAGTGCTGGGATTACAGGCGTGAGCCACTGCGCCCGGTCTGCTTTTTTTGCCTTTTTTATACTTCACAATAAAAAGGTAAGAAAAAGAAAAATGGCATATTATGATTGTGGGTAATAATAATTCAGTTGAAATAGATTGTGGCTGCCTCAGGAACACAACTTGCTTGTGAGTGTTGGTTGCAGCTAGACTTTGATGTGGTAGCTGTAATGAATGCTTAATGTACCCTATCATTCGGGGCTGATCTATGGCACCGCAAATAGCACACTGGATGAATAAAGAAAAATCCCCATTTCCTATGTGAGACTTGCGGTATCCCTCCAGCAGCCTATATTGGGAAAACCTAACATCAAGCCAACTAGTAAAGGAAAAATGTTTAAGGGTCCAATTCCGGTATCAAAGAGCAAGGCAAAGAAAGGATTTAGAACCAATAAATGTACACCAATAAAGTTATAGTGCAGTGAATACATCATATACACTTCAAAATGTGTATTTGGTAGGTATTGGGTATAATTCTTTAAATTTAGTTTAGCTTAAGTGATTGAGAATGTGACAGCTAATTTTATGTGTCAACTCGACTGGGCCATGGGGAGTGCCCAGATGTTTGATTAAACTTTGTGGATGTGCCTCTGACAGTGGCCTCTGGATGATTAACGTTTGAATAGATAGACTGAGTGAGAAGATTTCCCTCCCTATTGCGGGTGGCCATCTTTCAATCACTTGAAGACCTGAATAGAACAAAACAGCTGAGTAAGATAATTCACCTGCTGACTGCTTGGGCTAAGACACCAGTTTTTTCAGTCCACAGGTGTGGAATTTACACCATTGGCTCCCCTGATTCTCAGGACTTCAAACCTCAGACTGGAAGTACACTGCTGGCTCTCCTGGGTCTCCAGTCTACCAACTGTAGATCTTGGGACTTCTCAGCCTACATAATCCCATGAGCTAATTCCTTATAATACATCTAATTTTATATATCTATATCTACATCTGTCTCCTATTGATCCGTTTTCTCTGAGGAACTCTAACACAATAATGTTCAACCTTCTAAATACTCACTGATTTTGTGTCTTCTTTTTCTACCAATTCTTTTTTTTTTTTTTTTACTTTAAGTTCTAGGGTACATGCGCATAACGTGCAGGTTTGTTACATATGTATACTTGTGCCATGTTGGTGTGCTGCACCCATCAACTCGTCAGCACCCATCAAGTCATCATTTATATCATGTATAACTCCCCAATGCAATCCCTCCCTCCTCCCCCCTCCCCCTGTTAGGCCCCAGTGTGTGATGTTCCCCTTCCTGAGTCCAAGTGATCTCATTGTTCAGTTCCCACCTATGAGTGAGAACATGCGGTGTTTGGTTTTCTGTTCTTGTGATAGTTTGCTAAGAATGATGGTTTCCAGCTGCATCCATGTCCCTACAAAGGACGCAAACATCCTTTTTGATGGCTGCATAGTATTCCATGGTGTATATGTGCCACATTTTCTTAATCCAGTCTGTCACAGATGGACATATGGGTTGATTCCAAGTCTTTGCTATTGTGAATAGTGCCGCAATAAACATACATGTGCATGTGTCTTTGTAGTAGAATAATTTATAATCCTTTGGGTATATACCCAGTAGTGGGATGGCTGGGTCATATGGTACATCTAGTTCTAGATCCTTGAGGAATGGCCATACTGTTTTCCATAATGGTTGAACTAGTTTACAATCCCACCAACAGTGTAAAAGTGTTCCTATTTCTCCACATCCTCTCCAACACCTGTTGTTTCCTGACTTCTTAATGATTGCCATTCTAACTGGTGTGAGATGGTATCTCATTGTGGTTTTGATTTGCATTTCTCTGATGGCGAGTGATGATGAGCATTTTTTCATGTGTCTGTTGGCTGTATGAATGTCTTCTTTTGAGAAATGTCTGTTCATATCTTTTGCCCACTTTTTGATGGGGTTGTTTGTTTTTTTCTTGTATATTTGTTTGAGTTCTTTGTAGATTCTGGATATTAGCCCTTTGTCAGATGAGTAGGTTGCAAAAATTTTCTCCCATTCTGTAGGTTGCCTGTTCACTCTGATGGTAGTTTCTTTTGCTGTGCAGAAGCTCTTTAGTTTAATTAGATCCCATTTGTCAATTTTGGCTTTTGCTGCCGTTGCTTTTGGTGTTTTAGACATGAAGTCCTTGTCCAGGCCTATGTCCTGAATAGTACTACCTAGATTTTCTTTTAGGGTTTTTATGGTATTAGGTCTAACATTTAAGTCTCTAATCCATCTTGAATTAATCTTCGTATGAGGGGTAAGGAAGGGATCCAGTTTCAGCTTTCTACTTATGGCTAGCCAATTTTCCCAGCACCATTTATTAATAGGGAATCCTTTCCCCATTTCTTGTTTCTCTCAGGTTTGTCAAAGATCAGATGGCTGTAGATGTGTGGTATTATTTCTGAGGACTCTGTTCTGTTCCATTGGTCTATATCTCTGTTGTGGTACCAGTACCATGCTGTTTTGGTTACTGTAGCCTTGTAGTATAGTTTGAAGTCAGGTAGCATGACACCTCCAGCTTTGTCCTTTTGACTTAGGATTGTCTTGGCAATGCGGGCTCTTTTTGGTTCCATATGAACTTTAAAGCCGTTTTTTTCCAATTCTGTGAAGAAAGTCATTGGTAGCTTGATGGGGATGGCATTGAATCTATAAATAACCTTGGGCAGTATGGCCATTTTCAGGATATTGATTCTTCCTATCCATGAGCATGGTATGTTCTTCCATTTGTTTGTGTCCTCTTTGATTTCACTGAGCAGTGGTTTGTAGTTCTCCTTGAAGAGGTCCTTGACATCCCTTGTAAGTTGGATTCCTAGGTATTTGATTCTCTTTGAAGCAATTGTGAATGGAAGTTCATTCCTGATTTGGCTCTCTGCTTGTCTGTTACTGGTGTAAGAATGCTTGTGATTTTTGCACATTAATTTTGTATCCTGAGATTTTGCTGAAGTTGCTTATCAGCTTAAGGAGATTTTGGGCTGAGACGATGGGGTTTTCTAAATATACAATCATGTCATCTGCAAACAGGGACAATTTGACTTCTTCTTTTCCTAACTGGATACCCTTGATTTCTTTCTCTTGCCTGATTGCCCTAGCCAGAACTTCCAAGACTATGTTGAAGAGGAGTGGTGAGAGAGGGCATCCCTGTCTTGTGCCAGTTTTCAGAGGGAATTTTTCCAGTTTTTGCCCATTCAGTATGATATTAGCTGTGGGTTTGTCATAAATAGCTCTTATTATTTTGAGGTATGTTCCATCAATACCGAATTTATTGAGCGTTTTTAGCATGAAGGGCTGTTGAATTTTGTCAAAAGCCTTTTCTGCATCTATTGAGATAATCATGTGGTTCTTGTCTTTGGTTCTGTTGATATGCTGGATTACGTTTATTGATTTGCGAATGTTGAACCAGCCTTGCATCCCAGGGATGAAGCCCACTTGATCATGGTGGATAAGCTTTTTGATGTGCTGCTGAATCCGGTTTGCCAGTATTTTATTGAGGATTTTTGCATCGATGTTCATCAGGGATACTGGTCTAAAATTCTCTTTTTTTGTTGTGTGTCTCTGCCAGGCTTTGGTATCAGGATGATGTTGGCCTCATAAAATGAGTTCGGGAGGATTCCCTCTTTTTCTATTGATTGGAATAGTTTCAGAAGGAATGGTACCAGCTCCTCCTTGTACCTCTGGTAGAATTCAGCTGTGAATCCATCCGGTCCTGGACTTTTTTGGTGGGTAGGCTATAATTGTTGCCTCAATTTCAGAGCCTGCTATTGGTCTATTCAGGGATTCAACTTCTTCCTGGTTTAGTCTTGGGAGAGTGTAAGTGTCCAGGAAATTATCCATTTCTTCTAGATTTTCTAGTTGATTTGCGTAGAGGCGTTTATAGTATTCTCTGATGGTTGTTTGTATTTCTGTGGGGTCAGTGGTGATATCCCCTTTACCATTTTGTATTGCGTCTATTTGATTCCTCTCTCTTTTCTTCTTTATTAGTCTTGCTAGCGGTCTGTCAATTTTGTTGATCTTTTCAAAAAACCAACTCCTGGATTCATTGATTTTTTGGAGGGTTTTTTGTGTCTCTATCTCCTTCAGTTCGGCTCTGATCTTAGTTATTTCTTGCCTTCTGCTAGCTTTTGAATGTGTTTGCTCTTGCCTCTCTAGTTCTTTTAATTGTGATGTTAGAGTGTCAATTTTAGATCTTTCCTGCTTTCTCTTGTGGCATTTAGTGCTATAAATTTCCCTCTACACACTGCTTTAAATGTGTCCCAGAGATTCTGGTATGTTGTATATTTGCTCTCATTGGTTTCAAAAACATCTTTATTTCTGCTTTCATTTCGTTATGTACCCAGTAGTCATTCAGGAGCAGGTTGTTCAGTTTCCATGTAATTGAGTGGTTTTGATTGAGTTTCTTAGTCCTGAGTTCTAGTTTGATTGCACTGTGGTCTGAGAGACAGCTTGTTATAATTCTTTTTTTTTTTTTTTTTTTTTTTTTTTTTTTGGAGACAGAGTCTGGCTCTGCCGCCCAGGCTGGAGTGCAGTGGCCGGATCTCAGCTCACTGCAAGCTCCGCCTCCCAGGTTCACGCCATTCTCCTGCTCAGCCTCCCGTAACTGTACAGGCGCCCGCCACCTCGCCCGGCTAATTTTTTGTATTTTTAGTCGAGACGGGTTTCACCGTGTTAGCCAGGATGGTCTCGATCTCCTGACCTCGTGATCCGCCCGTCTCGGCCTCCCAAAGTGCTGGGATTACAGGCTTGAGCCACCGCGCCCGGCCTATAATTTCTGTTCTTTGACATTTGCTGAGGAGTGCTTTACTTCCATTATGTGGTCATTTTGGAATAAGTGCGATGTGGTGCTGAGAAGAATGTATATTCTGTTGATTTGGGGTGGAGAGTTCTATAGATGTCTATTAGGTCTGCTTGGTGCAGAGATGAGTTCAATTCCTGGATATCCTTGTTAACTTTCTGTCTCGTTGATCTGTCTAATGTTGACAGTGGAGTGTTGAAGTCTCCCATTATTATTGTATGGGAGTCTAAGTCTCTTTGTAAGTCTCTAAGGACTTGCTTTATGAATCTGGGTGCTCCTGTATGGGGTGCATAGATATTTAGGAGAGTTAGCTCTTCCTGTTGAATTGATCCCTTTACCATTATGTAATGCCTTCTTTGTCTCTTTTGATCTTTGATGGTTTAAAGTCTGTTTTATCAGAGACTAGGATTGCAACCCCTGCTTTTTTTTGTTCTCCATTTGCTTGGTAGATCTTCCTCCATCCCTTTATTTTGAGCCTATGTATGTCTCTGCATGTGAGATGGGTCTCGTGAATACAGCAGACTGATGGGTCTTGACTCTTTATCCAGTTTGCCAGTCTGTGTCTTTTAATTGGAGCATTTAGTCCATTTACATTTAAGGTTAATATTGTTATGTGTGAACTTAATCCTGTCATTATGATATTAACTGGTTATTTTGCTCGTTAGTTGATGCAGTTTCTTCCTAGCCTCGATGGTCTTTACATTTTGGCATGTGTTTGCAATGGCTGGTACCAGTTGTTCCTTTCCATGTTTAGGTCTCTTGTAAGGCAGGCCTGGTGGTGACAAAATCTCTAAGCATTTGCTTATCTCTAAAGGATTTTATTTCTCCTTCACTGATGAAACTTAGTTTGGCTGGATATGAAATTCTGGGTTTAAAATTCTTTAAGAACGTTGAATATTGGCCCCCACTCTCTTCTGGCTTGTAGAGTTTCTGTCGAGAGATCTGCTGTTAGTCTGATGGGCTTCCCTTTGTGGGTAACCCGACCTTTCTCTCTGGCTGCCCTTAAGATTTTTTCCTTCATTTCAACTTGGTGAATCTGGCAATTATGTGTCTTGGAGTTGCTCTTCTGGAGGAGTATCTTTGTGGTGTTCTCTGTATTTCCTGAATTTGAATGTTGGCCTGCCCTACTAGGTTGGGGAAGTTCTCCTGGATGATATCCTGAAGAGTGTTTTCCAAGTTGGTTCCATTTTCCCCCTCACTTTCAGGCACCCCAATCAGACGTAGATTTGGTCTTTTTACATAATCCCATACTTCTTGCAGGCTTTGTTCATTTCTTTTTCTTCTTTTTTCTTTTGGTTTCTCTTCTCGCTTCATTTCATTCATTTGATCCTCAATCGCTGATACTCTTTCTTCCAGTTGATCGAGTCGGTTACTGAAGCTTGTGGATTTGTCACGTATTTCTTGTGTCATGGTTTTCATCTCTGTCATTTCGTTTATGACCTTCTCTGCATTAGTCTAGCTGTCAATTCTTCCACTCTTTTTTCAAGATTTTTAGTTTCTTTGCACTGAGTATGTAATTCCTCCTTTAGCTCTGAGAAGTTTGATGGACTGAAGCCTTCTTCTCTCATCTCATCAAAGTCATTCTCTGTCCAGCTTTGATCCGTTGCTGGCGATGGGCCGCGCTCCTTTGCAGGGGGAGATGCGCTCTTATTTTTTGAATTTCCAGCTTTTCTGCCCTGCTTTTTCCCCATCTTTATGGTATTATCTGTCTCTGGTCTTTGATGATGGTGACGTACTGATGGGGTTTTGGTATAGGTGTCCTTCCTGTTTGATAGTTTTCCTTCTGACAGTCAGGACCCTCAGCTATAGGTCTGTTGGAGATTGCTTGAGGTCCACTCCCGACCCTGTTTGCCTGGGTATCAGCAGCAGAGGTTGCAGAAGATAGAATTTTGCTGAACAGTGAGTGTACCTGTCTGATTCTTCCTTTGGAAGCTTCCTCTCAGGGGTGTACTCTACCTTGTGAGGTGTGGGGTGTCAGACTGCCCCTAGTGGGGGATGTCTCCCAGCTAGGCTACTCAGGGGTCAGGGACCCACCTGAGCAGGCAGTCTGTCCATTCTCAGATCTCAACCTCCGCGTTGGGAGATCCACGGTTCTCCCCAAAGCTGTCAGACAGAGTCGTTCGCGTCTGCACAGGCCCCCGCGGCTTCCCCTGTTGGTCTTCAGCTGAGCACTGTCCCCAGAGGTGGAGTCTACAGAGACAGGCAGGCTTCCTTGAGCTGCTGTGAGCTCCACCCAGTTTGAGCTTCCCAGCAGCTTTGTTTACCTACTTAAGCCTCAGCAATGGCGGGCGCCCCTCCCCCAGCCTCGCTGCTGCCTTACGGATAGATTGCCGCAGACTGCTGTGTTGGCAATGAGGGAGGCTCCGTGGGCGTGGGACCCTCCTGGCCAGGTGTGGGATATATTCTCCTGGTGTGCCTGTTTGCTTAAAGTGCAGTATTGGGGTGGGAGTTACCCGATTTTCCAGGTGTTGTGTGTCTCAGTTCCCCTGGCTAGGAAAAGGGATTCCCTTCCCCCTTGCGCTTCCCAGGTGAGGCGATGCCTCGCCCTGCTTCAGCTCTCGGTGGTCAGGCTGCAGCAGCTGACCAGCACCGATTGTCCGGCACTCCCCAGTGAGATGACCCCAGTACCTCAGTTGAAAATGCAGAAATCACCGGTCTTCTGTCTTGCTCATGCTGGGAGTTGGAGACTGGAGCTGTTCCTATTCGGCCATCTTGCTCCGCCCCTCTACCAATTCTTGAGTCAACTTTTGGAATTATCTTATAATTATGAAACTGTTTATGTCTTTCTCTTCACTTATACTCTTCAGCTTTTCATGTATTTTGAAGTTCTGTTATGAGGTACTTGTATATTTAGGATAATTTATAATTTGAATTGATTTTTAACATTATTTAAGATTTATTTTTATCTTCAATTAATGGTCTTGGTTATGAAGTCAACATTTTATTTTTTTTTAGTATTAACACAGCTATTACTCCAGCTTTCTTTTGATTAGTGCTTGTGTGATTATTTTTTTACCACCCTTTTGTTTTTAATCTTTTTGTCTTTATTTTTAATGTACATATTTTGAAAATTGTTTTTTAATCTCTTTGCATGGTTAAGATAATAGCTCTTGCTTTTAAATAAAATATTTAACCCACTTTCATTTAATGTGGTGGTTGATATGGTTAAGTTCAGTCTACCATTTTTTTGTTGTTTCTGTTTGTCACATCTGTTCCTTTTTCTTTTTTTTTTTTAAGTATTGTTTCTATATTCCTGTTTATCTCATCTGTATTCTTTGTTTTCTTTTTTAATGGCTGCTCTTTGGTTTAATACATTAATTTCAAATTATTATAATCTATCCTCAAATGATTTTATAGCACTTTACATATAGCCTAAGAAACCACAACTTATTTTCATTTTCCTTTTCCATCCTTTGTGCTGTTTTTGCTATACACGTTCATTCTGCATATGTTACAAACTCTACCACATATTTTTAACATTTTGGTTTTAAACATTTAATAATTTTCTTAAGAAAATAGAAAACTTGTATCTTATGTTTACCCACATGTTTACCATTTTGAGTACTCTTCATTACTTTGTAGAAGAGGAACAGTAAGTATCCTATTTTGCTGTTGTTTGCTTGTTTTAATAGACTTTATTTTTCAAAGAAGATTTAGGTTCACAACAAAACTGAACTCAAAGTGCAGAGACTTTCCATATACACTCTGCACCTACAAATACATAACCTCTCCCATGATCAACATCCTCCATCAGAGTGGTACATTTGTCAAAACTGATAAACCTATGTTGACACATTATTCCTTTAAGTTCATCTTTTATATTAGTGTTCACTCTTGGTGTGGTCTATTCTGTAGGTTTGAACAAATACCTAATGGCATATGTTCACCATTGTACCATCATACAGAGTAGTTTCACTGCCTTCAAATTCCTTTGTTCTCTATTTACTCATCCCTTCTCCCAGTCCATGGCAACCACTGATCTTTTAACTGTCTTCATAATTTTGCTTTTTCAAGAATATCACATAGTTAGAATCATATAGTCTGTAGCCTTTACAGACTGCCATCCTTCCCTTAGTAATAGATATTTAAGTTCTCTTCATGTCTTTCCGTGGCTTGATAAATCACTTATTTTTAGCACTGGATAATATTTCATTGCCTGGATGTACCACAGTTGATTCATTCATTCACATACTAAAAGATATTTTGGTTACTTCCAAGTTTTGGCATTTATGAAAAAAAGGTGCTATAACATTCATTTGCAGGGGTTTTTGTTGTTGTTAACCTAAGCTTTCTACTCCATTGAGTAAGTAACAAGGAGCATCATTGCTGGATTGTGTATTAAGAGTTTATTTACTTTTGTAAGAAACCACCAGACTGTCTTCCAAAGTGGTATACCATTTTGCATTCCTGCCAACAATAAATGAGAGTTTCTATTATTCCACATCCTCAGCAGCATTTGATGTTGTCAGGGTTCTGCATTTTGGCCATCTATTAGGTGTGTAGTGGTATATCATTGTTGTTTTAATTTGCATTTTTTATGACATACGGTGTAAAGCATTTATAAAATGCTTTTTTGCTCTCTGAGTATCTTCTTTGGTGAGGTATGTCTGTTCCAGTCTTTAACCCATTTTTGAAGTTAGGTTATTAATTTTCTTTTTGTATAATTTTATAAGTTCTTTGCATATTTTAGATAATAGTCATTTATCTGATATGCCTTTTGCAATTATTTTTTCCCACTCTGCAGCTTGTCTTTTATTCTTTTCATGATGCCATTTGCAGAACAAATGTTTTTAATTTTAATCAAATCCAGATTATCAATCATTCCTTTCATGTATGGTGCCTTTGGTGTAACATCCAAAAAGTAATTAACAAAGCCATGGTTCTACAGATTTTCTTTTATGTTGTCTTCTAGGGGTCTTATTGTTTAGCATTTTATATTTAGATTTATGACCCATATTGACTCGATTTTTTGTGATGGGTCTAAAATCTGTATCTATGTTCATTTTCTTTGCAAGTAGATAACCAGTTTTTCCAACGACCTGTGTTGAAAAGACTATCTTTTCTATATTGTATTGCCTTTGCTCCTTTGTCAAAAATTATTTGACAATATGTATGTGGGTGTTTCTGGGCTTTCTTTTCTGTTCCATTGATCTGTCTAGTTTTTTTTTTTTTTTTTTACCAATACCATATTATATTGATTATTGTAGCTTTATAATATGTCTTGCCATTATCTAGTGTTTTTTATGCTCTTGGATTGGAGCAAGGCACAAAGTGCTGTTGCAGTCCACGCACGTTGTTGCTTATCTGCTATCTCACCTGTATGGCATGCATTGACACTCAGCAATCATAAATAATTTAGGCAAACTCTATGGATATTTTAAACTTACTTGGTTTTGTCCTAGATTAAAGTGTTGTGCAAAACAACAAGTAGGGTGAGAACAACTTTTATAATTTACTCATATCTCCTGAAGTATGTTAAAAGGTATCTAAATCAGCATTCTAGCAACACTTCCTGGATTTCATGGTTCATTTTCCAGTTATTTTTACCTAGTGTCTCTTTGACACTCTCTTAAGCTTCTTTTTGCCAAACAGGTTAACCTTCCCTCTGTAACATTTTATTTCTCTAAGCCCCCATTCACTTGGTTCTTACTTTATTTCTCTCCCTTTTTTCTTCAGCTCTTACATGGATTCACCTTCTTTTTCTCTGGGCTTTTCATGGATTCTGCTTCATAAATGAGATACAATAATGCTGGGATGATTCACAGATATTCTCAAAGTCCTCATTTAAAAAATCTAGATACATATCGCAAATAACCTTTGTTAATGTTAAATTTATTTTGAGAATGCAAACATGTTTCCTGTCAACTTAAATAATCACTGACATTTACTTTTTAAATATAATAGCAAACACTATTTCAAGCATAGTATTTTATATATTTTATCCTAAGTACTTGTATCCTAAGCAGTTTATTCTAAATCATTTTATTATAAATACTTTATTCATTTTAAGTCTTCTTAACAACCCTATAAGAAATGTAAACACTCTCATTTTATAGATGAGGAAACTGACATAGAGTAGTGTTTGGTTAAGTTGTTAAAGATCATAAATCAATAAGATTATTATTTCTGAATAATAGTCATATAGAAATGTGGACTCTGAACCCAATGAGTTTGCCTCCAGAAACTTAGAGATCAACATACAGCCTCACTCCTCATGTTTGTGTTATAAGAATCCTGCCTCATGCCTAAAGTGATAAAAATTTGTTAATGCACATTATTATGAATAATAGATGAAAATTTTCTGCTGAGTTGAATAACATAGTTCAGCATAAGAAGAAATATATTTAGCAAGATAATTTTTACTACTCGACATAAACTTCCCTGAAGTCCTCTGCTGAAATACCCGATCTTCTACCTTCTGTTGTTTTTGTGCTTACTTGATGATTAGAATCCACAGCTGGGGTAATTAGCAAGCAACAAATAAATGACTAAATAATTGTTGGGGATTTTATATTACCTTATGAGATTTTTAGAAAAAAAAAACCAACAAAAACATGTAACAACATTTTAAAAAATCCCATAATACCTGTCTTTAAGGTCCTTGCAAAATATTGAAAGAATAGTACATAATAAAACACATATACGAAGACTGGAATTGAGCCCAGCAACCTACAAAAAATAACTACAACTATCAATGTAGTTGAGTGATAAATTTACAGTCTACCCTCTAGGAAGTTATCTAGGAACAATAAACTGGGTAACTATAAAAGGAACACCTCCTGAAATTTCACTGGGACAGACGTGCTTAACCCTTTTAATTACCATCATAGATGAGCACTGTTAAGGTGGGGAGATTGGCTGCTAATTGGGTTTGACGCTGGAATTTATCCCACTTTCCATTAGAAGACAATGTTGGAAATTTTACAAAAAACTAAATCATTGGATTATTAAAATGAATTATTATTGGAGTCATGCATTGGGATAATATTCATTCAATCATTGACTTTTAAAATTGATTTTCTAGTATGTGCTATAAACTTTTTAAACATTGAGGAGAGAGTAGTAAACAAAACATGCAAATCCCATGCCTTTATATAGCCTACATTCTGGTGGAGAGATAAAAAATAAAGCAATAGAAATGTATTACATGATATAAATAATATATACTGTCAGGGAGTATACAGTTGTTGTGATAAAGGATGCAGTAAGAATAGATAGCATACTAGGTTCTCCAGGAAGGCCTCTCTGAAGGGCAATATTTGAGAGAGAACTGAACGAAGCAAGAGACCCAGGGATGATACTATTTGTGGAAAATAGAAGCAAAGCCTGAGGAAACAGCAAGTTCAAATGTCTGAGAATAGAGTATGCCTGGGATGTTTGAGGAATTAAAAAGAGACCAGTAAGATGATGGCATATATGACATTGCCAAAGAATGTTTATTGAAATGGAATAATGTTTGTGATAAATAGCCAAATAAAAAAGAAAATTCAAAATAGTGTACTAAATGTTATATACAAAAATTCCTAGGTATGAAAGAAAATAAAAATAGCAAAAATATGTATATACATAGATTTAAAGATATATAGATATATGTAAAAAATGTGAATATATGTGTGTGTATATACATATACATGACATATCATTTACCAAATATATTACCAGTTTTAATTTAATCACCTGTGTATTTGGTTTTTTCTTTGCTTGCTTTTCTGTATATCATTAATTTTATGTATTATGAGTGTCTTAATTTAAAATGTATCTAGTGAGCATACCAGAGCTTTATGAGCTTAGTTATGCTAAGATATTGAACCTCTGCTTTGATTTTTATAAGTAGCATTTACATGACATCAAAGGCAGAATGAGAAATAGAGTATAGGGATACGAAGCTAAAGTCAATTGGATGATAGAAATTTATAGAATAAAACAAGCAAATGAACGTACTGGGAGATGTATACAATAAACAAGTTTAAAACTTAAGAGATAAGCCAAACAAGGAATAGAAAAGGGTGTAATAAACCTAGTAAAGAATGGTTCTGGGGGCTTAGCAATGAAGAAGGTGGTATATAGCATTTCGATGGATAATCAGGCAGAACCTTAACATGATTGCTGGCATTAACTTAATAGCAATACAAAGTTAATGAAACATTTACTTTCATTAGTAAATTTAACATCCATTTATCATTATGTGTTATCTTTAATCAAGGACATCTTTAATGAGAACTGTCTATAGATTCAAATGGGAAGTGTTTTCCACAAGAGGGTTAAACATTGAATAGTTCAAGGACAATCAAACAAATGCATTTCCTTTATTCAACTGCATAACCTTGGAATTATGGAAAAATAAGAAAATCTTAAAGTCAGAAGAAACAACAGAATGTCTTGACTGTTTATTTGCTTGACCTGATACCAATCAGATTTGCATCAAAGAGAGATATCAACTCACACAAATAATCAGGATGCCTTTGAGTCAGGATGCTATTGTCCAAAGTGGAATTTTATTTTATAGTAAAATTGGACAACTGGCAGTAAAATGGTCCAAACTCCTTTCTACTTATGCCATTAGTTTTGTTTATCACCTGAGACATCATAATTTTATTATCTGTTAAATGAGGACAGCAGCACTAGCCTCTATCAAGGAGAGAGAAAACAGTGATGACCATTCAATCCTGCAACATGCATCAGTGAAAAATAAGTTTTCTATTTTTATAAATCACGCAGTTTTTACGTGGCCACTCTACTTTCCCATATCCAAATATACATGCAGTCTTTCTTGTAATAAGCATATCCATCTTTGTAGCTATTTAGAGGAGATGCAGAGAAGAGAATGAAAAAACATTTGGGTGGATATATAAACTGTGTATATAGAAGTTTTCAGTTTTTTTCTAGTGGTGTGACTTTTTTGCATTTTATGAATTTTATGCTTTATATATTTATCACCTAGTGTATTAATAAAACCACCTTAAAGTCAGCACAGATGCAGTGTACCTTGCATAGTGAGTGTGTAATAATGACACAGATGCTGCCCCATCTCTAGCTATGCTATTTTCATCTGCTCACGGGGTGCGCATCTGTGAATTGCTGTCTAAACATCATCACTGCAGTGTTGGTATTTACATGTTCAACCCCAATATCAGAACATGTAGTTTCTGTGTTTTCTCTAACAGTGTAGAAATGTCCCTGCCTTTGGAGTCTTACGACTTGGGTTTGCTTCTTGTGCTTTCCCTTATTGTGTAATATAGTCTTTCTAGAATTCTTTTCTGTCACCCTTAATATGTGACTGATTATTTAAAAGGTTGTTATGGGATTTAGTAAACTCGACTATGTATAATCAGTTTTCAAAATATAAAACATTATCCAAATGTGTTGGTAACTGAAATGTCAAAATGTATAACTTCTGATTTGCTACTGTGTTTACAGCTTTTTGCTGTGTTATGCAGGAATAAGAAGTAGCAGGTAAGGTTTCTGACAAAATGTAACTAATGATCTCGTTAGTAAAACTATATTTATAATACAGAAAGAGAAATAATGCACATGGGAACAATAATGAAGAAAAAACATAATTCAAAAGTAAAAGGGAAGTCACTTGGTAATCAAAGTTCAATGAACAAATAAAGATATGAACAGTAAGTGTGGTAAAAGGCAGTAAAGGAGGAAAACGAATTTTGTGTTGAGAGGAATGTGAGCTGACACTTGAGGAACTGGAGAGGCAGCGTATATGTGGTGTGAATCCTTCGTGCAAAAGAGCTAAATCAAGAAAGCCACATGGAGAAACGAGAAGAAAAGAAAAGAAACAAACAAAAGATCTTTGATTATATTTCACCAGGGATAGTGTATCAGGCTCTTGACATTTACGATTTGAAATAGAATAAAACACTTGTGTTGAATAATTGAAAAATGAATAAAGATCTAATGAATATCGTCAGGGAGTCTTTTTCCCCCCTTTTCTGTAGGTGAATGCAAAATATCTAAATAGCAAAAATGGGAGTTGGACTGAGACACAAAACAAAGTTGTGATAGATAAGGATAAACAAATATGGAAGTAAGACGTCATAGAGAAAGCTTAATTTGGGGTTGTTGAAATTTCATTCACTGATATAATTTTAAAAGGTAACAACCAATTCCTCATGAGAATAAAATGTGGGAGGGAGATGGACATAGACAAAGTACAGAAGAACAATACATACTAGATTTTTTTAACCTGAAATGTCTGAATCGTTGTTGCAAACAGATTTTGGCTTTGCAACAGCATCTAGTCTGGAAGTGTTCTCTTTTCTCAGTTCATTATAAATAGCTAAAATAACTTTTTAGGACAACCAAATTCTCTGTTATCTGGCCCAAATTCAGTTTCAGATGATTCAGCAACACCAGTGTTGATAGAACAGTTACTCATAGCACCTCCTTTAATGCAAAGTACAGAGTAGCCAAGCACGATAAATATTGATGGTGGTGACACCAGACTATGATAAAATGTTTCTTTCTACTTCTTCTTTTGTTAGCCTTTCTCTGTCCTTCTCATTTCAAGCTTCCCCTCTCTTCCATGCAAGATGAATACCCATGGTCATTTAATCACCTTCCCTCCTCTGTCCTACAGACTGCTATGCTTTATATTTTTATTTACAGTTTGATTTAGGACCATATTTTAAAGATTTATTTGCACAGTACATCAAGTTTTAAATAAAACATGCAGTGAAATTTTAAGTTGTATCTCTAATATTCCATTTGTATCACTAATTCATTAGTTTTTTCACTGAGATAAATTATACGACCAGCTTAAGTTATACAGCTGATGTGAATCCCTATTTTAATCTCTGAACATAAACAGCTCTATTAATAGTAGCAGTTTGTTCATAAGAACTGAGTCTATATGTTAATCTATATGTTAATCTACAATCTTCTTATTCCTTATCATGTTCTATATTCCAATGTCATATCTGAAAATGACATCTCCAATATAGATTTATATTCTCAGAAATTGTTTTGCTTCTGTCATCCATTCATTCATTTATTCATTTAACTCATATATCCATTCAACATTGATTGGGTGCCCACTATGCACTATGCTGAAAACTGGGCTCATAATAGTACAGAAAACTGTCATAGTCCCTATTGTCATGGAGACTCCTAATACTGGAGAGATAATAATAGAAGAGACGGTACTGTTAAGATGCCTGAGTGTCTGAGCTCCTACCTTAATCCTTATGTTTTGCAGGGCTACATTCAGGTTCTCCTTTGGTTCTGCCCCTCCTCATGGGGTGAAGAAATTGCAGGGCCAAGTATATGAAGTTAACAATTTCAATACCATGCTTTGGATATCTGGGACACCGGTGTTCCCTGCTCATATGACCCTAAACCTACTTCTTCCCTGGATCAATCCTCTGACAGCCCCAATCATTGCAGCCCCAATGCTATTCATATCCTTAAGCCTGAGTGTATTCACAGTCCAGAGATCTGCACTGGGGGTTCCCTCTAGTGCTGAAATATTTAGAGGTAGTAAAAGAATGAGTCAGACCATTTACTTGGGGCCTCTATTTGTTTTCTGGCCCCAGGTCCTACAAATAATGGATAATAAACAATATAAATAGGTGCAAAAGTAAACAATTAAAGGCTGATGTTATGTAAAGATGGATTAATTTGCAGCTGATTTGTGGTACCTCTATTATCTCCAGGGAGGACTAGAAGTCTGGTCGAGATAGGAATCCCTTGGCCAGCATAGGGAGTACGTGTACTAAATACTGATTTATGGTGTGCTATATTAAGTTTGCGACTCCCCTGGAGGCACCCTATAACTTCTTGTCTACACCGTTTAGTAAAATGTAATAGAGTGATAGTTCGTACCTGGCTTACCTAGTTAAAATGCCTGGTTTTAGCTATGTGACCAGTAAAGAATAAGACTCCTCAGTGATCTTGTGCTGTGACACAGAAGGGTCTTGCATGGATCCTATTGATTTGCAATCCAAAGACAAGAGCACCCAGAGAAACTGGGAAGGGTCCAGGAAACTGCACCCAGACATGTCAAATCCCTTTAATGTTTACCTATGCTTTTTTAATCCCTTTCCCCTACACAGTTTATCTTTATTAAAGCCTTTATTAGTATATCCTGTAGACTCTTATGAATCCTTTCAATTACCTAGTGTGTAATTCATGCAGATGCAGGTGCAATAAAAATGTAAGGAATGAATTGGGATGGGGAATAATGGGGGAAATAAACACTACTTTAGTTCGGAGGCCTTGTACGGCCTCTTTGAGGATTAGTATTTAACTTGCAATTCAACGGATAAAACTGAGCTGCATCCATGCTGAAACCATGAAGGGCGCTCGAATCAGAGGAAAGAACAATAGTACGTTTGGAAACGTTTTTCAATTTAGACTTTTTTTTTTTTTTTTTGCTTTACTTTAAAATGGAAGGTAGGCTGATACAAGTTGACTTTACACAAAGGAGACCCTAATATAACCTTTTGTATTTCCAGCATTAGTATCTGTATTCTAGAAAAGAGACACTCAGTTGCCCTTCAGGTCATCTAAGTGAGTAGGCTCCCAGCATCACATTTGAATTCCTTGTAGAAGTAATCAAAGGGATTGGAACATGAAGCAAGAAATGACTTAAAAACCCAAGACCTGTCTAAAAGAAGGGATAGAAATTTCTTTTACATGAGTTCATTTTTAAAAGAGTCATTTGAAGTTCTTATAGGAGAGGTTGCTTATCTCTCATATTTAAGACAGTTCATTATGTCACCTCTTGTCTTTCCCTGAGAAGATTCTTTTAAAGTCTGATGTAAATAATTTCTAGTCTTGTAAAACCTTTAGATGTAATTTAATGATGTGACAGGACATTCTGAAAGTATAATAAATGTTATAGTCATGGATCTCATAACATGAAAAATCTATGGGCCTTTTAGCATTCAAGGACTTTTGTAAGTGTTATAATAATAAAAATTACTTTAAATGGCTCTGTTAAGATAAACTTCCGGGCTGGGTACCGGTGGCTCCTGTCTGTAATCCCAGCACTTTGGGAGGCCGAGCCGGGCAGATCACAAGGTCAGGAGTTTGAGACCAGCCTGGACAACGTGGTAAAACCCCATCTCTATGAAAAATACAAAACTTAGCCGGGCATGGTAGCACATGCCTGTAATCCTAGCTACTTGGGAGGCTGAGGCAGGAGAATTGCTTAAACTTGGGAAACAGGTTGCAGTGAGCCGAGATCACAGCATTGCACTCCAGCCTGGGTGACAGCAAAACTCTGTCTTAAAATTAAAAAATAAAAGATAAACTTCTGAACATGGACTATGTGGATACTCCTTTTCTCAGACTTGGTGTCCTGATTAGAAATAGCTCCAACAAAAATAGAAATACATGACATTTTATTGTATGTAAGAATATAGAGCAAAAATTCGCCCAATAAAGCTGAGCTTAGAGAATGCAAGGGCCTCTCCTGTATGATAAATCAAAGTGATCAACATTACCATTGTAGACTTTATAAATCCTGTAATAAACATCCTAAAACATTGAATGTACAAATATACACAAACTCTCACACACCAGTGTGCATGCACACGCCTACACACACATTTACTCCAGAACATTAGATGCCAGAATGAACTTGGTATACACACCAAGACAGAATTATTAACTACCATGTGTCTTTGAGGAAGGTGAAAAATCCCTGTAATCAAATGAACCTTGATAATTGACATTACTTGTTTCAGGTTTGTTTTAGGCTATGACGGCCACCTGATACAACTTCAGGAATGAGAGAAAGGGTAAGATCCTTCCCTCTGAGGGAATGTTCTTGCCTCATTTAGTATCACAACCTTCAAGGAAGCACTAGGCCCTGAAAATGCATATATAAATGTCTTACATCAGGCATTATGAACTATGCAAGGTTAGATCTTTGGCTACAAGGCATTATAGCTGCAGTGACAATTACATGAGGTATTTTACTACCCTTGTTTGGTTTTTCTAAAACTCATTTTATTCAATGGCTGGTGAGGCCTACTAGGCAAGTTTGCTTTATATTTCACTTAGTTCTTCCATTTCCATTTCCTGATTCTGACCTAGTATTCCTGCTGAGAATTCCATTCTCATGGAGTTTTGAAACTTTGTGAGCTTTGTTTCTGAAAATGCTGCGGGTTTTTGGAAATCTATATGTTTTCTCCAACCTCAGTTTGGAGGCTCAAGTTACCTTGTTTATACTCAGCATTTCATTAGAGAGGTTCTGTCACATTTACAATAGAAAGACTCATCATTTTCCCTTCTCTCTTAAGCTTTCTCTTCAGGCTTCAGATATTGAAGAAGGGAAATGTCCTATTTATTGGCCTTCCAGATACAAGTGGTGGAGTGGGGGAGGGAAGGGAAATCTCTGTATTTCACAGAGATTATATAATATGACTATATCACATGCTGGTTTTTTTTCTCTCTTTCTCCTTTCTATTCACTTTATTAGTCATATTAAGGGACTATAAATTACATTTTAGCTAAAATTAATAGCAAATCAGTTTTGCTAATTTGATTTCCCTGTATATTGACTGGTGGTAATGGCTGAATGTAACACTCAGAGGACTCCTTCATAAAATGGGAAAAGATAATTTATGTTTGTTGCTCCCTTGAAATTTCAATGTTTACTCATTAGAGGTTTTGTAAAGGGATGGAAATCACCAACACTTTTTTTTTGTTGTTGTTGTTTTTTTGAGACGGAGTCTCGCTCTGCCGCCCAGGCTGGAGTGCTGTGGCCAGATCTCAGCTCACTGCAAGCTCCGCCTCCCGGGTTCACGCCATTCTCCTGCCTCAGCCTCCCGAGTAGCTGGGACTACAGGCGCCCGCCACCTCGCCCGGCTAATTTTTTTTGTATTTTTTAGTAGAGACGGGGTTTCACCGTGTTAGCCAGGATGGTCTCCATCTCCTGACCTCGTGATCCGCCCGTCTCGGCCTCCCAAAGTGCTGGGATTACAGGCTTGAGCCACCGTGCCCGGCCGGAAATCACCAACACTTTTTTAAAAAAATTCTATATTTACCTCTTTTCATTCACAAAATATTTAAAATGCAAGTATCCTAGCTGATTTCTTAAATAACTAATGCCTATTCCAGATTAGGGGTGTGGTGAAAGGATATTGTTCTAGTTGTTCTGCTGAGCCCCACAGATTTCAATGATGGAATAGTTTCTTCTTTCTTTAAATAATGTTGAAATCCTTGTGTCTTAAAAAAGTAACATTTTTTAAAAAGTGAACCTGAAAATGTGGGGAAAGGAAGAGATAGGAGGTAAAGAAATAGAAAGTAAAATGACGTGGCCAGATATCAAGGAGATGTAACTGTAACTATGATGAATGAAATCCATGTTGGGGGAAATTTAACTGAGAAATATTATTGAGTAGCTTCTGCACAGGTTATCTGAAAATGATGCTGTTGAGGTCTGTGTACCAGAAAAGAAAAGCGTACAGACTCTGAAGCCAGATTGCCAGACTATAAGTCCCTGTTCTATCATGTATTAACTGTTCAATCTGTTTCTCAGTTTCCTCAGCTGTAAAATAGGATACTATTAGTGTTGGACTCATAGGACTGTTGTGAGAACAGATGGACTGATACATGTAAAGCGGGTAGAAGAGTGCCAGGCATAAGATAAGCACTATTTTGGCTATTATTGCAGGAGGTTTGGTAGAAGTCTTTGGCTGGTGTCTATTATTGTGAATGAGTCATCTCTCTCCTGGTATATTTCCCTACTGTATTGGTCAGGGCTTTCTCTGATACTCACTGAAATGTGCATGCTGGCTTAGGTCATAATTCTTAGAGATATGGTATATGGTATAAGTTGAAAGAAGGAAAATCAGTTTGTCTCTGAGACCTGCTTCTATTGTTGTCTAAATATGAAGAAACAGATTAGAGTTTTTGAATAATCTGCTTCTATTGTTATAAACTGAGATTCATTCTATGTTTATTTCTTTGTACTGACTCAGTTTTTGAGAGAATTTTAAAAAATTGATGCATAATAGATGTACATATTTTGGGGGTACATGTGATATATTGATACATTCATATAACATACAATGATAAAATTAGGCTAATTAAAATATCGGTCACCATAAAATTTATCTCTTTTTTGGACTGGGAAGATTCAAATTATTCTCTTCTGGCCTTTTTTTCCAAATATACAAGAGGTTGTTATTTACTATATTGAACACTAGATCTTATTTCTTTTATCTAAGTGTACTTTTGTACTCAGTAATTCTTTTATTGCTCCCTCCTATGCTTCCTGGCCTCTGGTAATAACAAATCTATTCTCTATCTTCATACAATTCACTTTTTTTAGCTTCTACATTTGAGTGAGAATGTGCAGTATTTGTCTTTCCATGCCTGGCTTATTTCACTTAGCGTAATCACCTCCTGTTCCATCCATGTTGCTACAAATTACAGGATTTTATTGATAGCTTTAAAGTATTCTATTGTGTATATATATCACGTTTCTATAGCTTTACAATATTCTACTGTGTATGTATACCACATATTTAATCTAATCATCTATTGATGGACACATGTTGATTTCAGATTTCAGCTATTGTGACTAGGGCTGCAGTAAATGTGGAAGTATAAATATGAGAGGCGTTTGTTTTTATTTGGTTTGTATCAAGGAGATCACATTGTAAAGCCTAGTTATCTTTGGATTCCTAATATTGCATTTTTTTTCCATGACCAATTTGTTGGTAATTAAGAACCTCAACAATCCTTTATCTTTCCCAAAATAAATTTCACATTTTGGGAGAAAAGCTTATTTCAAATAGATAATCTCTTGAGATAAATACTAGTTTATACTAATAAAGGTATATATAATATAATATATGTGTAATTTAAGACTTGTTAATTTGTGTTTGTTTTCATTTATTTCATTGTATTAATGAAAGTAAAAGTTTGCAATTATTTAAAGATAATAAGTAGTGCTTTTTTACACTCATCTTAAAATGTAACATATTCTTCTTTAAGAGAAGCAACAAAGATGTTTGTACTTTTGTAATCATATCTGAATATCTTGAGTTTTGAGTTATGGGACAATAATTCCTGCTCCATGCATCTATTTACATTCTGCCTGAAGCTTTCCTCCTAACAATGCATACAATATTTGGCCCATAATTTATATTTTGCTGAGTGTTATTGCTTTGTTTCTCAATATTTTTGGATCTGCCCCTCATCAAAGAAACATTATAGACTCCACAGAAACTTTCTCCTCTGATATTATTTCTCTTTGAATCTGCTCTGGCATGTTTAAATATTGTCCACAAGAAAATTTAGACAGTGCGGACAATGAAAGAAATAATAGCTTTAGCAAGCAGAGTATTTTGTTACTAACAGGTAACTTCTTCTTTGTTAGAACAGGCAGTGCTAGCAGTAGATAATAAGAAGTGAATTTAGTGAAAAAAGGGAGATGAAAGTAGCCATTCTAATCAAATTCTGTCGTAATTTCTCAGGTGTCTGGAATTTATGTCACACCATTCAGCAAATCTCCAATGATACATTTCTGTAACTGGAGTTATAAATCCATTGGCAGTTTCATTAATCAGACAGAGAGCTGTGCAGTTATTGAAATAACTCCTCAAATAATTGCCAACTTGCCATGCAGTGACATCACTCCTAACAGAAGTGCTTCAACAATTGATGATATAGCCTTGGTAAATTAGCATTTCTGGCATTGAAAAATCACTGTTGGGTATGCTGTAGTTCTGAGGAAGAAATTCCTAGAATTGTTTTTCCTCATAAAGCAAGATTTAAAAGTGATGGTGATCAATACCTTGCTTGTTTTACATGTGAGGAAAAGTGTGCAGGCATTGCATCCAGTCTTCTTTCCACTGTGGTTCCTGTTTTAACTATCAAGCTATTTTTAAAAATTAAAATGCCATCAATATAATTCCTTTAATATTTGTTCAGTGTCTTTTAGAACATGTGAATTTAAGGCTGCTGAGAGTTGGGGGAACTATGTCAAATAGGTAAGACATGACACCTTCTCCCAAGTAGTTCATATCCTACTTTTTGGGGACAATGTGGTACAATAGAGTAAACAGGATTACAGAGATTTGTTACAAGTGCCAGCAGAAAACAGAGGAAAGAGAAAGCAAGCCTGAGGATGATCATGGGAGAGGATCAAAAAGGTCTTCCCAAAGAAGTAGACCCTTATATTAAATCTTAAAAGGCAGATGAGGTGGAGTTCAAAAGATAGGTAAGAAATATTAGGTAGTAAGGTAGGAAAAGAATTGAAATGAAGGGTAAGACATACGTATTTTACCTCAACTTTTCTAATAACCTGAATAAACTCACTTTACCTTGTTGAACCTCGGTTTTGAAGTAAGAATATTTTTCTATTTTACGCAGAATTTGCTGATTATAATAAAATAGGTGATATATAAAAGCTTTGTGTGGAAGGAAAAGCTGAAAGAAAAAAGTATACTTGTAACGAATTGTGTTGATAATTATATATAATGGAAAATTACAAAGACAGAATTTTGATGTCTTCTATTCATTAAATGTGACTGAGACACGTGATTTCATTTTTTATCTGAAATGAAATACCCTTCTACAGTTACTTGTCTCACTATAGTCCTTTTGACTATCTCATACATGTTCTCTTAGTTCATAATTTAGATTTGCAAAGGATCACAACTATGCCCAATGAGCTAGAGATGTAATAGTAAAATAAAGTGGGAAAATGCCAAAATACTTTATAAAAATTAGCAACACTGTCATCTACTCTTTGCAATCCAACCCTTATGAGCTATATTACTTTCTTAACACTTTGAGTCTAATGCTGGAAATAAAAAAACAAAATCAGATTATAATGTTTCTCACTCTGGCATCAATTTGGTGAATCAAGATATTGTACATTTAGAATATATGTTAATATCTATAGTGTATGTCTCCTTATATAAATAAATTAATGTAGTTTTTTGATTATCTGTTAAGTCTGATGTTTTTCATAAAGTACCTAGAAAGTTTATATCTGTTTTTACATATGCAAAATTGTAAAGCATCAGTTAGGTATATGACTACTTCTCCAATATCAGTTTCACTTTAGAGCATAGCTTGTTAGTATAAGCTGAGTGTATTGGTCTGTTTTTGCTTGCTATGAAGAAATACCTGAGGCTGGGTAATTTATAAAGAAAAGAGGTTCAGGTTCTGCAGACTGTACAGAAAGCATAGAGGCTTCTACTTTTGGGGAGGCCTCAGAAAACTTAAAATCATGGCAGAAGGCAAAAGGGAAGCAGCACTTCACTTAGCTGGAGCAGGAAGGAGAGACAGAAGATGGAGGTGCAACATACTTTTTTTAAAAAAAGTTCTTTTTTTTTTTATTATACTTTAAGTTTTGGGATACATGTGCAGAATGTGCAGGTTTGTTACATAGGTATACACGTGCCATGGTGGTTTGCTGCACCCATCAACCAGTCATCTACATTAGGTGTTTCTCCTCATGCTATCCCTCACATAGCCCCCACCCCCTAACAGGCCCCAGTGTCTGATGATTCCCTCCCTGTGTCCATGTGCTCTCATTGTTCAACTCCCGCTTATGAGTGAGAACATGTGGTGGTTGCTTTTCTGCTCCTGTGTTAGTTTGCTGAGAATGATGCTTTCCAGCTTCATCCATGTCCCTGCAAAGGACGTGAACTCATCCTTTTTATGGCTGCATACTATTCCATAGTGTTATATGTGCCACATTTTCTTTATCTAGTCTAGCACTGATGGGCATTTGTGTTGGTTCCAAGTCTTTGCTATTGTGAGTAGTGCTGCAATGAACATATGTGTGCATGTGTCTTTATAGTAGAATAATTTATAATACTTTGGGTATATACCCATTAATGGGATTGCTTGGTCAAATGCTATTTCTGGTTCTAGATCCTTGAGCAATCACCACACTATCTTCCACAATGGTTAAGCTAACTTACACCCCTACCAACAGTGTAAAAGCATTCCTATTTCTCCACATCCTCTCAAGCATCTGTTGTTACCTGACTTTTTAATGATCGCCATTCTAACTGGTGTGAGATAATATTTCATTGTGGTTTTGATTTGCATTTCTCTAATGACCAGTGATGATGATCTTTTTTTCATATGTTTGTTGGCCACATAAATGTCTTCTTTTAAGAAAGGTCTGTTCATATCCTTTGTCCACTTTTTGATGGGGTTGTTTTTCTTGTAAATTTGTTCATTTTCTTTGTAGATTCTGGATATTAGACCTTTGTCATATGGATAGATTGCAAAAATTTTCTCCCATTCTGTAGGTTGCCTGTTCATTCTGATGATAGTTTCTTTTGCTGTACAGAAGCTCTTTAGTTTAATTAGATCCCATTTGTCAATTTTGGCTTTTGTTGCCATTGCTTTTGGTGTTTTAATCATGAAGTCTTTGCCCATGCCTATGTCCTGAATGCTATTGCCTAGGTTTTCTTGCAGGGTTTTTATGATTTTAGGTCTTACGTTTAAGTCTTGAATCCATCTTGAGTTAATTTTCATATGAGGTATAAGGAAGGGGTCCTGTTTCAGTTTTCTGAATATGGCCTAGCCATATTGTTTTTGGTGTTTTCCGAACACCACTTATTGAATAGCGAATCCTTTCCCCATTGCTAGTTTTTGTCAGGTTTGTCAAAGATCAGATGGTTGTAGATGTGTGGCATTATTTCTGAGGCCTCTGTTTTGTTCCATTGGTCTATATATCTGTTTTGGTACCAGTACCATACCATGCTGTTCTGGTTACCGTAGCCTTGTAGTTTGAAGTCAGGTAGTGTGATGCCTCTAGCTTTGTGGTTTTTTTTTTTTCTTCTTCTTTTTTTTTTTGCTTAGGATTCTCTTGGCTATACGAGCTCTTTTTTGGTTCCATATGAAATTTAAAGTAGTTTTTTTTTATAATTATGTGAAGAAAGTCAATGGTAGCTTGATGGGATAGCATTGAATCTATAAATTACTTTGGGCAAAATGGCCATTTTCACAATGTTGATTCTTCCTATCCATGAGCATGGAATGTTTTTCCATTTATTTGTGTCTTCACTTATTTCCTTGAGCAGTGGTTTGTAGTTCTCCTCGAAGAGGTCCTTCAAGTCCCTTGTAAGTTGTATTCCTAGGTATTTTATTCTCTTTGTAGCAATTGTGAGTGGGACTTCATTCATAATTTGGCTGTTTGTCTATTATTGGTGTATAGCAATGTTTGTGATTTTTGCACATTGATTTTCTATCCTGAGAGTTTGCTGAAGTTGCTTATAGCTTAAGGAGATTTTAGGCTGAGATGATGGGGTTTTCTAAGTACACAATTATGTCTTCTGCAAACAGACAGTTTGAATTCCTCTCTTCCTATTTGAATACCCTTTATTTCTTTCTGTTGCCTGATTGCCCTGGCCAGAACTTCCAATACTATGTTGAACAGGAGTGGTGAGAGAGGGCATCCTTGTCTTGTGCTGGTTTTCAAAGGGAATGCTTCCAGCTCTTTCTCATTCAGTATGATATTGGCTGTGGGTTTGTCATAAATAGCTCTTATTATTTTGAGATACCTTCAAATAATACCTACTTTATTTAGAGTTTTTAGCATAAAGCTGTGTTAAATTTTATCGAAGGCTTGTTCTGCATGTATTGAGATAATCATGTGGTTTTTGTCATTGGTTCTGTTTATGTGATGGTTTACATTTATTGATTTGCATATGTTGAACCAGCCTTGCATCCCAGTGATGAAGCTGACTTGATAGTGGCGGATAAGTTTTTTGATGTGCTGCTGGATTCGGTTTGCCAGTATTTTATTGAGGATTTTTTGCGTCGATGTTCATCAGGGATATTGGCCTGAAATTTTATTTTTTGTTGTGTCTCTGCCAGGTTTTGGTATCAGGATGATACTGGCCTCATAATATGAGTTAGGGAGGAGCCCCTCTTTTTCTATAGTTTGGAATAGTTTCAGAAGGAATCATACCAGCTCCTCTTTGTACCTCTGGTAGAATTTGGCTGTGAATCCATCTGGTCCTGGGCTTTTTTGGGTTGTTAGGCTATTAATTACTGCCTCAATTTCAGAACTTGTTAGTGGTCTATTCACGGATTTCACTTATTCTTGATTTAGTCTTTGGAGGGTGTATGTGTCCAGGAACTTATTCATTTCTTCTAGATTTTCTAGTTTATTTGCATAGAGGTGTTTATAGTATTCTCTGATGGTAGTTTTGTTGCTTTGGGATCAGTAGTGATATCCCCTTTATCATTTTTTATTGTGTCTATTTGATTCTTCTCTCTTTTATTCTTCATTAGTCTAGCTAGTGGTAGTTTGTTAATCTTTTCAAAACACCAGCTTCTGGATTCATTGAGCTTTTGAAAGGTTTTTCATGTCTCTATCTCATTCAGTTTTGCTCTGATCTTACTTATTTCTTGACTTCTGCTAGCTTTTGCTCTTGCTTCTCTAGTTATTTTAATTGTTATGTTAGGGTGTCTATTTTAGATCTTTCTCACTTTCTCTTGTGGGCATTTAGTGCTATAAATTTCCCTCTAAACACTGCTTTAGCTGTGTCCCAGAGATTCTGGTACATTATGTCTTTTTTTGTTCTCTTTGGTTTTGAAGAACTTATTTATTTCTGCCTTAATTTCATTATTTACCCAGCAGTCATTCAGAAGCAGGTTGTTCAGTTTCCATGTAGTTTAGTTATGCTGTTTTCTGTGAGTTTCTTAATCCTGAGTTCTAATTTGATTGCATTGTGGTCTGACAGACTGTTTGTTATGATTTCCATTCTTTTGCATTTACTGAAGAGTGTTTTACTTACAATTTATGTGGTCAATTTTAGGATCAGTGCGATGTGGTGCCACACATTTTTAAGAAACCAGATCTCGTGAGAACTCTATCATGAGAATAGCACCAAAGGAATGATGCTAAATCATTTATGAAGGATCCACTTCCATGATACAACCACCTCCCATGAGGGCCCACGTCCAATATTAGAGATTACAATTGACATGAGATTTGGCTGGGAACACAGATCCAAACCATATCACTGAGGCAGTAGACATTTATATAAAAATTAAGAATTTAAGAGCTGAATACTTGGAAATGAGAGGCTAGCCAAAATATAGTGAAATATTGTAACAGAATATATCTTTTTCAAAAAGCTACTCAAATGTTGATATAAACTTATTACTGAGCTAAGTTGGACTATTATTAATAGTACCTCAATAATTTTACATTTATTTTAATAATTAAATAATATTTTTTACTAAAATGTTTGAGCATCTGGGCAATGTGTGTTTACCTCAGAATTATATTTAGTGAGGAGAGCTGTACTTGACATATTGTAATTGGTTAAATATATTACTGTATTAATTTGGAAAGTATGTTAAAATTGTAACAAATATGAGTAGCTTCCTAATTCAATCAGATTATTCCGTTGAGTGGAAAAATATTTCTACCCTCACTTATTTCTATTGTGTACCTGAAATATTTATTTTGCTAAATATCTTAGTTTTTCTGTGTTCTCTTTGGTAATGGAGAAATACAATGTTAGTTAACAAATTGGTTGATGCCCAGTTCAAAGTTTAAAATTGGGGTAAATTATACATAGGGTGTGAAATATTACTTGGTAAATCATTTAACTAAAATGTTAATTATTACTTTACTTTTTCCATCACTATCAAATGCCTGACAAAACTGAACTTAAAAAAATAGCATTCCTGAATGAGAATTATCTTTAGAGTTGATTGGGAGCAGAGTATTGAGAGAATTGGAGATTCCTATAGTTTCCTGTAAAGAGCATTTTAAAATAACTGCTCTCCATATTTGAAATCTGTATTTTTTCACATTAACTGATCTAGCTTTGTGATACATTTTAAGTAACAAAGCATTTCTAAGTTTAATTTTTTTCTTTAAAAGTATTTAGACACATTCAATCTTTCCTTGCTCCACGGAATGGACAAAATGTGAGGAAAATGCACTGTAAGACTATCGTCAAGAAATAATATCTATGTTGAAACCTAATCTGCTACGGAAATCTAAAAATCGGGTCATGTGCCAGTTATTTTAAGCAGATCCTAGGACAATATAAGATACTTCCCACCTCCCCCCCCGCCCCCCAGGAAAATAGGCCTTTTATCAAGTTAGAATGAAGAATCAATCATTTTGCCTATTCTCTGCCTGGAATGGAATCATATGACTGGTTACTAAATTAATATGCATTTTTATTTTCTTTCTTGAAAAGTTGATCTGAAAGAAAATGTAGAAGAACCTAATTATAATATTTGGGAATAAGAAAAACCTGCTGTGGATAGTGTTGAACTCACTTTAGTTTGTGGAATTAGCTCAGCAATCATACCTTACCAAATATTTTATCCCTATTTGTTTAGGTAAGCACAGCCATAAAAATGCATGCAATCTTTCTTGGGAAGACTGCCCCAGGCAGCTCTCCATTGCCCCATCCTTTTTCCCCAAGGAGGCTCCTACCCTGTAAAGTCTGTCCTTCAATTTGGGGCTTTAGAAACATAAAGCCTTCTACAAAACTGCCATTTTGGATCACTTCACTCATTAATCAAGCATAGCTTACCTCAAGGACTGTATCTGAATTTGATTATAAACATGCAGTTCTTTCCAAACCAACAGTAGTCTTCTTTAGGATAATATGATTATGAACAAGCCATTTTTAATAGCCTATGGCATAAAACATGATGTTACATTTGACATAGTTTGGATTTGTGGGTGACTAAAATGCAAGTATAATTTTTTTGATGTTTTAAGTTGACATCACACACATTCCCATTAAATATAGTATGACTTGCTTCAGCACCAAAAGTGCATATTTCATTTTTAAAAACAAGAGGAAAAAAGGATCTTTTTATTTGGTGCTTTTTTTATGCCACTGAATGTGAAAACTAGAGGCATTCTTATGCAATGCTCTTGTTTCACAGTACCATCCCCCTTTGACTTGCATGCAAAAGATAGCAGATGCTTAGGGTATGTGGAACACACCTGGTTTTCATGCAAAGAAAATGTGTAATTTGGACTATCAAGTGAATAATTAATGTCAAATCAATTCAACACACATTCTGAAAAAATTACACGTGAAAATCCTTACTTTATCTAGGAAATGCTGAAACAGGCATCTTTAACTTCAGCTTTTCCCCCATCCTCATTAGAAAATTCCACTCAAATACAAAGTGTTTGTGCTCAATTTATCCTGGGGATAAAAAAAAAAAATTACCTTTACTATTTTGTTTTTAAGAATTTATTCACTCATAAAATGCAGATTTTGGGCCAGGCACAGTGGCTCATGCCTATAATCCCAGCACTTTGGGAGGCTGAGGTGGGCAGATCACATGAGGCAAGGAGTTTGAGACCATCCTGGACAGTATGGTGAAAACTCATCTCTCCTAAAAATACAAAAAGCCAGTTGTGGTGGTGCCTGCCTGTAATCTCAGTTATTCAGGAGGCTGAGGCAAGAGAATCTCTTGAGCCAGGGAGGCAGAGGTTGCAGTGAGCTGAGATCGCAGCACTGCACTCCAGCCTGGGAGACAGAGCAAGATTCTCTCTCTCAAAAAAGAAAAAACAATGCAGGTTTTGTGAAGTATTATACTTTTTGCTGACATGGTACTTTTCAGAAGAAAACTACTCTCTTCGATAAAACCACAGGGATTTGAAGAAATGCCCATGTCAGATTATCTGCCCATACTTGGAATATTAACAGCAGTCTCTTAAGATATAAGTGAAAGGATTGATCTTGTGGTACACTTGGGTATTTAGAATCCCAAATCTTGAGGCAGTGTCTGGGTTTAAACTCTGGCTTTCCGGGCATGAGTGGGCGGGTTGTTTAATCAATTATGCTACTGAGTAATTTTGCTTTGCTTATGTCTGCAGACAAATGTCCTCTTTTTATAGATCAACTACATTTATCTTAAATGCTCTTTCACCCCAGGCTGCTTCTTTCCTATCTAGGAAGACATAGAGATAGTCAAGATTTATTTTAAAGTATTTAAGGATGAGGAAATGTACAAATAAGAGCTTAGAAAAAAATGTTTGTGGGTTTAAAAGTCAGCATTTAAAAACCTACTCACAAATAAAATGGGAATAGAAATAGGTAAGTGAATTTTTAAGTTTATAAATAGGCATTGGAAGATGAATAGCCTACCTCAACTCCTACCAAAATGATGCAAATTGCAGATGCTTAGTTACACCAAAAAGACCTATTTTTAGAATAATATTCTTTTTTTTTTTTTTTTTTTTTTTTTGAGACGGAGTCTCTCTCTGTCGCCCGGGCTGGAGTGCCGTGGCCGGATCTCAGCTCACTGCGAGCTCCGCCTCCCGGGTTTACGCCATTCTCCTGCCTCAGCCTCCCGAGTAGCTGGGACTACAGGCGCCCGCCACCTCGCCCGGCTAGTTTTTTGTATTTTTTTAGTAGAGACGGGGTTTCACCGTGTTAGCCAGGAAGGTCTCGATCTCCTGACCTCGTGATCCGCCCGTCTCGGCCTCCCAAAGTGCTGGGATTACAGGCTCGAGCCACCGCGCCCGGCCTAGAATAATATTCTAAAAACATATAACAGATCTTGGTGTTGGTGGCCCATCACACACACTCATCAATGAGCGTCTTTTTATAACCACTGAGACAATCAAAAAGCTTGTTTCAATGTCTTTCATCCTTGATTCTCTCAGATTGGTAATAAATCATTAGGAAGTCTGTATTAGAGTTCACTTCAAAAACTAATGATTCTTCTCCTTTCACTTGAGCAGTACATGATCCCTTCAACTAACCACAGTGTGAAGTAATCTCCATGGCTGGCACTCCATAGAGTGCCATAGTAAATATAATACATAGTATATATATTGTATCTGTGTCTATAATTTTAATTCCAGTCACTTAGAATGCCTGTTGTGCTGCATGAAGAGAGTTACAACAAAGGTTACATTTTTTTTTTCAAATACAGCAAGAAGGCTCTTTGCCCTTCTCCCCCTGCCATGTTTCCCAATAACACCATCACTATTACCACCACCACTCCCACCACATACTGTTTCTTCATATCCTTCCATTTTGAACACTTAGTCAATGCAGAAAAATAGTCTACCCTATTTCCATAGGAAGAAGTTTTATTTTAATATTTATTCCTGCACCCTGAAATTCAGTTTCCCATGTCTTTAGGCAGGTAAGTACTGTGACCATTCTGGGCCCTGTCCCACAGATTCTGGGAGAAGACTGGCCCCTGTTCATGTAGTAGCGTGAAGATGGGTCCTTAAAATCTAGTAAGTCCCCATCCATAGAGACTGTGAGACTGCTGGTTTCTTTTGTAAATTTACCCTTTTAGATAAACACACCTTCAAAAGCTACTTTCATTTACTTCAAACTATACTAATTTCAAGCCTCAAAAATTTTTTTCTCATAAAGATGAGAACAAGAGACACTGGAAACTACTGGAACTGGAGAGGGAGGGGGACAAGGGTTGAAAAACTACCTATTGGTAGTTTTTTCTAGTAGTATACTGTGCTCACTACCTGGGTGATGGGATCAATAGAAGCTGAAACTTCAGCATTATGAAATATATCCATGTAACAATCCTGCACATGTACCCCAGGCCCTAAAATAAAAGTTAAAGTGGAAAAAATATTTTTCTAATACTAAGTCTTTGGATTTGTCCTTTAAGAAAATTAGACTATTAGTTTTTTGAGCAACTCTTTGAGAATCCTGTCTCAATGAATACATCACCAAAACCTACTCCAAATTGTAATGTTTAGAATCTCAGACAAAATAGTTTGGTATTGATTAAATGCCTTTTATAACTTCTAATCTTTCCTTGTATAAACTGGAGCAATAAATATGTTGAAATCGGTACAACATTAAATAACAAATAGATGAAATGTTCAAAAATGATTTTGGTTAATGTAAGAATAAAGACAAAAATTTCTGAGCATTTGGCAATACATCATTGATAATCACTGGAGTAGAGTCTCTGATCACATTTGAGATTATATGCACAGCTATTTTTATCTTCTCGTAATCTTTGTCTTTAAGTTTCAACAACTTATTTCTATTTGTAATCCCATTTCAAGGGGAACGTCAATTATAATAATTGAACACTTCAAACATCTAAGTACTTTATTGTTTTTATTAAACATGATCAAAAAATAGTTTACATTTTACAAAATGGAATTACATGTGTTCATCATTTTTGTTGTCCTTATTTTTCTTTTACTTAAAACTGTTAATGTTGTATGTGTATGTGTGCATGTGTATGTGTGTATACACACATATATATGTATTCTCTGTGTGTATATATGTATATATATGTATATATAAACACACAGAGGAAAATGTACAGTGAAACAAATCAGATGCCTATTTACCCAGCAAGCAGAATTTAGTAATTGTATCATTTTATGATATTTACATCAGATCTCTTTTAAGAAACAAAGTGTTAAGTCTACCCCTTATATTCAATTCATGACTTTCTCAGGGGCAATTATTATCCAGAAGAATATCCCCTCAACAGTCCCCACCCCACATAAACATACATACATGCGTATATATAACCTGAGAACATTTAGAAAATATAACATACAAAAATCTCAAAAATACTCCACATTATTGTTTTGTGGATTTCCAAAATGCACAAAAGTTAGTTATATTGTTTGTATCATGTTGCCACTTGCTTTGCTCCTATAATGTTATAATTTCAATATTTATATGTTACATGTAGATATAATTAATTAATTTTAAAAGCTAATAGTTCATTGTATATTACCATCTGTGCAGTGACAGGACTCATGACCCCAGAACCTCAGGTTGCCTAACAAACAGATAAGTGGAAAAAGATGAAACCCAGCTCCTGTTTCCATTGAACCTCAGATCCTCCACATCCCAAGTGCTGGTGTGGTGACACTTTTCTAAATATCCGACACCCAGCCTTAGACTTCTTGGGCTAAAGCCCCAAAATGTTTATTCACCAACAATCCTTATCTCCACCCAATGGTGGTTTAAGCTGAAGCCTGGACCAAGCACAAGTGCTTGTTTCTTATAATTGCAGCTTTTCTCACTTGCCTCCTTCTCCTCTGCTTTATTTAATTTGAAGATTTGTTGTTAAATGCATTAAGTTATACGTTAGGCATTATCCAGCTGAATTGGCTTTGTCACTCTGACATTATACTTATTAACATAATAATGTCTTTTGACATAAAAAGTATACTTTACCTGATAGTGATATCGTTGCACTAGCATTCTTTGATTAGATCATGCTTGCAGGTGTTTCACCTATTTTCTTTCAAACATTTGGTGTCCTTATACTCTAGAGGCATATGTAAAGATGTGTATCTCTGGATTCTTGTATTATTATGCAGTTGGAGAATCTTTATTGTATTTATTTATTCTCCTATATTTTTTATAATTACCGATATATTTTAACTTATTTCTAACATATAACTATTTTCCACTTTAATATTTTTTTCTTTGATACTTTATTCTCTATTCCTACTTCTCCTGGATTGATCAAGGTTTGTTTGTCTTATTTTGCTCCTTTTATTCATTTAGTTGTAATTCTGTTTTGTTAATAGGATTAAATTATTTAATGTACATTTGGATTCAAATGTCTAAAGGTTATTATTCATATCTCATGGATTTTACATGATAGCAACACCTAGATTTTCAAAATGCTTTACTATGGCTTTAAAATTTTAAGTCAACAATGATATTACTTCCTCAATTTAAAGTTATTTTTCCATTTAATTCTGTCAGTTATTACTGAGAAGCAGTGTGATGCATTTAATATGTCTGTTTTCTCATTTTACTTTTGATTTATCTTTGAATCTGGTGCTCTGCAGTTTGTCTATCACGTGCGTGAATGCTAATTTATTTTCGTTTATCCTGCTTGAGAATCAATCTGATTTTTTGTGTGATATTAAAATATTGTTGTGCATTGTACTAAAAATCCATGACTAGTTTGTCTTTAAATATTTTATTTTCCTCATTCTCTCTTTTGTTACTCTTTACATATATGCAGCATTGTATCTTTTCCATATTTTTAAAAACTATCAACTTTTTAAATCTCTAACTTGGATTCTGAGTCATTTTTCTAGATCAGTTTTCTAGTTCATCAATTATATCTTCACAAGATCTGATCTGTGGTATAAGAATTTCTCTTTTTGAATTCTGAGGATTACACATGATTGTATTAGTTATATTTTTAAAGTGTTTCGCTTTAATTGTATAAATTATTTTTATTTATTTCACCATAGCAAGTAGTAACTAAACCATTGTTTCTTTCACATTTCTGTCTTTTAAAATGCTCTTTATTTTTCTGGATAGTATTTATGTTTATTTTAGATAATATTTTTAAATGTAAAATTAGATGAATTTTAACAAATGGATACAGTCCTGTGACCATTTCTACAGTCATATAGAAAATTTCCCTTGCCACACAAAATCTCCACATACCCCTTTACAAGTATCTCTTTTCCCAGCCTCCTGGCCCCACTAACCACTGATCTTAAGTGAGTATAGTTTTACCATTTCTAGAATTTAATATAAATGTAGTTATTCAGTGTGTAGACTTTGTGCCTAGCTTTATTCATTTAAAACAGTGCTTGAGACTGTCATCTATGTCATTATGTGTATCAAAAGTCTTTTCTTTTTATTGCTGAGTTGTATTCCATTGCAAGGATTTGCCACAATTTGCTTATCTGTTCACAAACTGATGAACATTTGGATTTGGATCTACTATGAATGAAACTTTTGAGAACATTCTTATAGAAAACGTGGTATTTATCATTAGCGTTATTTTTTTCTTATCTTTTTGGTCACATTGGCCAGTGAAGCTGTCTAGATCTGGAGTTTGCTTCACGGGAGAATCTTAACTGTGAATACAATTTTTAAGTAGATATAATGTTACATATATCATAAATTTCTTCATGATTAAGCTTCAGTATATTGTATCTTAAAGAAAATTTCCATTTCATTGAATTTATCAGAATGATTGGTATAAAATTTTTATAATATTTTTTAATCTTCATAGGTTCATTAATGATGTTAATTTGGGTCTCATATTTACTTTTCTGATCATTGTAAGTAGAGACATTTCAAATGTCAAAAAGTGGAGGTCTTTTTTTTAAAATCTGCTTTTAGTTTTGTTTTCACTATTATTTTTCTGTTTATTATTTCAATGATTACTATTTTCATTCTTATTTACTTTGTAATGCTTATTTTGAACTTAGTTTGCTTTTTAACCCTTGTTTCTTAAAAAGCTCCAATCATTAATTTGAGTCATTGAAATATACAAATTACCAAAATTCATTTAATAAGAAATAGATAACTTGAATTAAATTCATCCTACACAGAAAACTCCAGGCCCACATATATTAATGGTAAATGAACACATAAAAATGCTTAAAATAACTAATTCAGAGAGAAAATAAAGTACAATATTGTGCTACATACCTAGTTGCACAGGTAAAATTTTAAGACTACAAAATGCTGGGATGATGCAGAACAAGTGAAACTCTTATATGCTGCTGGCTGGTGTATAAAGTGGTACAATGACTATGAAAAGGAACAGTTTGGCAGTTTCTTTCAAGGTTAATCGTAGATATGACACAGACATTCTACTGCTAGGTATTTACTCAAGATAAAAAAAAAACACATATACATATAAAAACTTGTACACGAGAGATGGAAATAATCCAGATGTCCATCAACAGGTGAATAAACAAACTGTGATATATCCATTGTATCCACACAGTGGACTACTGTTCAGTAAAGTAATGGATAATTGATATATAGCATGATGTGGATAAATCTCAAAATATTTATTCTGAATGAACAGGAGAAAGTTTATATGGTATGATTCCGTTTATTAAAAAATACTCTAGAAGATGTAAATTATACTGACAGAAAGCAGATCAGTAGCTGCCTTGGGTGAAGCTATATGATGGAGGTTGGGAAGGGATTACAAAAAAAAAATGTTAAGAAACTCTTGTAGGTAATAAATAAATTCATTATTTTGCTTGTGCTGGTTTTAATGTGTGTATACATATGGCAACACTTCCTGAATTAGGTATTTTAAGTATGTGTCATTTTAATTGTATGCCAATTATACTTCAATAAAGCTGTTTAAAAAGAGAAACAAATTGGGTTTATTACAAAGAATTTCATTTACACATATAAGTTTTTCTTGATTATGCATTGGCATTTCTTTCTCCAGCTTGAAAACAGAAAAAAATAATAGGGTTTCCGACTTGCCTATGTAGATTGTTATGATGAATCAGTGGCATAACATATAAAAATGTTTTCAAAATCTAAAGTGATATGCAACTTTAAGTTATTATTCTAAAGGATCTGGGTAGATTTGAGCATCACAATTCATGGTGGGCTGCATTTACATTTTGTTTTTGTGTTTTTGGGAGATGGAAGTAGGGTGAAGTTTCTTTTCCTCTTTTTTTTTTTCCATTCATTGTCTTTCCATCTCTTGCTAACATTTAATAGTATTTCATATTCCTTTCCAGTCTCTTTTCAGTTCTCTGGCAGCTCCCCCTGGCTCTAATTCACAGAAAGTTCTGATTCCTTCATTGCAAGTGCTTTACTTTAGTAGGAAATGCAAAAAGATAATTAAAATTAGGGGAAACCCTGGAGCGTGAATTTCCTTTGGTTCATGGGAAAATGAGGTGCAAGAAACATGATTGGATTAGTATTTGGGTAATAATGACAAGGTATCACGGCTCTCTGGTAAATGTAGCATAGCAACCATGTCCAAAACCTTGGGGTTTTTGTTTGTTTCTGTTTTAAATCAGATCGATTATTTCCCTGGCCTCAGCGTTTCCTTCAATTTGCATGCAAGGGGATGACTTGTTGTAAGTTCCCAAAGTGATACTGTGTGAGAACACAAAGGGTAATATTTACTTTATTAAGACCTGGAAAAAAATGGTTGCTACAAAAGTGAATGAACATTTTTTTCCAGCTATTACTATGATTTGCATATGGATCTGTATTTTGCTTCTATTTGGAATTGAATTCCAGTTGGAACTGACAAAAAAAATGTTAGTTTACATCCCACAGCAGCTATCCTTCTTAGTGACTATAAAGTAAAAAGTTTTCTTTAAACCTTTATACACACACACACACATACACACACACAAACACAAACACACACATGCATATATTAACGTCACTAATATCAATGAGTATAAATATCTTCAGAATAATACTGAAAATAAGGTTATCTAAAACAACTAGACAGGAATGGGGCAGTCGTCATTATTCGATGTATATCTTTTCAAGAGCAGCTAAGTAAAATTTTTCTTGCCAGAGTTTGGGATTATACAGCTCTTATCTATTATGGCAGCTTCTTTGTCCCTTGGATTTGAAATAAGAACTAATACTCTTTTCTACTCTACAGGCTTATTGACCTGTATAAAGTTTACCCTGAACTGAAAATGAAAGTTTCTATGTATTTCATATTCTAAGCTAAAAGATCAAACTGCTAGATCAAACACCTCTAGATTTGGGAGAGGTGACATGCCTACAGAACCAATATGGTAAATTCCTTGTTCTGTACTTTTCCACTAATAGAATAAGGAAGAGTGGAGATAGATATTTTTGGGAGAGATGAGTTCATAAAGGCAAAAAATATTTTTTCTTCTTCCTTTCATCTTTCAACTTATAGGTGTGGACGTCAACATGATTAATCTACTCATTACAAATTAGGAAGGGCTTTAAGATAACAGGTCATGAAACCATGAAACTGAACATGTCTCCATGTAGTTTTCTAGCTGGTTGCTTACTGAGTCATCTCAGTGCCACTGGAACATGAAAGAATCCAGGAAAAGAGCAGAACATAGCAATCTGAGAAAAGGCAAAGATTGTTCATGAAAGATTTCCACTGAGCCAAATCTGTGTTCTGTGAGATCAGGCAAGGTATATATATATATATATAGCTGAAAGCAGGACCTGTTTATCTTATATCTTCATCCCCATTACAGACTGCCCAGTGCAGTAAAGACAGATCTGCATGATAAGGTTGGACACTGTCAGTCTGGAATTGGTTAAAGGAAGCAGCCACATTTCCCCTGTGTGATCCTTGATATTAGGCCTGTGGTAAGAGTCAGATGGGAAGTTGGTTCTCAAATAGAGCAATGGGGACAGCCACCAAAAAAAAAAAAAGGATCATACTCATAAATGCCCTCATATTTGGAATCAGCAGGGCCATAACCATAAAACAGTAATGCACCTCCCCTCACCTACCATAGACTTTTATGGACTTAAGCAAATATCCCCATACCTGCAGCCTCTTTGGCAAAAAGAAAGTAGAAATAAATGAATAGTTTTTGTTTTTTTGCAAGTAACATCATAAGGATAGCCTGAGATGAAGTGGGAGGCTTTAATTATTCAGAGAGGACTAACATTTGAAGCAAGAAATACCTGCAAAAATATTGTAGATTTCCAGAAAAAAATCAGCCATGCTGAGAAATTATTATTTGGGAATGTTAAATTTCCTACAATCCTTTCTCACTTCTAACTGACATAAAGGAAATGAAGAGGGAGAATAGTGAGTTGGGGTGCTTGGAAAGGAAAGTTGTTATTTATATTTAGTATATGTATTTCAACGAACCACTAAGTTGAAATCATTAAATCAGCCATATAAATTATTGAATAAACCTAATTTTATTTAAATTTATTTTATTTGTAGCTTATGAAACTATTACATAAGCTTAATAAAACAAATTTTCCACAAACTCAACATTTCGTCAATTAAATTTATGTATTTCCTTTCACCGAGCTTCCTTCAATGTTCCTTATTTTAGTAAGTTATAACACAGTCTATGCGATTGATCAAGGAAGAAATCATTTTCTCTTTAACCATTCCCATGCAACTAACACTACATCTGACAATTTTTCCTCCTAAACATCTCTCAAGTCTACTTGCTTCTTTCTACTCACCCCCACTGACATTACCTTAGTTCAGGCCCTTGAGATAACCACATGACACATTAGGCCCTACCACTAGGGTGAGAGTAAACTTTTTAAAGCACAATGTGAGCCATCACTCACCTGCCCGCGCCCCATAACAGTCAATATTATCTCTCCATTGCCTTCAGTAAGTATTAAACTCATATTTAACCTCAGAGATAAACTCACATACAAATGTCAAAGATGATTTACAATGTCCTTCATGGTTTATTTACTACTCTGGCTCCCTTTCTTTGACTCTTACCATCACACTCCAGCTTCTAGTCCAGTTGTGTGAAAATCATGCCATAAAGAACACTAGTCTTCTACAAAGTACTTTCAGAGACAATTGAGTGTGAGTCTGTTGGTGTGTGTCTATGTATGTTTGTCTTTGTGTATTGAGCGTGTTGACTGTGTGTTAAAGGGTGCAATGGGAATCTGCCGGAACTTCACTTCAGAGCCACCTCAAACCTCCCCATCAATCACAGTAGCTACATTTGTGGAGAAGAAGAAGAGAGTACATGCTGGGTTTCCATATAAGTGTACCTTTAAAGAAACAGTCCCACAGCTTGAAAAATTGGAAAAAAAACAGACAAAATAAAATAAAATTACTTTAAACACCATTTCTCTGCCATAATGATTCATTAAGTACTTCTTAAAATAGATTATGCTTTTTCTTCATGTAAGTCCTTTTACTTTCTGATAATCTCATTCTGGAAGATTCCTATACTTTACTCTCTCAACACCTGGTCATCGAGGTAATTCCCACTCATTTTTCAGCTATCTGTCCAGAGATCACATCGGGAAGATTTTACTGAACTTCCAAGATTAGCAGTCTCTGTTTTTGTTATTTAAAGAAAAAAAAGGGTGCCTGCTGTCATAGCTCATGCCTGTCATCCCGTTGGATACTCAATGAGTGTCCCATTCAATACTCAAATTTGGTAGTGCTTTGAATAAATAAGCATGCAAACATTCTACTTGCTACTAAAGCTGCCCTTATCTTTTGCTTTTCCTCTCCAGGAATTTTTTTCCTTTATGTTTCATTTCCCACTCCTATAGGCTTTCCTCAATTTCTGCCTTTGAGTCTTGAGCCTTCCTGAGTGCTACCTGTAAATATTCTTACTAAAATAAATATTCTTGCTAATGTTTAAGTTATGACATTCATTTGCTTGATAAAAACACCTCAGGGCCCTGTAAATGAAGAATGCTGATCTATTTTTTAAATTTATTCATCTTTAGTAAAAATATACTTTTTAATATTTTAAATATGTGCGGAATGGTTTGCTATCATTTAAAAATCCATTTAAATGTTTTATTATAAATGTATGACAAATATTAAGAATAGCCAATGAGCGGACTAGGATAATGTGATTTCAGTGACAATAGAGTAAAAATAGACCAGGATCACAGCAGAAGATGTTGTTTTTTAATGGCGTACTCCGTTTGTGCTGAGACATAAAATCACAAGTAATTAAAATATATGCACTTTAGAATGGAAATGAATGTTTATAAGGCAGCCAAAGTAAAGGCATGCCATGTGACCTTTTATATATTCTTGGTGTATTAGTCCATTCTCATGCTGCTAATAAAGACATACCTGAGCATGGGTCGTTTATAAAGGAAAAACGTGTGATTAGCTCACAGTTCCACGTGACTTGGGATGCCTCACAATCATGACTGAAGGTGACTGAGGAGCGAAGTCACATCTTACATGGTGGCAGGCAATAGAGCTTGTGCAGAGGAACTCCTATTTATAAAACCATCAGATCTCATGAGACTTACTCACTACCACAAGAACAGTATGTGTGGAACCATCCCTGTGATTCAATTATCTTCACCTGGCCCTGCCCTTGACACGTGGGGATTTTTACAATTCAAGATGAAATTTGGGTGGGGACAGACCCAAACCCTATCACTTAGGAAAAAAAAGAAAAAAATAGTAGAATTCATTATAGAAAGCTTTATTTGGTGTAGATCATTTTGAATTCCTTCTTTCCATAAAATAGGACATTTAAATGTCCACTTATCTTATTATAATGACCCAACTTGTTAATATAATCGGTTTGCATTTTCAGAAGGACAGCATTAATCAACAGAGAACCTGGCATTTTCTTTTCATGTCCTAAATTAGGGTTCTATGGTTGGCAGAGTTTGATGAATCAAGTATGCAACAATCACCAGGTCCAATCTCACTCACATGCCAGATTTACTCCTAGAGGTGTGTGGCCTTGCACAGTTGGTATTACTTCTCTGACCCCTGTTTCTCTTTCCTGAAAAATGGAAATGTATCTATGAGTTTTGCAAGCAGTAATGCATGAGATATACCAAATACAGAACCTGACACATAACATATGCTCAATGGATATTGACATTTCTCAATTGATGTAGCAACTGAACACAGTGAATTACCTGGGTGTGATTTTTATGTTGGGACAGTTTGAGTTGTAGCTGTGATGGAGCAATCTCAAGAGTCAGTGGGAAGAGGAGCACGCACTGTGCAAATGGTTATTTGTGTATATAGGAGATTCACATTTCATAACTTGGAGAGTGACTGAGCACTGCAAATGAGCAAGAGTAGCCATAAATAGAGATTTCTAGTTGACAGGCTGCTGATAAAACAGCTTTTACTCTAATATGAAAAGCAAGTTAAGCAAACATATGATTGAAGCTGCAGTGTGAAAAAGAATGTAAAGAGTATGCTTGTGAAGGGGAGAGTGATATGTGTTAGATTGTAGTAGCTTTAATTGATGTACATATATATCATATACTATGAGTTTGTGTGTCTATATATGTGTGTGTGTATATATATACACATATCTATATTTCTGTCTATCCATTTATCTTCTATGTAATCTATCTATCATCTTTTTAATCTATCTATCTAAACCCTTAGCATAGTACAAGGTCCATAGTGGAGAGCTAATAAACGAGGGAATTGGCTTAATGTTTATGCACCATAGCAGAGAGACACTTTAAGATGATTATCTCTAAAGAAAACTGTTGCGACAGCTAGGGGAAACATTTCAGGACTTGAAAATTTGAATGATGTTTGGATGTCATATCACATGATTTTTGATTTCTCTGTGGTATAAAGTCCAGCTGTTTAAACCTTCCCTTGTAAAATTCCTCCTTCCTCTTTAAGATTCCTGGTACTAAAAATAAAATACTTCTTTTCATTAACATAATTTCAACTTTTTCTTCTAAATATTTCTTGGTTTTTGCTTTACATTCTTAGTATCCCTTCTGGGATCTAGCCTTGAATTCCAGCCTCCTGACAAATAGGGACATCCCTCTATTCACCACATTTGAATTAAGTCTCATCTCTCATTATTCTTCTGAAAATATCAGGGCTGTCCCCTTCCAAACTTTTTTCTCTTCACTATCTCCTTCTTTTTTCATCCGTTTGTGCCTAATTCTGTATATATGGTCACATAGGCGAATCCACTTTCAAATATTTCCATCATTCAACCTGATGTATAACTTACTTTCCCTGAAACAACTTCCCAGGCCAACCAAGGTGGGGACAATCTCTTGACTCTGAAGTCAATTAACACTACCTCATCTTTAGGTTTCAACTACATATGGACATTGTGGCATTGTGGAGACACCACTGACGTAAAGTAAACTTGAATTCAAATTCCACTTAGCTTTAACAATTATTTTGCCTGGGGAAGTCATTTAAAGCCTCTGGACCGCAATTAAAAAATAATTAATGAACTTTATTTTTTGGAGCAGTGTTACGTTCACAGTAAAATTACAGTGTTGCCATATACCTCTTGTCCTCACACATGCATAACCTACCCAACTGTCGACATTCTGCACCTCAGTGGCACGTCTGTTACAATTGATACATCTGCACTGACATCCCACTGTCACCCAGGTTCCATATTTCACATTAGGGTTCACTCTTGGTGTTGGATATTCTATGGATTTGGGCAAATGTATAATGACCTGTATCCACCATTGTCATATTGTACAGAATAGTTTCACTGCCTTAAAAATTCTACGTTAGTCCTGTGAGATATCCTATTCAGACCTCCCTTCTTTCTACCTCCTGGCAACCACTAATATTTTACTGTCTCTATAGTTGTGTCTTTTCCAGAATGTCACATTGATGGAATCACACACAATGTAGCCTTTTTGGATTAGCTTCTTTTCACTTAGTAAGATGGATTTAGGTTTCCTCATATCTATTCATGACTTGATAGCTCATTTCTTTTTAATACTGGATAATATTCCATTGTTTGGATGTGCCAGAGTTTATTTATCCATTCACCTACTGAAGGACATCTTGGTTGTTTCCAAGTTTTGGCAATTCTGAAAAAAAAAAAAAAACCTGCTATAACATTCATTTGCAGAATTTTTTTGTGGACATAAACTTTCAAACCATTTCAGTAAATACTAAGGAGTGTGACTGCTTGATCATATGGTAATATTATATTTAGTTTTGTAAAAAAGCTGCCAGACTGCCTTCCAAAGTGGCTATACCATTTTTCATCCCTACTATCAATGAATGACAGTCCCTGAGCGCCACATCCTCAGCTGCATTTGGTGTTGTCAGAGTTTTGAATTTTGGCCATTGTAATAGGTGGATAGTGATACCTCAATGATGTTTTAATTTATAATTCCCTAATGACATATGATATTAAATGAACATCTTTTCATATGCTTATTTGCCATCTGTATATCTTCTTTGGTGAGTTGCCTGTTCAGGTCATTAGCTAGATTTTAATTGGGTTATTTGTTTTCTTATTTTTAACTTTTAAGAGTTTTTCTGTATATTTTAGAAATTTTGTATAACAGTTCGTTATGTGTGTTTTTTAAAAAAATTTTATTCAGTTTGTAGCTTGCCTTCTCATACTCTTGATATTTTCTTCAATAGAGCAGAATTTAAAAAAAAAATTGTAATGAAGTTCAGCTCAATTGATCAGTTCAGATCAATTATTTCCTTCATGGATCATGCCTTTAGTTTGTATGCAAAAAGTCATTACCATATCTAAAGTAGTTGAGCTTTTCTCTTACGTTATCCTCTAAGAGATTTATAGTTTTGAATTTCATTCACATTGAGATTTTTGATTCATTTTGACTTCATTTATGTGAATTATGGAAAGTCTGTGTCTAGATTTGAATTTTTGATCTGAATGTTTAGTTGTTCCAGTGTTCAGTTTTCCATCCGAAATGACTCTCTTTTCCTCATTGTGTTGCCTTTACTCTTCTGTCAAAAGTCAGTCGACTACATTTATGTGGGCCTATTTCTGGGAGCTCTACTCTGTTCTATCAATCTTTTTATCTATATTTTTTGGGTCAACACTACACTTGTAGATTATATAGCTTTATAGTAAGCCTTGAAGTTGGGTAGTGTCAGTCCTGACTTTGTTATTCTCCTTCAGTATAGAAAATGCAGAAATGCAAAAACAGAAAAAAAATTACCCCAGATTCACCATCTTTAAAAAAAACCACCCTTACAAATTTTGGGGAATGTCCTTCTGGTTTTCTTTTGAATGCATATGTAAATATATTTGCACAAAAGTAAGACCATACTTGACATGCTGGGTTTTTAAAAAAATTTTTAATTTTTGTGGGTACATAGTAGGTGTATATTTATATGGGGTACATGAGATACTTTGATATAGGCATGTAGTGCATAAATCACATCATGGTAAGTGGGATATCTATCCCCTCAAGCATTTATCCTTTGGGTTAAAAACAATCCAATTATCTTCTTTTAGTTTTTTTAAATGTAAAATTAAGTTATTATTGACTATAGTCACTCTGTTGTCCTATAAAATACTAGATTTTATTCACACTTTTAAAATATGTTTTGTACCCATTAACCATCCTCACTGCCCACTCCAACTATCCTCCTATCCTCTGCCAACCATTCTTCTACTCACTGTCTCCATGAGTACTGACATTGAACTCATGGAGTTCAATTGTTTTAAAGTCTTACAAATATGTGAGAACAGCAAAGTTTGTGTATCTGTGCCTGGCTTATTTCATTAATGACCTCCAGTTCCATCTGTGCTGTTGCAAATGACAGGATCTTATTCTTTTTTTATGGCTAAATAGTACTCCATTATGTTTATGTGCCACATTCTCCTTTTTTCCTCAATTAACCTGGATAGTTTCATTGATTTTACTGACCTTGTCAAATAACCAGTTTTCAGTCTCATCAATTTTCTCTATTTCCTGTTTCCAATTTTATTGATTTTTTGCTCTAATTTTTATTTCTTAATCCTCTGCTTACTTCGGATTTTGTCTTCTCTTATTTTGATAGCGTTCTTAAGTGGAAGTTTAGGTAATTAATTTTAGATCTTTTTTTCAATACATGCATTTAATGCTATAAATGTTTTTAAGCACTGCTTCTACTGCATTCCAAAATTTTTATAAATTTTATTTTCATTTTCAGTTACTTCAAAATGTTTTCAAACTTTTATTGTTAACTCTTCTTTGATCCTTATGTTATTTAGAAGTATGTTGTTTAACCTTTAAGTGTTTTGGGGTGTTTCAGTTCTTTTTCTGTTATTGATCTCTGGTTTAATATCACTCTTATCTAAGAGAAGATGTATAATTTCTATTCTTTGAAATTTGAGGTGTGTTTTATGACATTTAATGTAGACTAATCTGGTAAATATTCCATGTGAGCTTGAGAAGAATGTTCAATCTGCTGTTGTTGGGTGAAATGGTCTATAGATATCCATTGTATCTAGTTGATTAATGGAACTACTCAGTTCAACTATGACCTTACTGATTTTCTCCTTGCTGAAACTATTCATTTCTGGTACAGCAATGCTAAATACTTAAACTATAATAGTGAATTCATCTATTTCTCCTTGCAATTCTATCACTTTTTGCATTATATATTTTTATGCTCTGTTGTTACATGCATATACATTAAGAACTGTTATATCTTCTTGGATTATTGACCTCTTTAACATTATGTAACGCCCCTCTTTATCCCTAGTAACATTCCATGCTTGGAAGTCTCCTCTGTCTGAAATTAACACAGCTACTCATGCTTTCTTTTGATTAGTGTTGTTATGGGGTATCTTCCCTTATCCCTTTACTTTATGTCTGTTTTTACTTAAAATGAGTTTCTTATAGACAACATATAGTTAGATATTAGTTTTTGATCTACTCTGACAATTTCTGCCTTTTAATCAGTGTGCTTAGCCCATTGACATTTAAGATGATTATTGATATATTTAAATTAATCTCTACCGTATTTGTTACTATTCTCTATTTTTTGGGGAGGATCTTCCAAACATTTTCTGCCCTTTGTGGTTTTAATCAAGCATTTTATGTTGTTCAGTTTTCTCTTCTTTCTTAGCAAATCTCTTATTCTTCTTTAAAATTTTTAAAATAATTGTGCTAGTATTTGTGTATACATTTACAAGCAATCAATGTTCACTTTCACATAATAGTATGCAACTTCACATGTGGTGCTAGTACTTTATTTCTAACTTTTCCCTCATCTTCTCATTCTCTTACAAGAGCAAATGGTTTTAACTTCTCTAAAATCCAACTCACACTCACCAATTTTGTTTTTCTGGATCTTGCTTTTGATGTTCTATCTAAAAGTCTCATTATCACACTCAAAGTTACATAGATATTCTTCTGTTTTCTTCTAGAAATTTTTGTCTTTTTTTTTTTTTTGAGACGGAGTCTTGCCCTGTCACCCAAGCTAGAGTGCAGTGGTGCAATCTTGGCTCACTGCAACTGCTGCCTCCTGGGTTCAAGCAATTCTCCTGCCTCAGCCTCTGTAGTAGGTGGGGTTACAGATGCCCACCACCATGCCCAGCTAATTTTTGTAGTGTTAGTAGAGACAGGTTTTTACCATTTTGGCCAGGCTGGTCTTGAACTCCTGACTTGGTGATCCACCTAGCTCGGCTTCCCAAGGTCCTGGGATTACAGGTGTAAGCCAGAAATTTTACAGTCTTAATTTTATATTTAGTCTATGGTCCATTTTGAAGTCATCTTTAATAAAGGTGTAAGGTCTGTGGCTAGTTTCATGTTTTGCACATGGATGACCATTTGTTCCAACACCATTTGGTAAAAAGATTGTCCATTGAGTTGTCCTGGCACCACTGTCAAAGATCAGACCCGTTCCCTTGTTGTCTGTGTCTATTCTTAACAATTTCACAGTGTCTTGGTTACCTAAGCATTATAGAAAGTCTAAAAATTAGTTAGTGTGAGTTCTCTAGCTTTCTTTTTGGCTTTTGGTTTATCATGTAAACTTAAGAATCCAGTTTTTGACAGCTACGAAATAGCTTGCTGAGTTTGTTTTTTAATTTTTTAAATGTATAATTGATACACAATAATTGCATATGCATGTGAGGTACAATGTAATACATGTAAGCATAGTATGATGATCAGATGCATATAAACATAGTGTAATGATCAAATGGGAGTAATTATCATACTCCTCACTTTTAAAATGTATCATTTCTTTGTGGCGACGACATTCAAAATCTTTCTAGCTTTCTTGAAATACACACATCACGGTAATTTTTTTTAACCACAGTAGATTTAGGATTTGTTAATACTTTCTGTATCAACTGACGTGATCAGATAATTTTTATTCTTGGCCAAATTGATGTTGATTATATCTAGTGATTTTCAGAGGTAACACTTTGCATTGGAATAAATCAGCTGGATGAGATATTATTGAATCTATTGATGAAGATGGAAAGAATTGGCATTGTAAGAGAAGCGAGTCTTCCAACTATTCATGGATAGTCTATATCCATGAGTACAGACTATGTTTTAATTTAATTAAATTTCCTTTGATTTAGTGTTTTGTAGTTTTCTGCATATATATTCTGTATACATTCTGTTAAATTTATATCTGAGTATTTCATTATCTTGGTGCTATTGTAATTGTATTTTAAAATTTCCAATATCAAATTTTTCATTGCTGGCATATAGAAAAATAACTAAGTTTTGTATGTGCATATATATACACATGGTGATATATATAAGCATACATATATACATAAGCGTATATATAAGCATATATAATTTAACACATTGCTGCTATAATTATTTTGAACAGTGTATGTTAGATCAATCAAGAGCAGGAGAATAAAATATTTTATTTTAACTTCAGTTATTTATTCTTTGATGCTCTTCCTTTCCTTATGTAGATCTGGCTTCCGACCCATATAATTTTTCTTCTTTCTGAACATCTTTTGATACTTCTAGCAAGGGAGATCTATTGGCAACAAATTCTTTTAATTTTTGTCTTAGAAAGTCTTTATTTTTCCTTTACCTCTGAAGGATAATTTTGCATAGCAGAGAATTCTAGGTTGGTGGATTTTACTCTCAACACTAAATATTTCACTCCATTCTCTTCTTTCCTGCATGGTTTCTGAGATGTCAGACATAATTCTTATAATTTTCTCTCTATAGGTGAAATGTTTTTCTCATCTTTCTTCTTTCAAGATTTTTTTTTTAAGTCTTTGATGTTCTGAGGTTTGAATATGGTATGTTTACGTGTAGTTTTTTTATCTTTATTCTGCTTGATAGTCTCTGAGATTCCTGGATATGTGATTTGATGTCTGACCTTAATTTAGGGGAAATCTTCAATTATTTTTCTTTAACATATTGCTTCTGTTTTTTTCTCTCTTCTTTTTTGTGAATTTTCATTACCCATATGTTATACCTTTTGGAGTTTTTCCACAGGTTTTGGACTATTCACTGTTTTTGCCAGCTTTTTTTTCTCTTTTCTTTTCAGTTTTGGAAGTTTCTATTGTCATACTGTAAAGCTCAGAGATTCTTTCCTCAACCATGTGCAGTTTACTAACGAGCTCATCAAAGGCATTTTTCATTTCTGTTATAGTGTTTTTAATCAGTGGCATTTCTTTTTGATTCTCTCCTAGAATTTTCATCTCTCTGCTTACATTATCCATCTGTCCTTGCATGTTTTCTACTTTTTTATCATTCAAGCCCTCAGCTAATTAATCATAATTTTAAAAATTCCCATCATATAATTTCAACATTCTTACCATATTGAACTCTAGTTCTCAGGCTTATCCAGGCTCCTCCAACTATGTTTTTTGCTTTTTAGTATGTCTTGTAATTTTTTGTTGAAAAGTGTAGATGATGTATCGGGTAAAAGAACTGCAGTAAATAGGACTTTAGTAATGTAGTGTTAAGGTGTGGGTACCTTAACAGTTTGTCAGGCACCTTGCTTCTCTGATAGATCTAAAAAAAGTTGCTGATTTTTCAGTTTGTTCAGCTTTTTGCTTATGATTAGGATGGTGTGGTGATTTCTAAACTTTTTACATGATGAACCACAAAACAGAAGTTTCTAGAATATCTTTGTTTTTTCATTGGAAATTCATGCTAATAAAAATCTCATCTTTTTAGGATGTTTCAGGAATTCATAAAATATAAAGTATGTAGTGAAAGTGCTTTATATATAGCAACACGAATATGTGGTTAAAGCAATTGAATACACACATATTTATATATACATATTTCATATAATTATCATATCATTGTCTATAAATAGTCCCGTTTCTAGCATAGAAACACTTAATACATAGTTGCTATCATTATTTTCACAATTATTACTGTCATAACATGGAGTAATACATGTAAAATGCATTCATATTCATATATTTTTTAAAGTATGAATTGGTTCTCTGGTTTTCTGTGAGATAATTTCAGCCTTTTTATTGCTTGTTAGAAATCATATCAGAAGGTGAGACAAAAAAGAGAGGGGAGACAAAGCCTAGAGATAGCCAGTGTTCATGATTATCATCAGCTTCTGAAAATGCTTAGTGAGGCAGCATATCAACTTGAACATGGAAAAGGGTTAGGTCTAGAAAATGTATATGAGTTTATTTTCTCCATGAAATTACTTTACAGAGGGTAGCATTAAGAATTGGTGCCAGTATACATATGTAACAAACCTACACATTATGCACATGTACTCTAGAACTTAAAGTATAATAATAATAATAAAAAGAATTGGTGCTTCAAATATTTGCAACTTTTTTCTAGCACAATCATAATATTAAATCTTAATTTCTAGCAAGACATTGGGAGGTTTCTTTTTCCATGATATTCTTTATGTCCTTTCAGATGTTAATTCAAATTGAAGATTTCTTTCTCATATCAAAGAAACCAGCTTAAGGCAAGGCTTACCTTAAAAAATGTGTGTGGCAATTAAACCACACATGCTAGGAAACAACTCTAAGTTGATTAAATGTTTAGCGTTTACATTCTGAGAAGAGAGAACAGTAAGCTGGATTTTTAGGGAGAGGCTATTATAGCTTTGTTTTTCTTTGCTTTGCTCATTTAGTCTCTTAAGGGAGTGCAAAAATTAGGTTTTCTTCTGCTTTATAACTTTCACATGGCAGCAAGCCTGCTGACCTGTCTTTGTTCTGCTGCATCAAGTCTCTCAAGTACTCCCTTGACCCTGATGATATTAAGTATCAAGGATTTTTTCTTTGAAAGTCCTTTAGCATGAATCTCAGCAGCCACGAAGTTTCTGGCAAGCTCTAGATATATTTTGTAGTCTCCCTTTAAGACACTCTAAGGCCTGAAAAATGATAAATATGATAATTTAGATGGTACAAAAGTGACATCCACAGACCTAATGACTTACATGATATTATCATGCCTTTTATTCATTACTCGGGCAATGAATATTAATTTTCAACTGAGTGCAAAGCTGTTGTGATTTATTTTATTCTTGGTTAAAATCCAGGACAGGTGGGATGCGTGATTGCTATGTTTTATCATTTTGAAGCTACAAAAATAACATGAAACTGGGACAAACAAAATACTTTGTACATAAATGCAACGATGGATAGGACAGGCTAGGGATCTTCATCACACCAAGTGACACTGAGACCATACAGAACTATTTTGTCTTCTGGATATGCCCAATGTTATTGGATTTGAACTAAGTTAAAGGGTCACTGTCCAAGAGAAGTAAATTATATGACCTAGGTTTTGTGACTGCATGTAATTTTTTCTCTGTCTGCAAGAAGCTGTTATAATGTGCTTACCACAATATTGGAGGCAGATTTTTACTGAATAATTTCTCCCCACTGAAAAGTGTTCAATAATTATAACCTCAGAGAATAACCCCTTTATGATAGGAAACTAAGGAAATACCAGAAATCACAAATAAAGAAATTAAAATTCTCTGTAGAGAATTTTAATTCAACCAGTTAGAAATAACCACTACTAAAATTTAGCATATTTAATCATAATTTTCTCTTTTTCCATGTAATCAGGATTATATTTTTCATAATGTACATTCTTTTATATTTTAGGAAATTATTTTTATTCGCTTATGTATCCTTTAAAGAGGTATATATATTACATGTATATATTATAAAATATTTAATCAATCCATGTATTTGTATATATATTTAGTTTCTCATTTGTAACAATTATCAAGAGTCCTTTGACTAATCTCCACAGAAGAAACCATTTTGGAATACATTTAATTGCATTATTACACAAATCTCTATGTATGTAAATGGTTTGGAACCAAAAGTAAAATGCTGGATGATGTGATTATGGATGTTTTAAAGATTTCAATACATATTTCAAAATTTTGATTCAGAAAAATCTGTGCAGTTTTTCCTCTTACCTATGTGTGAGTGCCAGTGTCAGCGTACTGAAATACACTGCAGAAAATTAAGTGAATTCTTCACCCCAATTCTACAGAGTAGGTGTACCGTGAAAGATACTTACATTTTGAATTTTGAAGTAAAAACTGAAATGTAATGGTGATTTTTAATTTAAAAACAAATTAGTAAGTAGCAAATATGATAAGAATTGATTTTAAATGATTTTAAAAGGAAAAATAATCCTTTAAAGTTTGGGAATACGTAATTCAGGCTTGAAATTGAGGAAGGGGTAGAAGACATTAGGTGGTATTTATCTTTAATTATCCCTTAAAAGCAAGGAATTTTGGGGAAACATAGAGCTATTAATCTGATGAGGAATTTGTCTCAATACTACTGAGAAGGCAAATCGATCAGCCTCATTTTCCCTTTTCATAAGGAGAGCAGTTACTCCTTATTGTATGCGAGACTATAAAAAGGTTTAAACACAGCAATATGTGTCTGCAAATTACAACGAGAATCACTGCAAAGCCATTAGGGGAATTATTAAAGATGAAGATTTTTAGTGAACTGGGAAAGTAAGAGAAGCACATAATTCTATCAAAGATCTATTGTACACGTTCTACTTACAAATGGGGGTTGGAATAAGAAAATTTATTTTTTAAACCACATACTTTTATGTGCAAACATTTATATGTGACATGCAAAACTCAAATATAAACTTGAGAGTCCAAGTTCATTATGGTTTGAATTGTTCATAAATATATACCAAATTTTCATACCGGATCTGTTTGTCTTTTTAATGGGACAGAAAAGTTAATTTTGCTAAAAGTTTTGGTGTAAATGTTTCTGTTTTTCTTTAGGTTTCATGTCATAATGCAATTTGACAGTCTGTATATGCAAATTCAGTTCAATAAGCAGCTCTTTACTGAGTGTCTAAGTTGATAGTACAGCTGTGTTAGTTGATAGTTACATTGTACAGTAGGAGATAGTTGTAGGATAGAATTATATGTAGCATAAAAAAAGAGAGAGACTTCAAAGATAATTACCCATGACAATATGGCACTGTTGTACAATATTCACTTACTGAAAGGACATGATTTGTTCAAATTGTTAATACCATCCCTGTATTGCATTCTAGAGCCCCCATTAGGTACTACTCATTGAGATTTTTCTTTATACCCTCGCTTACAAAGGGATAATGGTTACAACATCAGCAGAATCAACAGAGATAGTAATTCAGACCTCGTAGGAAAAGATTACTTAACTCCTTTAGTGAGAGAGGCTTCTTTTGCTTCCTTTTCTCTGTCAAAGATTTTATAGCATTTATTAGAATATGTGGAACATAGCTTTGATTCAGATTTTTAAAAGTACATACATATGTTAACTAACACGTTTATTAAATTACTGTTATGTCAGGCATTTTGCTGAGTGCCAAGCATGCATCATGACTGCACTTTTAATTTCATAGAAAAAGAAAATAATCACAACAAAGGATTATAACACACTATGTGGCAGGCATTCTTCCAAGAATTTTACATGATACCTTATTTAATCCTCTCAAAACCCTGTAGAAAAGATACTATTATTATACCTCTTATTTATTTATTAATAAACTAAGATGCAAACAAGGGCAATGTCACAAACCTAGAAATTGGTGTGCCCAGTGTATTCATCCATTTTCACACAGCTGTAAGTACTACCCGAGACTGGGTCATTTATAAAGAGAAGAAATTTAATTGACTCATAATTACACATGGCTGAGGAGGCCTCAGGAAACTTAAAATCATGACAGATGGTGAAGGGGAAGTAAGACACCTCCTATATGGTGGCAGGAGAGAGAGAGAGAGAGTGCAAAGGGTTAGTGTCACACTTTTAAACTATCAGATCTCATGAGAATTCACTCACTATCATGAGAATAGCATAGCGGAACTGTCGCATAATCCAGTCACCTCCCACCAGTTCCCTCCCTAAACACCTGGAGATTGCAATTTGAAATAAGATTTGGATGGGAACACAGAGCCAAACCATATCACCCAGAATTCATTCTCAGGCAGTCCGAAGCTTGTTACTAATGCAAATTTCTGCAGCCAGCTTGAATTTCTCTTCACAAAATGGGATTTTCTTTTCTATCACATTGTCAGGATGCAAATTTTCTGAACTTCTATGCTCTGCTTTCCTTACAAAACTGAATGCCTTTAGCAGCACCCAAGTCACCTCTTGAATACGTTGTTAATTAAAAATTTCTTCCTCCAGATACCCTAAATCATCTCTCTCAAGTCCAAAGTTCCACAAATCTCTAGGGCAAGGGCAAAATGCCACCAGTCTCTTTGCTAAAACATAACAAGAGTCACCTTTGCTCCAGTTCCCAACAAGTTCCTCATCTCCATCTGAAACCACCTCAGCCTGGACCTTATTATTCATATCACTATCAGCAATTTTGTCAAAGCCATTCAACAAGTCTCTAGGAAGTTCCAAACTTTCCCACATATTCCTATCTTCTTTGAGCCCTCCAAACTGCTCCATCTTCTGCGTGTTACCCAGTTCCAAAGTTGCTTTCACATTTCAGAGTGTCTTTTCAGCAACACCCCACCCCTGTACCAATTTATTGTATTAGTACGTTTTCATGCTGTTGATAGAGACATACTCAAGACAGGGCAATTTACAAAAGACAGAGGTTTAATTGGCTTACATTTCCACATGCCTGGAGAGGATTCACAATCATAGTAGAAGGCAAGCAGGCACAAGTCACATCTTACGTGGAGGGTGGCAGGCAAAAATAAAAGAGCCTTGTGCAGAGAAACTCCTGTTTTTAAAAAACGTCAAATCTTGTGAGAATCATACACTATCACAAGAAGAGCATGGGAAAGACCCACTCCCATGATTCAATCATCTCCCACCTGGTCCCTCCCACAACACGTGGGAATTATGGGAGCTACAAGATGAGATTTGGGTGGGGACACAGGCAATGCATATCAACAGCTTTGTAACTCAAATCAGATACATTTTTTTTTTAGTTGCTCTGTCTGAAAAATAATATAACTAATTTTGGGGCAAATTTTTTATATATCTTATGGTAACATATTAAGTTCTGATTCTGGCCCTGCTGTAATTTTATTTCTGTATCTTAACTTTGTATTGCCAAATTTCTTCAGTTTTAAAATGAAATCCGCTTTTATTGTTTGAATTCTATATATGTCTACAAATCGTTAACTAATTTATTTTGGAAAAAGATAACATAAATAAAGAAATCTGGAAAGCCATCATATTGATTTCACACAACAGCTTTACTGCCCTATTAGGTAGGTGTTTTAAAGCTGTAAACTCTGAGATAGGCAGATTCAAAATGATTTGATCAAGACCACACAGCTTTTTATTGCACAATTGGACTACAATTGTTAAAACCCTTTCATTCAGCATTCATTCAACAGATATTATTGATTAAAAACATCAATTCTTTTTCTACTATTTGATCCTATCTTTTGTTAACAAAAGCAAGTTCGTAATGTTGGTGTCACTCAGATCTTTGTACAAAATGTACAGTAATGAGAGCATAGTGGATGGTTAGATTCCAATGTCTAATATTAGCTTTGGTGACAGTAACAGATCATACCTATGTTATAGGTATGATCCATAAGTTTAAGTGCAGATCACTGCTCTCAGAGATATACTGGTGAAAATTATGCCTGACACACTGCAATGTAGAGGTACACTCTCTGGGATGGTAGCCATTAGCCACACGTGATTACAGAGCACTTGAAATGTGACTAGTCTTAATTGAGATGTGCTGTATTTTATAATACACAAACCAGATGTTGAAGACATAGTAAGAAAGAAGAATGCAAATACATAGCTAATAAAATCTACATTGATCAAAAATTGAAATGATAAAATTTTAGATATATGGGGCTAAATCAAATATATTATTAAAATTATTTTTGCCTTTATGCTCACCTTTTAAAATGTAATCATCGAAATATTTAAAATGATACACATGGCTCACGTATTTGAAAGCACTGACCTGGAACACACACACACAAATGTAACCTTTATTTCCTAATTCTCTCTCGTATTTGACTATTATATAAAAGAGATCACAGAATAGTGTAGCTACAATCTGAAAATCCAGCCATTTTGAAATAAAATTTTTGTTCATGAAAAATCCTTAGAAGTGGAATAGGGTAAAAGAATTTGCATTTTTGACATTTTGATAGCTAATCCCAAATCATCTTACAAACTGCTATACCAATATATGCTCTTAACAACACTCAACAGGAATGTATATTCCACATCACTGCCTAATATTGGATATTTTCAATAATTATTTTTTCCCATGCTCGAAAACATTTTTTTCTGCTTAAATTTGTATTTCTATGATTATTATTAGTCATTACTTTTAGTAATAGTACTTCTACAATTTGTTTCTATTGGGTTCTTTTAATTTTTTTAAAATTATTGAGTAGTTGGACCTTTTAATATAGTTTATATATTTTTCCATTAAATATTATAACATTAGAAAATAGTTCCACCAATCATAACACAATTCTTTACTCTTTAATACATCAGAAGTCTTGTAACTCATAGTTTTGGCAGGGAAGATTTTCATTTATTTCTGTGGTCACATTTGTGGGTCTTTTTTTCTCTATGGCTTCTTGTATATGTATGGCTAGGGAAATACTGTCCTCCTAATAAAATTACAATATTATTATTTTATAGTTCCTTCTAACATTGTTTTTTAATTGACATACAGGTTTTAAACCATGCAGAATTTATTTCTGTGCATGTTGCAAAGTGAAACTCTAACTTAAGTTTACAATTCTTACATGTATACAGATTACAAATTATTTTTGTGTTATAAATTGAAAAACCTATTCTTTCTATTTTTATTTTAAATGTGATTTTATTATATACTAAAACTCTCGCATACTGATGCATCTATTTCTGCATTATTAATTTTTGAATTGATTATTTTGTTTATTCTGCATTCATATCATACTCTTTTAAATTCTCTTGACTTAAAATTATATCTCTAGTAGAATATATTTACCCTCACTGTTCTTCCCTTTAAAATTATGCTTCTTGTTTTGGAGGCCAAGATGGGCAAATCACGAGGTCAAGAGACGGAGAGCATCCTGGCCAACATGGTGAAACCCCGTCTCTACTAAAAATACAAAAATTAGCTGGGTGTGGTGGTGCATGCCTGTAATCCCAGCTACTTGGGAGGCTGAGGCAGGAGAATCGCTTGAACCCAGGAGGCAGAGGTTGCAGTGAACCAAAAAAGTGCCACTGCACTCCAGCCTGGCGACAGAGTGAGACTCCATCTAAAATATATATATATATACTTTTTTTCCCCTAATTTGTTCCTTCCAGAACTTTGGAATCTGAAGGCCAAGATGCACAATTCATCTTACAAGTTTTTTATTTTCATTACCTTTGTGAGACTCATCATTTAAAAATATTGAGTCTTCTAATCTAGAATGTTATATATCTCTACTTTTCTCAAGTGGGTATCTCCTTATTAAATATATTTATTTGTTTTAGTTAATTATCTATTTTAAGACTTCAATTGCGATTGTAATTTTCCATTCTTTTTAATTGCATTATACTGTTGTATAGAAAGATATTTATTTTGTATGTTAATCTGGTATTTATCTTCTCTGGTATGTGTATTTTTCTTTTTCTTCATATGTCATTGTATTAGCTAGAACATTTAGCATAATGCTATAAAGTTGCAACATATGTGATCATCTTTGAGTCATTCTTAACATAATGTTTACACTGTTAAGAATTTTTCTTTTGGATTTCTAGTAATACTTTTAATTTCTAGTAGTATGAAGTAAAGAAAACTTATTCTTGCGTAGAGACTAGAAAACTTTACTTGATTTCACTGGTTAGAAAAAATATAATAGCTTTTAATTTTTCATTTTTATTTTTAAATTTTTATTTGTTTTTATTTATTGATTGATTTTTATTAAATTATATTTTGAGACAGGATCTCACTCTGTTGTCCTGGCTGAGTGCAGTGGTACAATCATGGCTCATCACATCCTTGATCTCCTGGGCTCAAGCAATCCTCCCACTTTAGTGTCCCAAGTAGCTGGAACTACAGGCATGTGCCACCACACCTGGTTAATTTTTAATTTTTTTTTGTAGAAACAGAGTCTTGCTATGTTGCCCAGACTGGCCTTGAATTCCTGGACTCAAGCAATCCTCCTGTCTGAGCCTCCCAAACTGCTGGGGTTATAGGCATGAACCACTGGGCCCTGTCCAATTTATCTATTTTCAATGAATATGCTTAGATCCATACATCTATCATCAAGCTAAAACCCTTCCTTAAAGATTTGTCCCAGGTAGTATTTCCTGAAGAAAGCTTTTAAGTGCTTGTAGGGTGGGACCAATGCTATTTCACTTTTTCCACTTTGTACATAGTTCTTATATGTAACTTATTTATGTATTTTTCTTGTCCCTCTTTTGTTAGAGAAAATTTAGTAGATTTCACTTATAAAAAGAAAATATTGTTTATTTTTGAGTTATGAATATTTTACTTTTCTTCAAACTTTTTTTGTTAATTATATCATTAAAAAACTATTTAAAGAGCATATGTGACTCTTTTTCATAGCACTATGAAAAGTTCCTAACATAGAAATGTATCATTGTAATTGATTTTAGAAATCATTAAATTAGTCTCATCAAGAGCATCTTTTAATATCTTTGCATTATCAATAATCATGTTTTATCACAATATAATGAGTAGTATATTATCAATTCATTTTGTGATCTTATATATTTTATTTAAAAATTTCAAACATAAACATAATAAAACAGTTAATACATATTTCTGTCACTTAGTCGTCATTAATGGAACATTTTATGTCACTGCTTGTCATATGTATTGAACATGTATTTGTCTTAATCCATCATTCACACGTTCACCATTTTCTTAACTAATTTCAGAAATCAGCATCTCTTTTCTTTGCCTCCCTTGTCAAGACCCTCTAATCTGTTCCTATATTGTAGTCACATCGATCCATCAGTCTCTGGCTTAAATCATTTCATGCCTCCCAATTGTTTTAAATATAAAGTGTCCTTCCTGACTTACCCTGGCTTCTGTCTCTTGTTTTATCACTTGCCACTCTAAACACATCTACTGACCAGTTGTCTTGAGTAACTAGTACTCACTCACAGCTGAAGCTTTTCACATGCTGTTTGCTCTGTCTGCAGGGCTTTAATGTCCCCATTCTTTTCATCAGCATAATTTTTACTTGACCTTCAACATTTTTCAAATATTTCATTTTGGAGGATTTTTTTGTTAATGTAATATCTCCACCCCCCAACCCCTACCCTAAAAGGCCACATTAATTGTCTCTTTGATGCTTTTACCAAACCTTACATTGAACTTTATGAAAATCCTAATTACTGTGCAATATAATTTCATTATCACTTATATTTCTCTCCCATTAGACTGAGATCAGAATTGTGTGTTTTTCTCTTTGTAAACACAATGACTGGGCAGTTTCTGGCACATAGCAGATGCTTGGGGAATGTTGAGTGCACAGAATGCTTATTTCCCTGTTCTAAGAAGCTTTCTTTGCCTTCTCCAACTGATTGTCTCTTACTTCTTTATAACATTGATAGCCAGCACCACACACTATCACACTAAAATATGTTATCCTTGTGTGTGTATCTCTAGAGTTACACACTTCTTAAAGAAAATCTCTGATGTCTGTTTCTCCTGTCTCTTTGGTAATATGTAACTCAGATGCAACTCATGGCCCATATTCATAAGGTGAGCCATATTTGAAAACTCGGTGTTGAATAGCAAAATGAACAGAAGTAGATTCAATTCTGGATCTCTCAGTTACTGTTTCACCTTGTACATCTTGTTTAGACTCTGTGGGCTTTAGTTTCCTCATCCATCATTGGACATAATGTCATTTACTTCACAGATCTGGTGCCAATTTAACAAAGTTAATGTTTATAAAATGTTTAGAGCAGTGTAGGTCACATTTATCTAACTTGTATCATGTGAACCTCAATTACAGAATATGAAAACATTAATATTTTCACCTTATGCATAAAATTTGACGTACTATAAATATTTACTATGGCCAGTGAATTATTGGTTGTTATTCTTGCTATATGACAATATAACTTTAACTGGTAAATGAAAATATCTACTATTCTTTGTTAGCACCTTAAAAATCTTACTATTGATTATGTGCAACAAAACTTTCAAGGGATTACTATAACTATTATTCTTATAATTTAAAGCTTTATTTATACTATATAATAATTTCATCCAGATGCTCATTAATTCATGTGCTATTGCTTCCCCTATAAAAACATCGAAAATTAGTTACTTTGGAATTCATGTCAGAGTGAAAAAAAAAAACCAAAAAACACTAAGAAGAGGCCAAGCATGGTAGATCATGCCTGTAATCCCAGCACTTTGGGAGGCTGAGGTGGGAGGATCACTTTAGGTCAAGAGTTCGAGACCAGCCTGGCCAACATGGTGAAATCCTGTGTCTATTAAAAATACAAAAATTAGCTGGATGTGGTGACGCACGCCTGTAATTCCAGCTACTCAGGAGGTTAAGGCAGGAGCATTACTTGAACCTGGGAGGCGGAGGTTGTGGTGAGCGGATATTATGCCAATGCACTCCAACCTGGGTGACAGAATGAGACACCATCTCAAAAACAAAAACAAGCAAATAAAAAACACAAAGAAGAATGCTAAGCTACCACCAAGTCAAAATGTTAGCTTAGGAGACAGTACTCCTAAATGTTACAGATAATGATAGAAAAGATATCTATTTTTCAGTTTCTAAATGGTTATTTTATCAGATTGTTTGAACCTTAAATTTATCCTGTTTGTAATCCAAAATAGTTACCAGAAGTTTGCTGTTTTGTGTGTATGTGTGTTTACTTTTGTTTTTTATTTGTTATTTGTTGTTTTACTAAACTCTTAGGCACAATTTTCTGGGGTGTTCAGACTGCCACAATACAAATCAGGAGAGGGCATTTTCTTTGTGCTGCCAATTCTGATCATTTAAATTTTGGTTTGTTTGGGTTGTGACTTTTTTGTTTTTGAAGTCTGTGCTCTTTATTTGTAACAATTTTACTTTTATTTTTCTGTATCCTCTAACTCCAGAGTTTTTTTTTTCTCTCCCCTCTCCCCACCTTCTACATTCACAGTTGAGCCATATTATTAGGAAAGGCGCCTTGATGAAAAGATCAGGACGGGAGCTCTGACCTTTCGTCAGTGTTTTCCATCAAGTGACAAAAACAGACAAACAAACAAAGAAACACCTAAAAAGCATCTTTCCTCTTTTCTTTCTTTTTTTTTTTTTTTACATCTCTTGTGCTGCATCAGTAAAGCGAACTTCGGTTAGTTTTAGGAATTGCAACATCTAACCCCTGTTTTCTGGGAAAAAGAAGCTTCAGTGACTTGAAGTTGAGAATGTGGATACCACTTACTCACACACACTCATTTGCAGACTCTAAAAATCCCTCACCCTCCTTCTAGCCGGCAAGCATACAGTACCACGTGGCAAAGGTACAGCAAAGGTCGACCAGAGACCCAGGCTTCATCCTTCTCAGTAGCAAAGGCCACACTGCCATTTACAACAAAGTACCACAGCTGAACCCAGTCCCTCCTCTTTTCCCAAACCAGTCATGCCAAAAGACAGAAAAAAAAATTTTTAGGGCATAAAACATATACTTTTATGTTTGTGAAAATTAACTTATATTCAAGCAGAGATCTTGTATAAAATGAAACAAAAATTGTGATGTGACTGTAAAACTGATGTTTCCACAGTCTGCCTCCTAGCCATCTTCTGTATGATGGCACAGAATTCTTGACGGTTGGGAAAAAGTGTAAAGATACAATTTGTACATAAAGTTTTTATTAAGCAGTAAATGCATGTTTCAAAGCCAAAATTACATTTTATTTTTTACAAATGCATGTACTCTAAGAAGCTATTTCTTATACTTTTGTGTTTATTAGTACGAGAGAATTAATCTTGAATTATATAGATTTTAATTTTATGCAAGCAACAAATGTTGTCAATCTTGAGAAAATTATTTAAATATAGTAGACATTTAGTGTAAGGCATCTGACCTAATTATTCTTAAATTACAGGAAAACAAAAATAGCTACTGAATAGCTGATCTTGCTCGAAGTCAAAACTTAAATTCCCTATGAACAATTTTTGAACTTCATGACTTAGTACGAATAGTGTCATCTCTCCTGAGCCTTTCTGAATGCCTTTATCATATTAAAGCCCTCTCCTACTCCTTGCTGTGCCAAGCCAGCCATAGCCCTGGGGTGAGAGCAAGTTGCCAGGTGCTAAGACATCCCAGTCCCAGAAGTCAGTCGTCTCCTCTGCCACATCCATCAGTTCTCTCTTGGGACACAAGAAAGACATGCTTGGCCAGCTCCCCTAGTGCCTCTTGGTCCAGTTCTTTTCTGGTAGGGATAATTACTTGGGACTACAAGTAAAAGTCACATAAAATGTCTCACCATTGCTTGAAAATTAGGTGCCAACCTCTAGCTGTAATCTTGTGAAATCATTTTATTTTGCAGCAATAATTTCAAAAGTTATCTGTTACCAGATATTAAAAGGTACACCATTCTAAAGACTCAATTTTTACACTATTGAAATTGCTTTTGTCTCTTAATGAAAGTCCAGATTCTTTTTTAGAACAAAAGAAACATTATCTTCTTCAGATTTCTTATTCTATAAGACAAAGGATATATAAATGATTTTTTCATGTTCTTTATGACTGTGTTTTTGCTGCGTATTATTTAGCTGCAGTAAGAAAGAGAAGCATGGTTAAAATTTTGCTTAATGCATTTATTCCAAGACAGAAACACAGTGTTATTTAGGACTCATTAATACAACCAAACCACATAGGGTAAGCCTGAAGATTTCATGATATCAGAGGGCTGATTGTTGTTGAGTTGCAAGTACCTCTTTTGTGAAATATTCTGCTGGTCCTTGAAATTGTCAGAAACCTCTGTAGCTCAAATGATACCAAGAATGTTAAGACAACAAGATGAGTTATTACACTTAATATATAGGTATAGTAAAAATCAGTTGCAGAACAGGATGGAAGACAGTATATTTTTCAGGTTCTATTAATAGATATGTGCATACATTTCCAAGACACTTAAGTACCACTACTTAGGTTTCTTTTTTTAATATATTGCTAAATTTATCTTAGTGCATTAGCATTATAAGCTTCAAAGTTTCTTCCTTAAAAATATACTACCCATCTGCTTCTCCTATATTTTTACAGAGGCATTGCTTCTGAAAGTATAGAAACACTTTTCCTGTATCAGGGAAGGTTGGTTTGAGTAAATTAGGGTGGAGAACTGGAGCAATTATGTGAATTCTCTAGTTGAAACATGAATTATTTTTCCTGAAATGTTTTTTTTTTTTTCTTTTTTTTTTTTTTATTATACTTTAAGTTCTAGGGTACATGTGCATGACGTTTATATCATGTATAACTCCCCAATGCAATCCCTCCCTCCTCCCCCCTCCCCATCATAGGCCCCAGTGTGTGATGTTCCCCTTCCCGAGTCCAAGTGATCTCATTGTTCAGTTCCCACCTATGAGTGAGAACATGCGGTGTTTGGTTTTCTCTTCTTGTGATAGTTTGCTAAGAATGATGGTTTCCAGCTGCATCCATGTCCCTACAAAGGACGCAAACTCATCCTTTTGATGGCTGCATAGTATTCCATGGTGTATATGTGCCACATTTTCTTAATCCAGTCTGTCACAGATGGACATTTGGGTTGATTCCAAGTCTTTGCTATTGTGAATAGTGCCGCAATAAACAAACGTGTGCATGTGTCTTTGTAGTAGAGTAATTTATAATCCTTTGGGTATATACCCAGTAGTGGGATGGCTGGGTCATATGGTACATCTAGTTCTAGATCCTTGAGGAATCGCCATACTGTTTTCCATAATGGTTGAACTAGTTTACAATCCCACCAACAGTGTAAAAGTGTTCCTATTTCTCCACATCCTCTCCAACACCTGTTGTTTCCTGACTTCTTAACGATTGCCATTCTAACTGGTGTGAGATGGTATCTCATTGTGGTTTTGATTTGCATTTCTCTGATGGCCAGTGATGATGAGCATTTTTTCATGTGTCTGTTGGCTGTATGGATGTCTTCTTTTGATACCTGAAATGTTTGAATATATGTGTTAACAGCAAATCCACTGCTTCAGCCCACCTCACTTCCTTAGGTTAGTTTGCTTTAAAAACAAATAGTAAATAGTAACATCTGGATATTAGACATAGAGTAAATCCCATTTCAAGAATTACTCTGTGTACTATAACCCTTTTGCACTACAAAGCCCACAAAAGGGGAATTTGACTGATAAAAACTGATACCGTTTTTATTATGGACACCAGATGGCGCTCGTACATCTTGAATTGGCTTTGATCTTTCCGATTTTAAAATTGTTCCCCTTTCTCCTTTTCAGTAAGAATTTGCTTAAAAGATTAAAGTTCATGTATGTTTTCTCTTATGTAAAACTTAATTGAAAGCTTTCAAGTATTGATTAAAACTCACAGCCCATTTTCACATTTTTTTTAGCTTGATTGGACAATATTGTTGATGTCTATTGAAAATTGCAGGAATGACTATTAAGGATATCTGTGTTAGCGACCTGAGGGAACAGTCCGCACAGTCACTGTCTAATCATTTAAATTACTTCAGAAATTATTCTCATTTTTGAAGCCATTTTTGTCCAGATTCCATTCTTCTGTCTTCAATGCCTTGTCAGTTAGAAAGAAAGAAAGAAAGAAAGAAAGAAAGAAAGAAAGAAAGAAAGAAAGAAAAAAGAAACACTGGTAACTAGGAATTACATTTATCCATCATCCACAAGAGAGCCCTGTCTATGTGCAAATGAGTTTTATGTGAAGCCTCATGGGTGCCTGAAATTATTCCTCTTACAAACACTCTCTTGTTCTGCTTCATTCTCACATTTCCAGATCAGTGTCACTTTATTCTGCTTAAACCATCAAACAGACAATAGCATACAATTAGTCACCTTATTATAGGAGCAGCAGCCATTGCTGCTTTCTCTCTCTCCCTGTCTCTCCACTCCATCTCTTTAAATTGATTAGCAACTTTTTACCTTGACGAGGGATGACATGTTATGAAAGATCTGTTCTATACTCAGTGGCTTTAACACAACCTTTGTTTGCCAGCCTTGAGCCTTTACAATAGTAGTCTCTTATTTTTCTGGGAATAGAGTTCATCTACCACTGCTGAGATTTCATTATATTTAAAGAGGAGCTCCCCAACCACTGCCAGCAAACAAGAAACATATACCTCTGCATTGTATATAATAGAAAACTGACGAAAATTAAAATTGAAAGAAACTTTTGCTTACTTTTTAAAATCCTTTATTGGTTATCTCTGTCTTTTAGTGGAAAATTGTGGGGAAAATGCAAAATTATTAAATGCAATTTACAAAAAAGAGGCAATGATTACATCCTTTACAATCAAGTTGACTGTGAGAGTGAAGAGGGTTTTTAAAACCCTATCATATTTCCCCCATGCTAACATGCACATTATTCCTCTCATGATAATGAGCACCTTATCTAGCTCAAGAGTTTTTCCATGTGAATAGTTGAGAGGATTATTGACCAAAGGGTACTAATTGACTTTGTTATGCTAGTAGCAGCACATGGAATGCAATGAAGGGCTTAGAGCTCCAGGCCTCTGGAGAATTTTGATACTGTCTTTTTCAGAGGAATCTACATTACCTTTTGGAAGTATTCCCACACAAGCTACAAAAACGTATTTTCTTTGGAACAGTATCTTGGCAGCTCTTTTCTGAATAATAAACTTTTAGCAGAATTAAGCTTAATTAAAAGAATAAAAACACTTGTTAAAAATGTATCAAGATTAGGGAAATGTATCAGAGACAAGAGGGCTTTTGGATCATCTTTTCAACTGCTGTAACATTAGGTTTCTACAGTGGTCAATCTCCCACCCAGTTGAGGAACTGGAACTTCTCCAATTCAATGAAGATTTTCTAGAGAGCAGAGGTTTTGTGAGTGATAAGGGATAATACAAGATTACCTAACATAATCCTTACTGGGAGGGAGGGAGGAAGGAGGGAAAGGAAGGAAGGAAGGAAGGAAGAAGGAAGAAGGAAGAAAGGAAAGGGAGAAGGAAGGAAGGAAGAAGGAAGGAAGGAAGGAAGGAAGGAAGGAGGGAGGGAGGAAGGAGGGAAAGGAAGGAAGGAAGGAGGGAGGGAGGATGGAGAGAGAAAGGAAGGAAGGAGTGAGGGAGGGAAGGAGGGAAAGGAAGGAAGGAGGGAGGGAGGATGGAGAAAGGAAGGAAGGAGTGAGGGAGGGAAGGAGGGAAAGGAAGGAAGAAAGGAAGGAAGGGAAGAGAGAGGGAGGAGGGAGGGAGGAAAGAAAGGAGTGAAAATAATTAATCTTGAATCGTATGGGTTTTAATTTTATGCAAGCAACAAATGTTGTCATTCCTGAGCAAATTATTTAAATATAGTAGACATTTTTTAACACTGGGATGAACAAAATGGAAAAATATTGGAGGACTTTAGAGGAGAAGAAGATCAATATTATTAGGCTATCTGTATCTGCTAACTGTCCTTATCAAAGTTGAGCTCCTACCCTCCCACAGAGATTGGGAGTCAGGGGCTCTACCTTTCTTGATTACATTTCATATGGGTGGGTCCCAAGTCCTTGAGAAAGATTTTCCTGAGTTGTATAAAATTTACATCTGAAAGGGGCAGAAAAAGAATTTACAATTTCACGTTTTCTAAACACTCTAAGAAAAGGGTAGTCAGGGGCTTATAGTTGGGAAAAGCCTCTAAAGTTTAATCAGGCCGAGGGAGATATTAGACTAGATTGGTCAATGCCAACAACCTCTGATAAAAACATACCTGAAGCTCCTCCCTCTGCCTTTTCTATGATAAAGCTTTCCCATTTTCCTGCCCACCTTTCCATCTCTGCTAAACACAAGCGTTAGTGTTGCAGGGCTTTTCCTTAGTTCAGCAAAAGATGAGGTCCTTATCACATGGCCACAAAAATTTAGGCTTGCAGACAATCTGAAGGGTTAGTAAGGCAGGATTTTATTGGGTGAAAAGGGAAACAGGGACCCTCCAGGAAGCCAGAGTCCCTGCTGGTGCACTTCCCACATCGCAGTTTGAATTCCAGATTCCACACAGGAAGAAGAGGGGCCAGGCTCCTCCCTGCTGCAAATGGCTTAGAACGTCTATGGCTCCGCCCCAGCGCGCATTTCTCCAAGTACACAGGCTGGTTGGAGTTTTTCTGGGGAACCCTTCCCACCTGGCAGTCTCAATAGTGTCTGACTCCCTTGCTTTAGCAAGCTCCAAATAAAGAGTTCCTGCTTATTTTCATTTGGGTTGTCTTCTTTAATTGCCAAACTGGAAAATATAAAAATTTTCTGTAATGGAGATCTTCATCTTCAGACATATTCAACCATTTTACATGTAATGTACCTTAGTCTATTTTATGCTGCTGAAACAGAATAGCATAGACTGGGTAATTTAAAAAAAACATTTATTTCTTATAGTTCTGGAGGTCGGGAAGTCCAAGATTGAGAAGCTGCACCTGGTGAGTAGCTTATTGCTGTTTCATCTCATGGCAGAAGAGAAAAGAGGGAAAGAGCAAGCAAAAGATCAAACTCTTAGCTTCAAGCCTTTTTATTTTTTATTTTTATTTTTATTTTTATTTTATTTTATTTTTTTTTTTTGAGACGGAGTCTTGCTCTGCCGCCCAGGCTGGAGTGCAGTGGCCGGATCTCTGCTCACTGCAAGCTCCGCCTCCCGGGTTCACGCCATTCTCCTGCCTCAGCCTCCCGAGTAGCTGGGACTACAGGCGCCGCCACCTCGCCCGGCTAGTTTTTTTGTATTTTTTAGTAGAGACGGGGTTTCACTGTGTTAGCCAGGATGGTCTCGATCTCCTGACCTCGTGATCCGCCCGTCTCGGCCTCCCAAAGTGCTGGGATTACAGGCTTGAGCCACCGCGCCCGGCCAAGCCTTTTTATAAACAACATTAATCCATTCATGAGTGTGGAGCCCTTGCGACCTAAACTTCTCGCATTATGCCCTATCTTCCAGCATGTTGGGGATTAATTTTCTAATGCATGCTTTCTGGAGAAAACATTCAAACTATAGCATAGTGATTATTATAATTATAACAAAAACAGAAACAAGTCTAAGGAAAATGATATTTCTCCATATTTCAAATTAATAAGGCATTCTACTGAATTGTAAATTTAGGAATATTATTTCTGTATATTTTTATTGGATAACCTTTTACCCACGTCTGCATCTTTGCTCACAAAAAAATACATATCCTGCAAAATACCAGTAAATTATATATTATAAGTTAATAAATGCAAATGATGGAAGGGTAAAGAGAATCCACAGTGTGGCACAGGTGGAGTGGGTTGTTTTAAATAAGTAGATCTCAGGTGCATTTCATTGAGAAGGTGAAATTTGAGCGAAGTATTAAAGAAAATTAATCATGTGGCTATTTTGGGTGTGAAACAAAATAGAACCTTGAGACCTCAAACTCACTAAGCCAAAGGGAAAGTTAAACTTGGGAACTGAGTTGTGCAAACACTGCCTTCCTTTTATCCCAAACATACAGCTGTAATTTCACAACCCTATGTTGTGCCTCATATATAAGCCTGGTTCCTATGATCACTGGAATTCACATATCTCCCCAAATGGACTCCCTCACAAATGGCTCACAAGGAAATTTTTTGAGGGCCCCAAAGTCTTTCAGAACATACATCCTTTCCTATAAACTAGTCCTAAAACAGAGTCCTGTTAAATCTCACCCTGAAAATGTCAATTACCAGCTTATCTTCATAGGTACCTGACAAGGACAAGACTAGAAATCATCCTTCCACCCACTCCAAGACAAATTTAATGTTGACTTTACCCTCTACTCCCTCTTTTCACATGTGAAATGTAGATTCACTGAGTGTTAAAGTCTCACAAGAATGTAACCACTTGCCTCATTGTCCACCCTTCTTCCTTTTTTTCCCCCTCTTTCCCCTCCTGCATTCTATTTTGCTTTTAAGTATTAGAGTTCTCAAAACAGTCTTTGGAAAAAGCACAGATGCACCTGTGATTTGTGTTTTTCCCAGGTGCATCCTCAACCTTGGCAAAATAGACCTAAATTGATTGAGATTTGCCTTAGTCACTTTTTGTTTTACAGGGGGAATATTATTCCAATCTTTGAGTGTGCTTGATGTGTTTGGAAAATAACAAGGAGACCAGCATGATAGAAAGGGTGATTCAAAAGGGATTGGTGGGAGTGGAAGGATAATAGAGGATGAGGTCAGAGAGGCGATGGAGAGAGGAGGTTTCAGATGGCATAGGGCCATAAGGTCTATAAAGACAATGGAACCACATTCGCTTTTACTCTGAAGGAAATGAAGAGTTGTTGGAGGACTTTGAGCAAAATAATCATTTAAATAATTTCATGTGATAAGAGAAAAGAACCTTGTAGTGAAGTCAGCACACCTGGCCTCTCTCTAATGCTGATCTTTCAAAAACTTGGAACAAGTCCTGTAACCAGACACCAGACACTACTACTGCAGTTTTCTTTCTCTCTCTCTCTCTCCTTCTTCCTTCCTTCCTTCCTTCCTTCCTTCCTTCCTCCCTCCCTCCCTCCCTCCCTCCCTCCCTTCTTCCTTCCTATAAATGAAGCATTCTATGTCATTGATTTGGAGAGCATATTTGGCTTTCTCTGGTTTGTTCTGAATTGGGAGTGGGGGTAAAACTTAGGGAAGCAGACAGTCATTGACCAAATCCTTAATTTTGGGTCTGTTGCTATAGAAGTTGGTTTGGCTTTCTGGACTGGTTGCTGCAAAGGTTTTGGGTCACAGCTATGCTGTCGTTTATCATCTGGCCATTGTCTATTTGTATATTCAGTCTCTCATAAAACCGCTGATGTTTCTGACTAAGGTAAGAGATTCTGGCATTAGCATACGGAGAAGAGGGAGCTGTGCTGTGCACATGTGTATTCCACTAAGCTATTTTTTCTCCCCTTTCTGTGAAATATGCAGGAGGATCCCAAATTAGAAGTAAAGATGTAATACTAGGAAACTACTTGGAGAAAATTGAGAAGATCCTGGGTGTACTGCAATGCTCAATTGGGGGAAAACAGGCTTACTTTCTTTATTTCTCACAAAGCAAAATTTGAAATAGAAACACTTTAGGGAAATTCACCACTTTCCAACAAGTACAGAAATGGTTTCTGTGGAGTGGTAAAACAACGACTTTCATGGCATATGTAGGTGGTGTTCCTTCTGCTCCAGTGGAAAACCCAGTGGAGATTGTTTTCAGCACAGCTGCCACAGTCATGGAGGGAAGCAGTGGATAATTAGGACCCAGCACTACACTCCCAGAATTGAGCACAAAGCCTCTGCAGTACAAGGAGATACTCAAGCTGAAGAACAGGGTCTGAGGATGTGAAGACAGAAGAGAATAACTTTGAACTGGATGACTTTGAGATGACCAAGTGTTCCCAGTTGCTCATTTCTCACCCTCCGTTTTGTCCTGACTGAACTTTCAACAGGCTTCTCTTTCCTACAGGCCCCTGAACTACGCTTCTTCCAAGCGTGAACCAAGCAGAAAAAAGCAGAATGTGCCCTCTCATCAGCTTCTCCCGGGAATCACCCAACCACACGGTGAGACCCTTTTCTTATCAAACTGCATTGGCCATTCCCTCTTGCTTGCTCAGCTTCCCCTTTAAATATTCTGCTATTTCTCCTCCCCTCTTTTACCTTCTGAAAGAATTTTTCTTCTCTTTGATTTGGAAATACTTGCAGACATGATCATAGATTTCTTGCTATTGCAATAGTCTCTTTTCCCCTCCTGCAATAAGCTCTTTGAATAACAGTATCTCCTGACGAATGTCATGACTTGATTTTCTTGGACAGAACCCATAGAAGTAGTAATAGTAATAAAAACAACCAATAGTTCTATAGAGTTTACTCTGTAAGCTCTCGTGATCCACCTGCTTCGGCTTCCCAAAGTGCTAGGATTACAGGAGTGAGCCACTGCCGCAGGGCCTTTCTTGCTATTTTAAAAAGTGTCGGCCGGGCGCGCTGGCTCAAGCCTGTAATCCCAGCACTTTGGGAGGCGGAGACGGGCAGATCACGAGGTCAGGAGATGGAGATCATCCTGGCTAACAAGGTGAAACCCCGTCTCTACTAAAAAAAAAATACAAAAAACTAGCCGGACGAGGTGGCGGGCGCCCGTAGTCGCTGCTACTCGGGAGGCTGAGGCAGGAGAATGGCGTAAACCCCGGAGGCGGAGCTTGCAGTGAGCTGAGCTGAGATCCGGCCACTGCACTCCAGCCTGGGCGACAGAGAGAGACTCCGTCTCAAAAAAAAAAAAAAAAAAAAAAAAAAAAAAAAAGGTGTCCAGTGCAGTTTTTCTTTGATGAAATGAAGGAGAGGTACTGTCCTGTGTCCTGGCTTACATGGATGATCTCATTTAATGCTTTAGCCACCCTATGAAGTAGATACGATGATTATGCACATTTTTCGTATGAGAAAACTGAGGATCACATAGGTTACTTGCTCAATGTGACACAGCTGATCAGCGTCTGAAACAGAACGGAGACCTGAGAAGTTTGACTTTACAGCTAGTCTCTTAGCCATCACACTCCATTCCCTCCAGAAAAGAAGAGCTACATAGAAAGCCTTTTTCAAAAAGGAAAAAAAAAAACCTTACTGATCTGCATGCAACAAGTACCAATTTTGGAGGACACGGGTTTTAGTTTTCAAAGAGGGAATAATATTTTTCTCTACTTCCCAGGAAGAAAACATATTAAAGGAAAATTTTTGCTTTTCTCCCTTGTTGATTTATGGGCTCTGGGTGAAAGTCACTGCTCATTTATTCTTACCTCTTTTACTTGTGTTTCCTGATGTGTGTTGATAAAAGAAATGAGAGGTTCCTCTTGGTGATTTCTTCCATGTTTTATGCAAATGAGTTAGCACTTGTTCTCCTGGGTGGGAAACTTCAAGCTTCTCTGTCTTCATCTGGTTGGGCAAGTCTAGCTGACCCCAGTCTGTAGTTCTAGGTTTTCGATTGTTAAGCAAGGAGATAGGACACAGGAAGTCCCATCATCACAGTCCTGGGGTTTTCAACTGCAGTCTGCAATCTGGTTACCATTCATTACGTAGCTATTTTTCTTCCTATGTGGCTCTGTGCCAACTTCTCAATTGCTTCAGAACTCCAAGGGGAGAAGGGTTGTGATTAATTGATACCTTAAAAAAAGTAAACTTTCAATTTCCTGTTTCTTAAACAGTTTGAATGTTTTCCACAAAGTAAACTTCTCATTTGCATTTCCAACAGACTTCTTTCTCAGTGCATTGGAATTTCAGGAGGTTTCCAGCAGCAAGGTGGCATTTAGTATTTTTAAGTTTTGTAGAGATGAAAAATGGTGCTTACAGTAGAAGCTTTTAATAGAATCTCTTGGAGCTGGATAACTTAAGGAGGCAGTAGATGATGCAAGGTGGGAAATGTATAAAGTACATGTTTTCTTAGCATACTTGCATTATTTTCATGTGTCCATCTACATTTCAGTAGAGAACCTTTGTAGAACTCCACTATTGTATTATCAAATTGAAATCTTGATAACTAATGGCACATTCTGTGTATATTCAATACAATCAGAAGCTGGTGTCTTGCTCATGATGTCTGATGATGATTGTTGTGTTGTTTTTGTGTAATCCAGGGAATAAATACTTTATTTTGGCTACTATTTGCAATGTATGATAGTCAATAATTAATTGTACAATAGGTTTAAAAATATGTAAGTAAATTGTTTGTCTTATATGTAGACTTTTTTGAAATAAAAATAGGCATATTGAAGTTATTTAAGATTATATCAGCTGACAAGGTAAGGTTTAAACTTTCTAAACTGTAGAATACGGTTTTGTGGTTGAAGATCTTTTCTGGTACTGACAACCTATTATTTTAGCATATTTTCAGCTACTAGTAACAGTATCTTGATACAAGCATAGCTTAATCTCTCTGCATCTTGGTTTTTTCATCCACTAACTGGAGATTATGATACCTACTTCTGGAAGGCATTTATTGTTTGCTTACCCAGCATCCATTTCCCCTTTCTGATGCTATCAGATTTCCTTTGAGAGCCTTTCCTCTATACTCAGATATGCTATTTGAATAAAATGACCTCCAGAAGGCACACGATTGTGTTTGAGCCAATGAGACCTGAAGAGATAATGTCTATGGCATCGGGAAAGATGTTTCTCTTCCTTTTATTAGAAGTTGTAGAGAGACGTTTGCTAGTTTTTCAGATTCTGTGGATGAAGATGAGTTGCCTAGATATAAAGTCTAGGAAGGCCAGAATGATGTTTGTTAAGCTGAGTAGAACCAGCGTGTTCAGGATGTTAAGGAATACCACACATGAAAAAGTGTAGAAGGGAGGGAAACATAGAAATTATACGTGAAAGCCTGAGCTTGTCTGAAATCATACCTTCCTCTGGACTTTTCATTTACATAAACCAATTATTTATCTTATTATTTGTTTGTTTATTTAAAGACACCTAACATTTAAGTTGTTGTTGCTTTAAAGAGCCACATAGGGATATTTTAAAGATTAAAGAAAAATCTGTAAAGCCTAAGATAGCCTCTTTAAATATGGGAGCTATAACTCTTAATGTGGTAGAATCCTTCTATAATTATAGTGTCAAAGGAAAGGAAAATGACAGAGGTTACAGGCTCATTAATACCCCAGGTGTTTATGGAATGTAGTTGAGGGAGCATGTACTTTAAACGACAGTTTGAGCCTACATAAAAATGAGCGAGGCAGTTTGACCTCATTTTACCATTAAGTTAGAGATCACATTCTAGAAAATATGTTTAATGAAGTAACTTACAATTTTAAAAAATGTGTAACCGAGAAATGAGGAAGGCCAAGAGCAGTTTCTGCCTTATGATACATTGAAGTGTGAGGATAAGTTTTAGGAAATTAAATAGGTGGCAGGGAAAAAGAACCCTGTTATTAATTAAAATTGACAGAAGGCTGAATTGAATTCCCTAATACTTTTCTATCACAATAATATTTAATTTACTAGCCCTTTTAACACAAAGTGTTATCAACATTCTCAGGGTATCACCTACATTGAAAACCAACACTTTAATTCATCTATTACACACTCATAACTGATATGCCTATTAGTTAATCCCTGGCTTTATTCTTATATAATTTACATGGAGCAAGTGTTCAGGTAAGGGGATGGATTTCTTTATTACACAGGATTTCTAAACAGGCTTTACCTTTAAAAAATCTATATGTATTAGGGTTTGCATGATTTCTGGACATTCAAGTAATTAGTTGGTTTAATTAAGTCAGCGGGAAACGTGGGTCAAACTGTAAGCTTCTCATCAATTGGTTTAAGCAAATGGCTAATGAAAGTTTAAAAAAAAAAGATGATGAAAGGAATTTATAATTTTTCCTGTGTTTTTTAGAAACAATCTATAAGTATTCATTAGGTCTTTTAGCCATTAGTGTCAGAAGTTCTATTTGCCAATGTGAAATGTCTTTCTGTATCACAATCATAAGTCTATCTCACTGTAAGAAAGTGACATTGTTTTGTCTAGTTTATGTGAAAAGATAATTTTCTTTTTTTTTTTTTGAGACGGAGTCTCGCTCTGTCGCCCGGGCTGGAGTGCAGTGGCCGGATCTCAGCTCACTGCAAGCTCCGCCTCCTGGGTTTACGCCATTCTCCTGCCTCAGCCTCCCAACTAGCTGGGACTACAGGCGCCAGCCACCTCGCCCGGCTAGCTTTTTTTGTATTTTTTAGTAGAGACAGGGTTTCACCGTGTTAGCCAGGATGGTCTCGAACTCCTGACCTCGTGATCCGCCCGTCTCGGCCTCCCAAAGTGCTGGGATTACAGGCTTGAGCCACCGCGCCCGGCCGAAAAGATAATTTTCAAAAACTAGATTACCTGATACAAGAGCCAGATTTGAAAAGCATTTCATGAGTGCCTTGTTGAATCCTGCAGTTTGATTAACTGCCCCATGATTGATGTGTTTTATAGTCCAGAGTTCACAAAAAGGTACATATAACTATGTCTATAAAAGTACTCTTGCTTCTAGGACTTGTCTAAGGTTGTGAGGCTAGACATGGCAGATAATAGAGTTAGAACTTTGTTCCTTTAGATCGTATGTTTTAATCTACCATTTTTCCTTTGCATTAATGACTGTTGTTTTAAAGTTGCATCAAGTCTTTATCTCACTGTTAAAGGTTGAATTTTATCTCCTTTAAAATCCATATGTTAGGCCGGGCATGGTGGCTCATGTCTGTAATCCCAGCACTTTGGGAGGCCAAGGTGGACGGATCACCTGAGGTCAGGAGTTCAAGACCAGCTTGACCAACCTGGTGAAACACAGTCTCTACTAAAAACACAAAAATTAACTGAGCGTGGTAGCGGGTGCCTGTAATCCCAGCTACTCGGGAGGCTGAAGCAGGAGAATCACTTGAACCTGGGAAATGGAGTTTGCAGTGAACCAAGATTGTGCCATTGCACTCCAGCCTGGGTGACAGAGCAAGACTCTGTCTCAGGAAGAAAAAAAAAAAAAGAAAAAAAGGAAAGAAAAAATAATCCGTATGTTGAAATCCTAATGCCTAGCAACTCAGAATGTGACCTTATTTGGAACAGGGTACTTGTAGATGTCATTAAGTTATGGTGAGGACATATTGGAGTATGAGGGCTCCTAACCCTATAGGATTTGTGTCTTTATAAAGAGGGGAAATTTGAACACAAAGACAGATACATGTGGAAGATGATGTGAAGAGACACAGGAAGAAGACAGTTGTCTACATATCAAGGATAGAGACTGGGATAGATCCTTCCCACACAGCTTTCAAACGATACCAACACTGCTGACACATTGATTTTGGGCTTCTAGTTGTCAGACAATAGATTTCTGTTGTTCAACCCCCCAATTTGTGGTCCTTTGATATGGCAACTCTAGCAAAGTAACAAAATCACACATACACACACACACCCCTTCTAAGAGGGAGTTATCCAAAAATGGTTTCCTCACCTCCAGATGCATTAAGATGATGGAAAAAAGATCCTTCATATTGTACCTTCCAGAGTGGAAATAAAAATGAATTAGTACAAATAACAAGGTATCTTTAAAAAGTATGTAATTTTTCATTCTCCAACGATTTATCCTTGAGGTTTCTTTTTCAATATGTAGATAGAAATACAATGCTTGTAAAATGCTTTGAGCTCTTTGGAGGAGCAAGACCAGATGAACATAATTACAATATATTTATTAAAATGAATGGCTTTGATTAGAATCATTAATACAACTGTGTGATGATTCAGATTCCTCTACTACAGGAATTGTCATTTTTTCCTCCAATTTTATAGTTTTTTAACCACCACTATACAAAGAAAAAGTTGAGATGCATTTTGTCAACTAGATTTACTTTTCAAGACATAGTTAACAGTGTACAGCCAAGAATGGGAAACAGAGTTAGAGGATAACCGTGCAATCCAATGACATAGGGAGGACCAGCAAGAGCAGAGTGAACTAAGGTGGAACTTCATGGATGCCTGGGCCACAAAACTTGAGGATAGTTCTGAGGGCAAGGCTCTCTGGTAAAGTTAAGACTTTCTGACCTGGCAACAGTAAACAAATGAATGTCATGGGGACTCAGTTGCCCAGCTCAAGGAGGAGGGTTGAAGAATCGCTTCAGGGCCTGCTTCTAGGAGATAGCAGCTAGTAACTATTTGGAACTTACATTTCTACACATGCCTTTCTTCAACTATAGCAAAATATAAAAGTAGCACAAGTAAATTTCTAAAATGTGAAAGCATCTTCCAAGTGGGCAGGTGGCAAAGGTTAACACTGATGGTCTTCTGAGTATTCCTATTTTCCGTTTTCTGTAACCTTTGCTCACCTTTGTTTTAACATTTTCCAAAACTTGTCTTGGATATTGAGTTTTCCTCCGACATATGTCCCCATTTTCTGTGAGTGAATATTTGAACAACAGCTTTCCTTGTTCTGATACTAAGATTATAACATTTATACTAAACAAACGGTTTTCTGAACTTTTGTAGAATGTGCGTTGTGAAAATGACATTACCATGATTTATAGATAAGGTCACTGAGACCCAGAAAAATGTAGTTTTTTGGCAATAGTAACATTTGGACTGGTTTCTAAACTTGCCATTAGACACTGCTCAGCTTTCAGTTGTCAGTAATGTCATCAAAACTGGGAAGAAGATTGACATAGTATCCCTTTGATATAACTCCATTTTCCTCCTTCTTGAAATTTTGGCCTATTTTTCTTCTTGAGAATATTATCTCGTTCTTAGCTGGTGACATGCCAATCACTTCTAAGCTTTTAGTATTAAATTTGGTGCTTGTTGACTAGGGCTTATTGAAGATGGGACATCACCCAGGGACAATGCATTGGAGAAGACAATTTGATACCGATAGTGTTACAGACATGTTGTTGGAATGGCAGGCAATGGGATTGCTACTGTGTAGGAGATGCTACTCAGAAATGCGGTCAGTTACATTCAGGGTTTCAGATGAATGTAACAACTTGCTTAAATAGTCATCCTTGACTATCATTCAACCCAGATGCCCCTTTTAGATTTTAATTATTTCCTAATCAAGGTCCTGAACTCGGCTTAACAAATTTGTCTACTTTGGGAATTTCACCATCTTTGGAGCTCCATTACTGATGTGCTGATATGATTAAGTCATGAGCCTGTTCCTGTTTGTTTTTGTTGTGGTTTTTTCCTTCTAGCTGCAAGATATGTGATTTGGATGCTGCCAAGCAGATCCACTGGCTCCTGTGTTTACTGTTTAATTGATGGTTAATTGTTTTCAGTTCTACATTGTCTCTCTCCAAGCATCAGTTGTCTCCAGCAATAACCAATAATCTTCATTATCCCTATTATTCCTATATGTATACCCTCCATATATCTCAAATGCCTAATTTATAGATGACTTGTATTTTTTCTACATATATACCTTCTAGTTCACCAGCAGTGAATTTTTAAAAATTGCACAGCCACATTGTGCCTGCAGCTAACTTTACCCGCAAACTCTCATGGGGTACACGTTGCCAGTTGTAATGTGGTTCTCAAATATCCTCATCTTTTAGTATGCATGTATTTGCATAATACCCTCCTTCTGTGTGTGAGATAAACCTATTGACTTGATTCTAACAAAATATGGTAAGATGATGGATGCGACTTTCATGATTCATTTACAGAAGACTGTTTTCTTGTTTGCAGTCTCTCTTGCCTTCTCTCATGTTTGCTCTCACGCCAGCTGCTTGTCATGAGATATTTTATGAAGAGGCCCACATGGCATAGAAGTGAGGAAGGATTCCAGCCAACAGCTTATGGGCAGCTGAAACCTTAGTCCAACAGGCCACAAGCAACTGAATCTTGCCAACAACCATGTGAGTGAGCTAGAAAGCAAATCTTTTTCAGCTGAGCTTTGAGAGGAGCACAGCCTTGTAAGCCTAAGCCGTTGCCTAAATTTTTGACCCACAGAGATCGTGAACTAATAAATGTTGTTTTAAGTTCCTGAATTCTGAAGTAATTTGCTGTGCAACAACATAGAACTAATCTACCAGTTTTGTGGTGATAATTGTTGTAACTAGCCTCTAAGATGACCCCAAATAATCCCTGCATCCTCTTATGTACACCTTTGTGTACTGTACCAAGATAACTTTCTAAGCATAAGGCAGAAATGGCAATTATGTCACTTCTGAGACTAGGTTACTCTGTCTCATGTTCTTGCTGTCTCTCTCTTCTTGGATCATGCTCTGGGGTGAGCCAGATCCTATTTCATGAGACAGTTCTGTGGAGAGACCCATGTGGAAAGAAACTGAGGGTTCTTTGTGATAATAAGGATTAAGGCTTGCTGACAACTGAGTGAGAAAACTTGGGAATGGACCTGTCAGACTCAATTGTCCTGCCCAACAGCTTGACAGCAATGTTATGAGGGACCCTAATCCAAAACCACACAGCTAAAATGCTTCTGGATTCCTGATGTTCAGAAAATGTGTGATATAATAAATATGGTATAAGCTGCCAACTTTTGGAGTAATTTGTTATAGAGCAATTGATAACTAATCCATCACTTTAATCCAATTAATGTCTGCTTATTCAGCCATTAATAAGTGGGGCCCTTCATGAAGATTAGAAGGTAGGACATTTATTACAGAGTGCTTAATAAATGTCATAAAGAGAAGAAAAAGAAATGGGATTGAGCAAAGGGAGCATTTGTCTTATGGTGCAATCGTAAGAATGCTTCAGATGAACTAGTATAGCACTCTGAAGCTAGGATGGCCACTCATAGTTATCAACAATATTGAGTCAGTTACCAGATCTTTATGCATCTGCTTTCACTTATAATTAAAGGTGGGCTACATTTGGATGGAGGTATGAACCTTGGATAAAGGAACCCTCTCCAGCTGATGCAAGTCCCAGGAAGGACTGACTTCTAAGAGATACCCACCATCAACTTTCCTTGGAGACAGTACACTATAGCCAACACAACATCCAATACAGGCATACTTGGTTTCCTCAGAGAAAAACATAACAGTCAAATAAAGCAAAATTTAATAATATGATTAAGTGCAGCTTTTCTGAAGTAGAAGACTGGAAGCTACACGTTGAAAAGGCAAAAAATAGGAAAATGTTTCCAAGATAGTAAAAAAATTAAACATAGGCTAGTAAATTGAAAGAATAACTTAATTAAGACCTTTCTTAATCATCTCTATTCTAATAAATTTGAAATCCTCATTAAAAGGTTTAGTCATTTAGAAATATAATTTATCAAAAGTGACACCAGATGAAATAGAACATGCAAACTGAGTAACTTCAAAGAAAGAAAGAAGGTTCTAGAACAATTTCTTTACCTTAACTGAAGCAAATGACCTGGAGAATTTTATGGAGAAATTTTACCAGCATTCAGGACCATATAATTCCAATGGTTTTTAAATTTGTTCAGAGTATTACAAAAAATCCTAATTCTTTCTATTATGTGAATATAAAATCAATACAAAACACGATGTCATTTTTCTAAAAATAAAAATTAGTATTCTTGTAACTATTAAAGCAAAAACATTAAATATCATAAAACAACTTCTAGAAACAGTGTATTATTCTGTCCTCATACTGCTAATAAAGACATATCCAAGACTGGGTAATTTTTAAAGAGAAGAGGTTTAATTGACTCACAGTTTCAATGGCTGGGGAAGCCTCACAATCATGGCAGAAGGCGAATGAGGAGGAAAGTCACGTCTTACATGGCAGCAGGCAAGAGAGCCTGTGTAGGGGAACTCCTCTATTAAAACCATCAGATCTCATGGACTTATTCACTATTACAAGAATAGCATGGGAAATATCAGCCACCATGATTCAATTACCTCCCACAGGGTCCCTCCCTGACATGTGAAAATTATGGGAGATAAAATTCAAGATGCGATTTAGGTGACAACACAGATAAACCGTATAATTCCACTCCCTGGCCCCTCCTAAATCTCACGTCCTCACATTTCAAAACCAATCATGCCTTCCCAACAGTCCCCAAAGTCTTAACTCATTTCAGCATTAACTCAAAAGCCCACAGTTCAAAGTCTCATCTGAGACAAGGCAATTCCCTTCTGCCCATGAGCCTGTAAAATAAAAAGCAAGTTAGTTACTTCTTAGATACACTGAGGATACAGGCATTGGGTAAATACGTCGGTTACAAATGAGAGAAGTTCTACAAAACAAAAGGGCTAAAGTCCCCATGCAAGTCTGAAGTCCAATAGGGCAGTCATTAAACTTTAAAGTTCCAAGAGTACTGCCAGTGAAGAAGGCTTTATTCAGGTGCTATAGCTGAGGAGATCAGAGATCAGTCTCAAATCCATCTCCCTGACCAACTAAAATTGAAAGTTTATATATTAGGAAAGAAAAGTAACTACCTGTGGGAAAACAGGACTTAGGGAGGGGTAAGGAAGAGAAATTGGTCAACAGGAAGCAGGTGGTCAGTTAGGCAATAATAATGGCTAAGGGATCTGGCATCTCATTGTCCAAATGCAGTGATTTAGTAAGTTTCAGTTCCTTGATACTATGTGGAAGGCCTGATGTTTGGTTTCCTGAGAAACTAACTCAGATAAGAAAAATGTAACTTTCTTAAGTCTTAAGAATCTCCCAGACATTTTTTTTCTTGCCATTATCCCTTAAACAATATAGGGAATAACTAAAAAAGTCTTGAGGGTCAATTTCTATGTTTATTCAAAAGAAACCATAAACATCAGTTTTATGGGACAATTGGGCCAGTTTCATAATCAACACCCATTCAACTTAGGATGTCGCTTAACTTCTCTGGCCCATTTTACCACCTGTAAAATTATACATTAATAAATAAAGACATGTAATTATATAATACTATATATTATACATGTATAATTCTTTTTGGATCCAAATAAATATTCCTACTTAAAAAAAAAAAAAAAAAAAGTTCCAAAATGATCTCTTTTGACTCCATGATTCACATCCAGGTCACACTGATGCAAGATGTGGGCCCCCATAGCTTTGGGAAGCTGTGCCCCTGTGGCTTTGCAGGGTACAGAACCCCTCCTGGCTGCTTTCACAGGCTAGCGTTGAATGTCTGTGGCTTTTCCAGGTGCACGGTGCAAGCTGTCAGTGGATCTATTATTCTGGGGTTTAGAGGGTGATGGCTCACTCCTCACAGCTTCACTAGACAGTGCCCCAGTGGGGACTCTGGGTGGGGGCTCCAATCCCACATTTCCCTTCTACGCTGTCCTAGCAGAGGTCTTCCATCAGCGTTCTGCTTCTGCAGCAACCTTCTTCTTGAAGATACAGGTGTTTCCACACATTTTCTGAAATCTAGGCGGAGGTTTCCAAACCTCAGTTCTTGACTTCTGTGCACGTACAGTCTCAACACCATATGGAAGCTGCCGAGACTTGGGGCTTGTACCTTCTGAAGCCACATCCTGAGCTGTACCTTGGCCCCTTTCAGCCATGACTGGAGTGGCTGGGACGCAGGGCACCAAGTCCCTAAGCTGCACACAGCAGGGGGGCCCTGGGCCTGGGCTTGGCCCATGAAACAATTTTTTCCTCCTAGGGCTCCAGGTCTGTGGTGGGAGGGCCTGCCTCCAAGGTCTCTGACATGCCCTGGAGACATTTTCCCCATTGTCCTGGTGATTAACATTCTGCTCCTTGTTATTTATGCAAATGTCAGCAGAGGCTTAAATTTCTCTTGAGAAAATGGATTTTTCTTTTCTATTGCATCATCAGACTGTAAATGTTTCAAACTGTTATGATCTGCTTCCTCTTGAATGCTTTACTGCTTAGAAATTCCTTTCCCTAGATACCCTAAATCATCTCTTTCGAATTCAAAGTTCCATAGATCTCTAGGGCAGGGGCAAAATGCCACTGATCTCTTTGCATAGCAAGAGTGATGTTTACTCCAGTTCCCAAAAAGTTCTTCATCTCCATCTGATATTACCTCAGCTTGGACCTTATTGTCCATATCACTATCAGCATTTTGGTCAAAGCCGTTCATCAAGTCTCTAGGAAGTTCCAAACTTTCTCACATCTTCCTTTCTTCTTTTGAGCCTTCCAAACTGTTCTAAACTTGCCTGTTACCCAATTCCTTCCACATTTTCGAGTATCTTACAGCAGCACCCTGCTCTACTGGTACCAATTTTCTATATTAGTCTGTTCTTATGCTGCTAATAAAGACATACCGAAAACTGAGTAATTTATAAAGGAAAGAGGTTTAGTTGACTTACAGTTCTACATAGCTGAAGAGGCCTCACAATTATGGCAGAAGCCAAATGAGGAGCTAAGTCATGTCTTACATGGTGGCAGGCAAGAGACTGTGTGCAGGGAAACTCCCCTTTATAAAACCATCAGAGCTCATGAGACTTATTCACTATCATGAGCACAGCATGGAAAAGACCTGCCCTCATGATTCAATTACCTCCTACTGCTTCCCTCCTAGGACACATGGGAATTAGCAGAGCTACAATTCAAAATGAGATTTGGGTGGTGACACAACCAAACCGTATTGCACAGATTAAAAGAATAATATAAGAACAATATAGTTTAAACAGATAAAGATTATCTTAGAAATGCAAAGGTAATACAGTATTAAAAATGTTCTAATATAACTTATCATTTTAATATGTCTAAGGATTTTTATTTTTATTTATTTTTTATTTTTTATTTTTTTGTGGTGAGTTTTGCTCTCGTTGCCCAGGCTGGAGTGCAATGGCACGATCTCGGTTCACTGAAGCTGAAAGAACACATTCTTCAACACATCACAGCCTTGAGCACATCACATCCCCCCATATGCCTCCACTTCCTGGGCCCAACACAAACACATCACAGCCTTGAGCACATCACATCCCCGAGCACATCACATCCCCCCATATGCCTCCACTTCCTGGGCCCGACACAAACACATTAAGAAAAACAACACCTGGAGAAGCTCCAATAAGGTTACAACCGTTTGTAAAAGCGCAGGAACCGATAAGAAGGCTGCTAAAAGCATAACTTAACATTAACATGTAAACCAATTGTAATGCTGTAGCCTAGAGAAATGCCTTGTTCCTCTGTAACCTGACAAGTCCTGTTTACCTCGAGCTATAAAAAGCAAGCGCACGCATTGTTTGGGGCCCTCTTGTATGTCGTAGAACGGAGGGACCAAGTTCGAACTTGCATTAAAGATCCTTGCCGCTTGGCTTTGACTCTGGACTCTGGTGGTCTTCTTCGGGGAATAAACGGTCTGGGCATAACAAAGCCTCTGCCTCCTGGGTTCAAGAAATTATCCTGCCTCAGCCTCCTGAGTAGCTGGAATTACAGGTGCCCACCACCACACTTGGCTAATTTTGTATTTTTAGTAGCGATGGGGTTTCACCATGTTGGCCCGGCTGTTCTTGAACTCCTGACCTCAGGTGATCCACTCGCCTTGGCCTCCCAAAATGCTGGGATTACAGGTGTGAGCCACTGTGCCTGACCTCTCATTGTAGTTTTAATTTGCATTTATCTGATGATTAGTGATGTTGAGTACTTTTTCATATGCCTGTTTTCCATTTTCAGGTATTCTTTTCAGCAATGTCTATTCATATATTTTGCCCATTTTTGATCACATTAGATTTTTCCTATAGAGTTGCTGGAGCTCCTCAGATATTCTGGTTATTAATCTTTTGTCAGATGAGTAGCTTCCAAATATTCTGTCCCATTCTGTGGGTTGTATTTCACTTTGGTGATTATTTCCTTTGCTGTGCAGAAGCTTTTTAACTCAATGTGACTCCATTTGTCTATTTTTGCTTTGGTTGCCTGTGTTTGTGGGGATTGCTCAAGAAATTTTTGCCCAGGCCAATGTCCTGTAGTAGTTTCATAGTTTAATTTTGTAGATTTAAGTCTTTAATCCATTTTGATTTTATTTTTGTCTATGGTGAGAGATAGGGCTCTACTTTCATTCTTCTCCTTATGGATATCCAGTTTTCCCAGCACCATTTCTTGAAGAGATCATCTTTTTCCTGTTGAATGTTCTTGGCACCTTTGTCAAAAATGACTTCACTGTAGGTGGATATATTTGTTTCTGGGTTGTCTATTCTGTTTCATTGATATATGTGTCTGTTTTTATGCCAGTGCCATGCTGTTTTCATTAATATAGGCCTGTAGTATAATTTGAATTCAGGTAATGTGATTCCTCCAGTTTTGTTCTTCTAGTGTAAAGAGATTTAGAGTGAAAGGTAAGTTTTATCTTCTTAAAAATACTTTTAAAATATGAAAACAAAAATAGACACTATAAAACAATAATTTTAGTAATCAACCCTCAAGGTAAGGAAATTACTTATTGGAAAGGATGCCACCATGGTGAGCAGTTGTTCCAGCACTCACTGAATTCATTCACTGGGGAATGCCATGCAGTCAGATTTGGTTCTAGAATTTTTCTCACATAAAAGATATTGGCTCTCCTTTGATTAGGTTTTATAATTTGGTGACTTCAGGGGAAAAAAAGTATCTGTAAGAATCAGTTCATATCGTCTTTTCTTAGTTCAGTGCTTCCATTAACAAACAAACAACACTGCCTTTACCTATGTATGGTCTGATTAAATGATCTGGTAATTTGTCTGTTACCTTTCCATCTGCAGAGGGAATGTCATCAAGTCTATCAGTGGCTGCTACCTTAGAACTAGTCAAGCATAGACAAGAGTTTATTCTTTACTAAGTTTTCCAACTTGCAGTGTTTTGCAAAAGGAGGGAAAGGTGTAAGTGGAGGAAGATGGGGATAGAATGCAAAATAGTTTCTGTATTACTCAAGGAAGGATATGGTGAAGAGAAATAACAGAAAGGTATCAGGGATAATTCTGGGTCAAGAAAACGCAAAAAAATTTTGGGATGCTCAGCAGTTAAGGTGTTTTATTTTATTTCTTTTCTGTCTTGCTCACTTTCACTTTCTTGATTTCCCTCCTTTTTCCCCCCCAAATTATTTATTGAGTATCTATTCTGAATTATAGCTTTGCCATGCAAATAATATTCAAGTAAAGAAACTTGCTATAACTGAGAAAAACTGCATAACTGGGATAGCATGTTTTTATATTGATAATCAAATTCTTTTTTTTTTTAATTTCTTGCCCTCACCCCCAGATATCATTATTTGGTTTCATGATAAGACTAAACCCCCAAATATCCACTGACTCTTTCTATTTTCTGAAAACTTCCGCAATCATCTTCTATATTACTTCCAATTATCTGGATGCACCATTTTTTTTATTTTTCTGTTCTCCATCTGCTAGAAAAGAGATTGACTTTCTTACTTTCAAAGATGTGCTTTAAAGTCCATTCATCCCCAACAATTTCTTCTTCACTTTGATGCCAACACAGAAAATGCCAATAGAATTCACTTAGCTAAATGTATATTTAAATTAACAAAGAAATTTGTTTTTGATCTTTCTCTAAAGAGATGAAAGACAATTCATCCTATATTTAGAGTAGGTGAAATTATTTTATACAATAATAAAACTTTGGTACTCTTGCTGTCTTAAATTATATAGATATAGTATCCATAATATTTGGGAGAAAAAAGAAAATAGTGATCCTGTATTTGATAAAAATATAGAAAAAATTTAAGGATGTGGTCTAACAAGAAAAAATGATGCACTTATATTTACTCAATTTTTATTCAGAAGTACAGAATACAGTTCCCACTGAGCTCTGGAAGTAGTTTGGAGCATTAAAGAGAGCTTTAATCATTCATATTGTACCTTCTGGAGAGATCATTTCTCTTATGTGACTGCACAATAAATGAAGGTGCATATTCTGGACATCTGTGGCCAGCTTGGTTTTTTTCTTCTTCATTTGCTAGCCTAAGAGTTTTCCAGACATTATTAGCTATCGCGGATAAATCTGGAATTCTTCACTTCACTAATATAGAGATATTTTCTTTTGTGGCTTTCACCTCTTAGATCATTCCTTTATTATTCTAAGCCAGAGCTATAGATTTAGATTTAGTCCTAAGGAGGTGTCCTGTTCGTGACATTAGTGACCGCAAGATAGATGCTATTGTGCTGTGACTTTTTATGCCAACAAGCCACTATGTCCTCTCTATTATTGTACATTTTTCTCTTAAAAGAAGTGTTGAAGCTCTGAAGACTGCTGGATATTCTGGCAAGCTTTTTTTGTATCAGCTGTAGCAACCAACAAGCATTGTTACCTCAAGGAAGCAAAGTATGTATTTAAAGGTAAATTTCCTTATATTCCATTGCAACAGACAAAAAGGGCATTTTCTTGATTGAGTTAAAACATCTGTGGCTTCTGTCATTTCAATATGAGATTCCTGACTCCTCTAATATATGGTTCTTTCATTGGTAGGAAGACAACCTTAGAATCTCAGATATTCCCTGTCTTTTGCTCTGTTTATATGCCTTTGGAGTTTCATTTTCACCACTCACTGTCTTTATGCAAACTACAGAAACTGAGGGCCTCATATACATTTAGTATATGGTGACAATGATAATATGTTCATGTTATACGAAATCAAGATTGTAATCAAATGAAAGTACTTTATGTGAAAATTGTAACTAGCTGTAGCACTTAATGCAACTTTTTATTAATCCTATCTGAATGTGCTTAAACTTTCAATTTTCTCTAAGGAGGCTATTTTCTCTAGTTAAAGCTCAAGTCAGGGTATTAGTTTTTGTTGGAAATTTCTAGGTTTTAGGCTGAAATGTGTTTCTTTTTCTTAAGAAAATGGAGGCTTGGAAAAGACTCTGTTTAGAACTTTATTGCACTTTTAAAAAAATGATAACTGAACCAGGGAGAAAATATCACAGTGAATAAGAAGATAATAAATAAAGATTTTTAAAGTCTCTTGAAGGCTCAGAAGATTAGGATCATTATGGATCTAATAATTCTCTCCTGATTGGCAACAATGACCGCATCAATAACAATGAGAACAGAATGATATTTTCATACACTCATTGCAGACACAGCTGAGAAAGCTATATGCCACTTTCTTGGAGGTTTCAATCATTTATGAACACCCTAGATCAAATGAAAAAAATCTCATTTGATCCTAGACAAACTGTAAAGTTGACTAGAAAGAGTAGTAATGGGAGAATGGTAAGTCTTTTAGGAGAAAAGAGAAAAGTTGACTAGAAAGAGTGGTAAAGGTAGACTGATAAGTCTTTTAAGAGAAAAGAGAAAAGTATACCATGTACCCAAAAATAGTAATAAAGTGAAGAGGCAAAAAGAAAGAAGGAGAAGAAACAAACATGTACCTTCAAATCTTGGTAAAAGTTATTTTCACTTTATCCTATGATAACAGTCTAATTCTGCACACGATTTTGACAAATAATTATCTAGCCATTTATAATTAATTGAAGTAATTTTTCCTTTGGCTTCCCTATCAAAGGTCAAGCTTCATAAGAGTGTTGACCACGTTTGCTTATACCCTGTACCGTCTCTTTGCCACACTGTGAAATACACAGTTAGAGGATATCCAGTAAATATTTCTTGACTAAATCTCTAACTAATAGAACTGTTTGAAATAAAAGGAGAAATATGTATATAAGAAAACCCTTTGTAAATGATAAAGTAATAACAGCTTGATAATTTTATTTATATTCCATATGTGGGTAAAGACAAATGAAATAATGGAATAATGCTAATACTTTAATGAAATTATAAAAATATATAAAATACAGTTTAAACATGAGTAGATGTATTTCAAGATTTAGAAGTGTTTTTTGATCTCAAGCTTAACAATATTTTTCAAGGCAACATATTTTAAAATAAATATTGCGAGCAATGTTATTTTAATTGCATGTTTTTGCCTCATTTTTGATAGTTGATTTTTTTTTCCTGTTTTACTTAATTAAACACATTAAGCTAAACAGGAATAAAAAATCTTACCATATACTTGTGGAAACCAGAATTACATTTAATAGGATTTCTCGGCCGGGCGCGGTGGCTCAAGCCTGTAATCCCAGCACTTTGGGAGGCCGAGGCGGGCGGATCACGAGGTCAGGAGATCGAGACTATCCTGGCTAACACGGTGAAACCCCGTCTCTACTAAAAAATACAAAAAAAAAAAAAACTAGCCGGGCAAAGTGGCGGGCGCCTGTAGTCCCAGCTACTCGGGAGGCAGAGGCAGGAGAATGGCGTGAACCCGGGAGGCGGAGCTTGCAGTGAGCTGAGATCTGGCCACAGCACTCCAGCCTGGGCGGCAGAGAGAGACTCCGTCTCAAAAAAAAAAAAAAAAAAAAAAAAATAGGATTTCTCCTTTTGAAATGTGAAATAAAGAGATGTAAAGCAAAATCAGAAAACAACTCAGCGAAAATTTAGAATTATATTCTCTCCTCAATTCAGATGCATGTATCTATATCTGTACATACATGCACCCTATGTACACATGCCTAATGTTCATACTTATCAGAAAATTTAAATACATGAACCATATCATTTATTATGTTTACAATATTGATCTGGAAATATTAATAGTATGGGTTTTCTCATGACAGAAAAAAACCTTTTTTACTTAACTTTTAACTTTAAATCTTTGTTTTAACCTTGTAGGTCACTTACTTAGTGCATCAATACTGTAAATACTTAGGGACTAATGAGAGGGAAGACATGAAATCCTTTTTTTTTTTTTTTTTTTTTACTTCAAGGTTTTACAAATCTTAAAATACTTTATGCTAATAATATTTATTGCTGAACTTCCTCTTTTCCTTCCAGACCAAACGAGGAGATAATAGACATCAAATAGAACAGAATTCACTCCTATGTGGTAACCATGGTAGAATTTTATATTTCTGGATTGCCAACCAAATCAGTTTTGATATTTGCCCTCCAGAGTGAGGAGACTGACTTCAAAGTCTATTTCTAGACTTATAATACATGATGTTCATTCTTGCCAGTGAGTTACAAAAGCCAGCTGGCAGTATAAGCCCTAGAATATGGCATTCATCCTCAAAGAATAACAAAAAGAGAAAAAGGACATTTAGGCTGTGTAAGCCAACTAGTATGTGGAAGTAGACTATACTCTGGTTTGGAAGATTAATGTAGAGGGAAAAACCCAACATCACCTCCTCCAGCTACCAAGGGCAACCACAGTTTTACTTTTTCTGTTTTGAGTTTCTGTTTACAAAGCTATTCTACAAAGAAATAGCATGTATTAACTAAGTAGTCTGATTACTTTTTATGCATATAAAAACATAAATGAATTACAAAAAGTAAGATGGAAATAAGAGGAGCCAAGACCAAAACACATGATACAAAGATTAAATCAATTTTTACTAAGTACAAATAGAGAAAAAAATTAACATTTACCAATGCATACCTAGGTTGTAAAAGTAAGAGTGAACAGTTACTATAGCTGTGAAAATACTGGTTATCTCTAGTTGGGCGGATATAGTAAGGTACTCTCAAATTTTGGGCCCTGTGACCTGATAAAAATCTGCTAACTTATATTTAGAAATACATATTGATATTTCAGTGACTATACTTCATTTACCTATTGGCCCAGTCTTATATACTTTATTTATCTATTGGCCCAATGCATAAATACACATATTTGTAATTAAGTTATATATTATGCTTATTTATAGGAAACACATTGGAAAAGAAGAGATGCACAATCTTTATGTTAGTAAAGCATGCATAAATTAAATTTTAATCCGTTTTCTATGGGGAAAATCTTGATTTATATAATTTAGAGCTTTAACTGTTCATAGTTTGTAGTCACCAATATATGTATAAAAGATTTTTAGAGGGTGAGCAATGCTTTTTCTATAAATTTTCAAAGCATAACTGGTATTACCTATTGACAATCAGAGAAAGTGAGGCAAAGCAAGTAGGTGATTTTTATCACCAAGGGCATACTAAACATTGTCACTACCAGGAGTATTGCCAATTAAAATGTTAAATTACTCAGACTTGACCATTCATGTATTCCTATCCTTCTGCACCACCATTACTTTCTCTACTGATTAGATATCCAAACTGCTTTGTTCTACCCAACTGCTTATAGTTTCTTTTAAAATATTTCTAATGATTTATAATTTATCTCAAAACTTCTATTTGTATATACTTAACATTTTTGTTACTATCTGATTATAAAAACTTATTGTTAGATGTAAGTGGCCAATAATTAACTTCTTCATTCCTTCTGCTTTAATATCCTTGGTTTCTTATTGTGTGACCTACCATCTACCCTGCATTTAAAAATATTACCTCTGCCATATTTTAGACAAATTCAAACACAAAGAAAGGATTCCAAACTGTGCTAAGCCAACATGCATCTAAATCTGGTGGTAATTTTCTATAGAAAATTAATATATCTGGATATATTAATAGATATTCTCTAAAATTAAAAAAATCAAAGTAAAATGAGTCAAATACAATGTGACATATTAAAATATAAATAGATAAATGAAATATCCGGAATCATCTATTAATATCACTTAATGATCCTTGGACCTAACATAAGGAGCTGCCTAGAGATTGCACAGAGACATTGCCCCAGAAAGGGAACTCACATGGAGTCCCACAGGAATCTGAGCCAGGAGCAGTTTCGGCTTGGCACCATTCTGAGAGCCTAGCTGCTGGAGGTCTATGTCCTGCCATAAGGCCAGACTGACATGGCCTTTGTCACTGCCAGCTGCTGGGTCAAGGAGGAGAGGGGAAACAGGCATTCCCACACACCCCTTGGACAAGTCCTAGTGCCCTGTTACAGGCTGCTGTGAAACCTAGGAATGAGCAGACTGCACTCCCTCAGCTACTTTCTCACACTGCTCCAGCTGACAGGGGCCCTGCCCTCCCCGGTAGTAGGTCCATAGCATAGCCACCACAGCTCATACCTGAGCATTCCAAAGGTGGCCTGGGGATAACCGTCTCTGCCTATCACAACCAGTGCCTGAACAGATTGCCAAGGGACCTCAGGAAATGTCTGCTGGTCCAGCCTCATCCTCTCAGTACTCAAGTATGCCATCCGAGGCCTAGGAATTGCCCAGCCCATTCCCACTGTTAGCATCTGATTACTCCTACTGAGATCTGAAGTCAAACCAACCCAATCTACTGATGCCACCACAGCTGATAGCCACCCACATGTGCTACCAGCCCACCAAGGTAATGACTTGCTCAAACTGTTGCATTAACCATCAACATCAGCATGGACTGCCTGGGTTCAGGTAGGTTGTTGCACTACCACTACTGCCAACATTCACATCACACAAATTTCACAGAAGTCTGAGAACCCATCAACACACTCAGCCCACCACTCCTTCTATAAGCATCCAAACAAGCCACCTGAAGGCCCAAGAATCGACCCTCTAGGACCTACTAACACCATGCCAGTGAAAGTCAGTCTGGGGCCAAACAATAGGCATACATAGCCAATCACTACCACCTCTGGAAACAAAGACTGACCCTAGTGGCATATTAGTCTCCAGGAAAATTTCATCACAGCCTCCACTAATAACTGCACCCTAAACAACCAAGGAAATCACAGATACCACTGATGATGTGTAATGCTGAAAAAAATCATAGAGAGGTCATGCTACTGAGGCATTCAAAATACATCCAAGCACCTTACTCAAATAGCAACATATTTACATCTTAAAGAAAAAATCCTCTCCTATGAAAAAAATTTCAAAAAATTATATGAAGCAACTGTTACACCATATGCACAGAAACCAACATAAGGACACAGGAAACATGAAAAAGCAAGAAAATATGACACAAAGGAACAAGAAATCTCCAGCAGCAAATCACACACAAAAAATAAATTCATAATATCTCAAATCAAGAATTATAAATACCGATTTTAAGAATATGAAATCAAGATACACAAATCAGTAGCACAGCTATACACCAACAATGACCAAGCTGAGAATTTAATCAAGAACTCAATTCCGAACAATGAGAACTCTTGGACACAGGGCAGGGAACATCACACACGGGGGCCTGCTGGGGAGTGGGGGCCTGGGGGAGGGATAGCATTAGGAGAAATACCTAATGTAAATGACGAGTTGATGGGTGCAGCACACCAACATAGCACATGTATACTCATGTGTCAAGCCTGAATGTTGTGCACTTGTACCTCAGAACTTAAAGTATATATATATATGTGTGTGTGTATGTGTGTATATATATGAAAAACTCAATTCCTTTCACTATAGCTACAAAATAAAAATAAAATGAAATGCCTAGCAATCTACTTAACTAAGGAGGTGAAAGATCTCCACAAAGAGAACTAAAGAACACCACTGAAAGAAATCATAGATACTACAAAAAATGAAAATATACACATGCCCATGGATCAGAAGAACCAAAATGGTCATTAAAGTGACCTTACTGCTCAAAGCAATCTACAGATTCAATGCAATTATATCAAAACACCAACATCATATTCCATAGAATTAAAAAATTAAAAAAATCCTAACATTTATATGGAACCAAGAAAAAGCCCGAATAGCAAAAGCAATCCTAAGCAAAAATAATATCTGTAGGCATCATATTACCTGACTTCACATTATACTATGAGGCTACAATAACCAAAACAGCATGGTGCTGGTATAAAAAGGTGACACAATGACCAATGGAACAGAATAGAGAACCCAGAAATAGAGCCCAATAGTTACAACCAACTGATCTTTAACAAAGCATGCAAAAATACACATTGAGAAAAGGACACCCTACTTAATAAATAATGCTGGGAAAACTGGATAGCCACATGTAGAAGAATAAAACTGGATCCCTATTTCTCACCATTTGCAAAAAGTAACTCAAGATGGATTAATGACTTAGGTTTAAGACCTGAACTTACACAAATTCGAGGAGGAGGAGGAGGGGGAGGGGGAGGAGGAGGGGGAGGGGGAGGAGGGAGGAGGAGGGGGAGGAGGAGGAGGAGGAGGGGGAGGGGGAGGAGGAGGAGGGAGGAGGAGGGGGAGGAGGAGGGGGAGGGGGAGGAGGAGGAGGGGGGAGGAGGAGGGGGAGGAGGAGGAGGGGGAGGAGGGGGAGGAGGAGGGGGAGGAGGAGGAGGGGGAGGAGGAGGAGGAGGGGGAGGGGGAGGAGGGAGGAGGAGGGGGAGGAGGAGGAGAAGAAGAAGAAGAAGAAGGAGAAAGAAGAAGGAGGAGGAGGAGGAGGAGGAGACGACCTTCTGGGCATTGGTGTAGGCAAGGAATTTATGAATAAGCCCCTAAAAACAAATGAAACAAAAATAAATGAATGGGACTTAATTAAACTAAAAAGTTTCTACACTGCAAAAAAAAAAAAAAAAAAAAGCATAGGAATGAGCAGATGACCTATAGAACGGGAAAAACGTTTCCAAATTATGCTCCTGTATAGGACTAATATCTAGAATTTACAAGAAACTTAAAAAACTCAATAGAAAAAAATTATCTCATTAAAAAGTGAGCAAGAAACATGAATAGATATTTCTCAAAGAAGATATGCAAATGGCTGACAAATGTATGAAAAAATGTTCAACATCACTAGACATGAGGTAAATGCTCATTTAAATGACAACAAGGCACCACCTTACCCCAGCCAGAATGGCCATAATTAAAAAGTCAAAAAATGATAGATATTGGCATGGATGTGGTGAGAAAGCAATGCTTATATGCTTCTGGTGGAAATGTAAATTAGTACAACTTCTATGGAAAAAAAACATGGTATGGAGATTTTGCAAAGAACTAAAACTAAATCTACCACTCAATCTGGTAGTCACATTACTGGGTATCTACTGGAAGGAAAAGAAGTAACTATGTGGAAAAGACACCTGCAAGCATATGTTTGTCATGTCACAACTCACAATTGTAAAGATATGGAATCAAACTGATAAGTGGAAAAAGAAAATGTGATATGTGTGTGTATATATACACACACACACACAACACCATGGAATACTACTACTACTGCTACTACACACACACACACACACCACACACACACACACACACACACCATGGAATACTACTCAGCCATAAAAAAGTGTAAAACAATATTTTTGCAGCAACTTGTATGGAACTGGAGAACATTATTCTAAGTGAAATAACTCAGATGTCAAAAAACAAATGCCACATGTTCTCTCAGAAGAAGCCATGGTGGCTCAGACCTGTAAGTCCAGCACTTTTGAAGCCTAAAGCAGGCATATTACTTGAGGTCAGGACTTCAAGAATGGCTTGGGTAGCATGGTGAAATCCCATCTCTACTAAAAATACAAAACTTAGCTGGGTGTGGCGGTACACACCTGTTATCCCAGCTACTCAGGAGGCTGAGGCATGAGAACCGCTTGAACCCAGGAGGTGGAGGTTGCAGTGAGCCAAGATCATGTCACTGAACTCCAGCCTGTGTGACAGAGCAAGACCCTGTCTCAAAAACAAACAAACAAAAACTCAGAACGGGGAAGGATTGGAAGGGCCATAAGGGATGCAAAACTACCTATTGGTACAATGTACACTACTCAGGTGGTGGGCACACTGAAATTCTAGACTTCCCAACTGTACAATTCACCTGTGTAATCAAAAACCACTTATATCTCTAAGGCTACTTAAATAAAAAAATACTTATTTTAAAAAACCTAAGTAAATAGAAGAGAATGCTAAAGAAAACACAAAAAAATGAAAAAACAGGATGTCAATGAGAAATTTACCAAATATATCAATTTTTAAAAATAATCAAATAGAAATTATTGGGATGAAGAATTTATTGAAAGCAATACAAAATATATTTGAAAGCTTCTACAATCCACTGAATCAAGCAGAAGTAAGACTCTCGGAGCTTGAAGACAGGGTTTTGAAATAATCCAGTCAGACATAAATAAAGAAAAGATAATTAAAACATGAGCAAAGCCTTTGTAAAATTTGGTACAACATAAAGTAACTAAATATACAAATTATCAGTATTCCCAAGGATGAAGAGAAAATAAAGGGATTAGGGAAGCTGTTTAATAAAATAATAGATGAAACCATCTCAAATCTAGAAAGAGATTTAATATTTGAATGCAGAAGGCTCAATGATCCCCAGGCAAATACAATGCAAAGAAATTCACCTCCACAAAACTTTATAATCAGACTATCCAAACTCAAAAACAAAAATTGATTCCTAAACATGGCAAGTGAAAAGTGCCTAGTCACCTGAAAAGAAAAACCTATCAAACTACCAGCAAATTTCTCAGCAGAAACCTTACAAGCCAAAAGAGAATAGAATGATACATTCAAAGTGCTGAAAGAAAAACAAACTGAAACAAAACAAAAACAAAACTGTCAACCAAGAATATACATGCAGCAAAATTAACCTTAATAAATGAAGGAGAAATAATATTATTTTCCAGACAAGCAAATGATGAGAGAATTTTTCACCATTATTTCATCCCTATAAGAAATGTTTTAGAGAGTCTTAAACCTGTAAGCAAAAGGTTGATATTTACCATCATGAAAACATATGGAAGCATGAATCTCACTGGTAAGACAATCACACAAAGGAGGAAACAAAAGGATTCCAGTAGTGCCACTATAGAAATGTATGAAAATACAATGATAAACAGTAAGAGAAAAAGAAAGAAACAAAGAATGTATACAATAACCAGAAGACAGTCAACAATATGACAGGGACAAACCCTCACATATCAATAATAACCTTGAACGTAAACAGACTAAATTCGGCACTTAAAAGATATAGAATGGCTGAATAAATTTAAAAATGTAATCCTTTTACATGTCCTGAGAAGAAACTCACCTTAAAATGAAGACACATATAAACTGAAAGGAAAATGATGGAAAAGGTTATTCCATGCAAATAGAAACTAAAAGCGAGAAGGGGTAGCTATAGTCATATAGAATAAAACAGACTTAAATCCAGAACAGCAAAGTAAGACAAAGAAGATGATTACATAATGACAAAGGTAATAATCCATCAAAAGAATATAACAATTCCAAATATATATGCACCCAACACTGGATCACTCAGCTTCATTAAGCAACTATTACTATTATAGATCAAAAGAGATGGATAGACTGCAATACAATTATAGTGGGAAACTTTCACACATCACTATGGTGATACATTCCTCAGGTACATTGTACCAAAGAATCATAATGTGTGGAAGTCTCCTAAAATTATAGTGGGAACTATAATTGTGGGAGACTTCCACATATCATATTTCTTTGTTGTTCTCACAATTATAGTTTCCACTGCAATTAATTACATGAGTCTCCCACTATATACATAAAATCAACAAAGAAACATTTGACTTAAACTGAATGTTAGACCAAATGGAATTAATAGACATTTACAAAACACTTTATCGAACAACTGCAGAATATACATTATTTTCATTAGTACATGCAACATTCTCCAGGATAGACTATTATATTAGGCAATGCAAGTCTCAACGATTTTTTAAAATCATAATAATATCAAATATCCTCTCAGACAACAATGGAATAAGACTAAAAATGAGCACCAAAAGGAACTCTGGAAACTATACAAATGCATGAAAATTAAATAACAAAATCCTGAGTGACCACTGGGTCGATGAAAACATTAAATAAAAGTTTTTAAAACATATTTTTGGAAGAAAAATGGAAACAAAATATACTGAAAGCTATATGATACAGCAAAAGTGGTTCCAAGAGGAAAGTTTACAGCTATAAATGCCTACATCAAAAGAGCAGAAAAATTACAAATTAACAATCTAACACTGTAACTCAAGGAAATAAAAAAACCAAGAACAAAATAAACCCCAGATTTGTAGAGAAAGGTAATAAAAGAGATCAGAGCAAAACTAAGTGTAGTAAAACCTAAGAATACACAAAGTGCAATAAAATATAAAGCTGGTTATTTGAAAAGATAAACAAAATTGTTAAGTCACTAGCTAGACTAACCAAGAAGACAGAATAAACAAAATCAGAAATAAAAAAGGATACATTACAACTGGTACTACAGAAAAATAAAAGATCTTCAGAGACGGTTAAGAACAACAGTATGCTAACCAAGTGGAATGTCCATAAAAATTGATAAGTTTCTGGAAACATATAAGCTACCAAGGCTGAATTAATAATAAATAGAAAACCTGAACAAAGGAATAAAGAATGGTGAGAATGATTCAATATTAAAAAGTCTCCTAACAAAGAAAAGCCCAGGACATGATAGATGCATGGCCAAATCCTACCAAATATATTAAGAAATATTAATACAGTACTTCTGCGTCTATTTAAAAAAAATGAAGAGAGGAAAATCCTATCTAACTCATTCTATGAGGCCAGTATCTTCCTGATGCCATAACCATTCAAGGACACAACAACAAGAACAAAACTGTAGACCAATATCCCTAATGAACATAGATGCAAAAATCCTCAACCAAATACTAGAAAACTAAATTTAATAGCACATCAAGAAGATAGTGTAGCATGATCAACTGAAATTTATATCAGAGATAGAAGGATGGTTCAACATGCACAAATTAATATATGTGAGATATCACATGAACAGAATGAAGGGCAAAAACCATATGACCAACTCAATAGATACAGAAAAAGCATTTTATGAAATTCTACATTTCTTCATGATAAAACTCTCAACAAACTAGGCATAAAAGAAACATATTTCAGCCGGGCGCAGTGGCTCACGCCTGTAATCCCAGCACTTTGAGAGGCCAAGACGGGCGGATCACGAGGTCAGGAGATCAAGACCATCCTGGTTGACACGGTGAAACCCCGTCTTTGCTAAAAATACCAAAAAATTATGTGGGCGTAGTGGCAGGTGCCTGCAGTCCCAGCTACTCAGGTGGCTGAGGTGGGAGAATGGCGTGAATACGGGAGGCGGAGCTGGCAGTGAGCCGAGATCACCCCACTGCACTCCAGCCTGGGTGACAGAACGAGACTCTATCTGGAAAAAAAAAACAAGAAAAAGAAAGAAAGAAACATATTTCAACCCAGTAAAGGTCATGTATGTATGACACAACCACACTGAACATTATACTGAATAATAAAAAGTTAAAATCCTTTCCTTCAAGAACTGGAACAAGACAAGGATGTCCACTTTCAACAGTCTTATTCAACGTAGTACTGAAAGTTTTAGCAAGATAAATCAGGCAAGAGAAAGAAATAAAAGGCATCCAAGTTGAAAATGAGAAAGTCATACTGCCCCTGTTTGTTATGATATAATCTTATATCTGGAAAAATGTAAGATTTCACCAAAAAACTCTTAGATTTGATAAAGGCATTCAGTAAAGTAGTATGTTATAAAATCAACATGCAAAAATCAGTAGTGCTTCTATATACCAATAATAACTTAGCAAATAAATAAATTTTAAAAAAGGCAGTACCACTTACAATAGCTACCAAAAAGAAAAACACCCTAGAAATATATTTAACTAAGGAGAAGGAAGATAGCTACAAGGAAAACTCAAATGGAAAAACATCCCATGCTCATGGATGAGAAGAATCAATATTATTAAAATGATCATATTGCCCAAAGCAATCTACAGATTCCATGCAATTCCTATCAAATTACCAACATGATTTTTCACATGATTAGAAGAAGCAATCCTGAAATTCATATGGAATCCAAAAAGACACTAGATAGCCAACGCAATCCTGAGCAAAAGAACAAAGCTGAAGGCATCACATTACCTAACTTCAAAATATATAACAAAACTATAATAACTCAAGCAGCATGATATTGACATAAAAATAGACACATACCCCAATGGGACAGAATAGAAAACCCAGCAGTAAAGCCACATACTTAAAGCCAACTAATCCTTGACAAAGGTAACAAGAACTTAAATTGCGGGAAGGACACCCTACTCAATAAATGATGCTGGAAAACTTGGATAGCCACATGCAAAAGAATGAAACTAGATCCCTATTTCTCACCATATAAAAAAGTCAAACAAGAAGGAACAAAGACTTAAATGTGGGACCCAAAACTATAAAAATACAATAATAATACTGTATTAGTCCGTTTTCACATTGCTATAAAGAACTACCAGAGACTGTGTCATTTATAAAGAAAAGAGGTTTAACTGATTCACAGTTCCACATTGCTGAGGAGGCCTCAGGAAACTTACAATAATGGTAGAAGGTGAAGAGGAAGCAAGTATCCTCTTACATGGCAGCATGAGAGAGAAAGAGTAAGTAAGTGACAAACTTTTAAACCATCAGATCTTATGAGAACTCACTCACTATCACGAGAACAGCATGGGGAAAACTGCTCCATGATCCAATCACCTCCCACCAGGTTGCTTTCTCGACATGTGGGAATTACAATTCAAGATGAGATTTGGTTGGAGATGCAGAGCCAAATCATATCAAATACCTAGAGAAAACTCTCTTGGAGATTAGTCTAGGCAAATAACCCATGACTGGGTCCTCAAAAGCATAAGCAACAAAAACAAATAGATAGACTGAACTCTGTTAAACTAAAAAGTTTCTGCACAGCAAAAGAAATAACCAACAGAATAAAGAGGCAACCTCTTTAATGGAATAATATACTTGCAAACTATTCATCTGACAGGGGACTAATATGCAAAATATGCAAGGAACTCAAACAATACAACGAAAAAAATAGCAATAAATAGTCTCACTAAAAAGTGAGCAAAAGTAGTAAGTAGGCATTTCTCAAACAACAACAACAAACAAACAAACAAAATACAAACGGCCAACAGGTAAAAATGCTCAACCTCACTAATCATCAGAGAAACGCAAATCAAAACCATAACAAGATGTCATCTTACCCCAGTTAGTATGGTTATTATAAAAAAGATTAAAAAAAAAACCCACCAGATGTTGGTGAGAATGTGAAGAAAAAGAAACTCGTATACACTGTTTGTGGGAATGCAAACTAGTACATCCACTATGGAAAAATGTATGAAGATTTCTCAAATAACTAAAAATAGAATTACCATTCGATCCAGTAATCCCACTACTAAACATCTCTCCAATGGAAAAAAAAATCAGTATATTAAAGGGATAGCTGTACCCTCATCTTTATTGCAGCACTATTCACAACAACTAAATTATGGAATCAACATAAGTGCCCATCAACAGATGCATGGGTTTAAAAATGTGGTCTATATACACAATGGAATACCATTTAGCCACCCCCCCGCTCCCCCCCCCCCACACAAATGAAATCATGTCTTTGCAGCAACATGGATGAAACTGTAGGTTATCTTTAGAGAAATCAACCACGCACAAAAAGACAAATATTACATATTCTCACTTAAATATGGGAGTTAAAAAATTTGAACACATGGAGGTAGAGTGGAAAAATAGAAAACAGAGACTGGAAGTAGCAGTGGGGAGGGGAAAGGATGAAGAGAAGTGGGTTAAAGGTCACAAGTATATAGCAAAATAAAAGCAATAAATTCAGTGGCAGAGTTTAATGAGTATATTTAACAAAAATGCATTGTACTCAGGTGGTGGACACCCTGAGAGCCCTAACTTTATCACTATGCATTATATGCGTATAACAAATTGTATCAGGTATACCATACATCTGCACACATAAAAATATATCACTTGGGATTCCAGAGTTAGGTGGATTGCAGCTTAGAAGATACTGAAAAATTTTGAGTTATTCTCTTTCTTACTATCATGGTTATATTTCTCCATTCCTGGTCATTGAGTTTGTGATGGTGGGTCTAAATTGTCCTTGCTGTCACCCTGGAATTGTGGTTCAGGGCTGGCCACTGGACTTTATGTTGGGCTCTGGGTTTTGGTACCATGGCCTTGCAGGTCTTCTGCCTTTCTCACTGTATATAATCCATGTCTGCATATAATTGAAGATACAGTATGAGTTTTCTTGACTCATTCACTATCCTATTATAGTGATTTTTGTATCTAAGTCTTGAGTCTACATTTAGCTCAAATGTTGAATATATACACACACACACTTTCAAATATAATAAAATCCAAATGGTATTGTGAGTATATGTTTTTTGTCTATTTTTTAAATATTCCAAGTGTGCTTGGAAAGAATTACTGAACTGCTATTATTGAAAGGTGCTTTATGAATAAGTTAAGTAATATCTGAGTAGATGTTATTTAGAAAGCTCACAGCCCATCTTCCTTTTAGCTTTTAGATTTTTTCTTTTCAGTTAAAACTCTGATGTTCTAGATAATCAGGCTTTTATTCCAGCAAGCTGTGTAAACTTTGCCTCACAAATCACATCCAAGACAGGCTTTCATACAGTTATAAGAAATTTCCTCTAGAGACAATATAAAAGCACAATATAAAAGGTCAACTTATATTTTTTAGTTGTTTAAAGTTTCCACAAACGTACTCTCTGCAAGGTCCCTTTGAAAAAATAAGAAAGGATAATGCATGCAACATTTACATATCCTGTTCATGTAATGTTTCAAACTAGTAACATTATAATTCATTTGCATAGTATTTTTAATTTTCCATTGCTACCAGTATATATGGCAGAGGTCTTAGTTTTAGAGATGAGAAGTCTGAGACAAGAACAATTAGATAATTCAGCTAAGATAGCCCTTATGTTACACCAGGATTTGAACAAAGGCTCTAATCCAAATCGTGTATTTTTACATGATTCAAAATCCAGCTGACCAAGACTGGGTGCATTACATTTGCCTGTGATTTTCTTTTAAGTGGAAATGTATAAGGGTTCCTCTTTCTCCATATCCTTATCAACACTTATCTGTGTCTTGATAATAGTGACTTAAACAGGTGTGAGGTCTTATGTCGTGGATTTGTTTGCATTTCTGTGATGATTACTGATTTTAGCATTTTTTCAGATGCTTCTGACAATTTGTATGTCTTCTTTGGAGAAATGTGCTTTTAGAAGATTTTCTTGTTTTTGATTGTATTATTTGTATTTTAATGTTTAGTTTTTTGAATTTCTTATATATTCTGCTTATTAATCTCTTGTTGGATGGATTGTTTGCAGATATTTTCTCTCATTCTGTAGGTTATCTCTTTACTCTGGCTTGTTTCTTTTGTTACGTAGAAGCTTTTTGGCTTGATTTAGTACCATTTGTCTATTTTTGTTCCAGTTGCCTGTGTTTTAAAGGTCTTACCCAAGACATCTTTGCACAGATCAATTTCCTGAAGCATTTTCTTATGTTTTCTTTTAGTACTTTCATATTTTTGGTTCTTACATTTAAGTTGTTAATTTTGATTTAATTTTTGTATATGATGAGAGTTAGGAGTATAGTTTTGTTATTTTGCATGTGGTTATTCAATCTTCCCAGTACTATGTATTGATGAAACTGTCATTTCCCTAATGTATGTTCTTGGTGGGTGTATAAAAAATGAATTGACTGTAAATGCATGGATTTATTTCTGGGATCTTGACTGTGTTCCATTAGTCTGTGTGTCGGATTACCATTCTGTTTTATTACTAAGGCTTTGTAGCATGTTTTGAAGTCAGATAGTGTGAAGCCTTCAGCTTAGTTCTTTTTGCTGAGGATTGCTTTTGCTGTTCAGGGTCGTTTGTGCTTCCATACAAATTTTAGGATTGCATTTTCTATTTCTGCGAAGAATGTCAAAGAAATTTGATGGGGATTACATTTACTCTGTAGATTACTTTGAGTAGTATGGGCATTTTAACAATAATAATTCTTCCATTCAGTAAGTATAGGATATCTTTCCTTTCATGTGTATATCCTTATTTTATCTCATTGGTGTTTGTTTTATAATTTTCTTTAAAGGATGTTTGGTTAAACATATTGCAAGGTATTTCATAATTTTTGTAGCTATTTTAGATTTAATTGCTTTCCTAATTTTTTTTTAGTTGTTTACTGTTGTCAATCATAAATGCTACTGATTTTTGTATGTTGACTTTGTTTCCTGCAACATTACTGAATTTGTTGATAAGTTCTAACAGGTTTTTTTTTTTTTTCTTTTTTTGGTGAAATCTTTAGGTTTTTCTAAAAATATGTTATCTGCAAACAAGGAAAATTTGACCTCTTTCTTTCTAATTTCTATGCTCTTTCTTTCTTTTGTATATTTGCTCTGAAAAGGACTTCCAGTACTGTGTGGAATTAAAATAGTGAAAGTGGATATTTTTGTCTTCTTTCAGATCTTAGAGGAAAAGCTTTCAATTTTTCATTATTTGGTGTGATATTAACTGTGCATTTGTCATATACGGCCTTCATTGTTTTGAGGTATATTTCTTTGATACCTGGTTTGTTGAAAGTTTTTACCGTGAAAGGATGTTGAATTTTATTGAATGCTTTTTCAGCATCTATTGAAATGTTCATAGGTTTTTTTGTCCTTGATTTTGTTAATGTGTTGTATCATTTTTATTGATTTGTGTATGTTGAACCATCCTTGTAACCCTTGGATAAACCCCACTTGGTTATGGAGAATAATGTTTTTAACGTGTTGTTGAATTCAGCTTGCTAGTATTATGTTGTGGATTTTTGCATCTATATTCATCAGAGATATTGGTCTTGAGCGTGTACTTTTGAAGTCTGAATATTTCAGGGTCTCTATTTCCTCCACCTAAAGATGCTTTGGTTTATTTATCTCTATCTGTAAATGATTCAAATTATAACTTCTTTGAGAGCTCTGAAATTCAGCTCAGGACTTATATCCTTTGGGGCCTCATATTTGTGTTTTAAAAACACCACCATTAAGACATAACCGCTGTTAGCATTTTTGCTTAATCATTTTAGTTACTTGTTTTCTCTCATATGCACATACACACATATAGATGTGTATATACATATACATCATTTATCATTTATAATCATTACTGTTATATAAAATATACGTTGTTTTGAGTACATGTTTGTGTTGCAAAGATTTTTTTTTTTTTTTTTTTGAGACAGGGTGTCTCCCTGGCTGGAGTGCAGTGGTATGATCTCTGCTCACTGGAGCCTGGACTTCCTGGGCTCAAGTCATTCTCCCATGTCAGCCTCTGCCCCAAACACCACCCCACACTCCCCAGCCCCTCCAACGCTGAGTAGCTGGGACTCCAGGCGCATGCCACCACACCCAGCTAACTTCTGTATTTTTTTATAGAGATGGGTTTTCACTGTGTTGCCCAAGCAGGTCTCAAACTCTAGGCTCAAGAGATCTACCCACCTTGGCCCCGCAACATACTTATAGACTGAGTCACCATGCCAGCTATTTATGGCATTTTTACATGTCCTTCTCTTTTTGGTCTACATATCCTTAAACATAGCTGCCTTAGTAAAAGGAAAATGTGAGACTTTTCTTGACTGTCCACAGGATGGCATTAGAGGTCTCTTCATAAATCCCAAGGTTAGTGCTTTTCTCTGACATTTATGTGCTAGACTCTTAAAGTAGAAAGTTTCAGACCTGAAGATCTGAGTATTCATAACATCTTTATTATAGTTGGTCCTCATATCTTCATTTTGATGCTAATTCTCAGTGTAGTTACATGGGTGAATAATCAGTACAGCACTAAGAAGAAATATAAAACTTGGCTTGAGCAAGCTTGAATAAATGTGAGTTTTACAGCACATACTAAATGTAAGGAGAGGGAAATATAGTTTTCTGATGGCAAGGGTAGCAATAGCTGTCTTGATGATTGGATGCTTAACAGAGCATATAAATTCAGCCACAGATAGTTGCCAAGAGCAGTTGCATAATTCACATGAAGCAAGTTTGCATCAAAGTAAGTCAAGAGCATTCATGGCTTGAATCAAGCTATGTTGATACTTATTCTCAAAAAGGCAATATCTAGTTTCTTCAATATGCAGGGAATATATAAACATAAGTATGAATGAACACTTGTTTTCTCAGAACAATCAAAAGCAAGCCTAATGCCACCTCTCAAGGTATACTCCTGATTTAAGAAATGGGGGCAAGGAGATTGTTTACAAATTTCATGTGAGAGGGAAAATGTTGTCTAAATGCCTAGAACATGAGTCTTTTTTAGCAGTAAGTGCAGATAAGATTCCTAGTTAGGCATCTAGATAATTATTTTTATTTTTCAGAAATTCTGTATGATCCCCTACATGTAGCTCTATATTGTGACCCAGTGATATTGGGACTTTCATGTTGGATACTTCGCTAACTGCATATGTGATTTGGGACAAACACATTAACTAACCTTTGTCCTAGTGGGTATTTTTTTAAATTTAATGTTTAACCTTAGTGGGTGAAAATATATGATCTCCAAGACACCTTCAGCCTCTCCTATTTTTTGAGTATATTTCTATTATTATTATTATTTTTGAAACATTATTTTAATTTAAAATAGATCCATTTAGATAACAAGTAAGTCTGCATGGTAGTTACTTGTTTAGAACTCAGAATGATCTTTTTTCACATGTGTAATAATACATTTAGAGGTTATTTTCGCTACTTAAACAGTAAATACCAATACATTTTATAATAAGCAAAACTATAATTTAAGAAGTAGTATAAAAGCTATCATTTAATGGTATCCATTCTAACTTATATTGGAGATACCAAGAGTAAAGACAGATATTTGATAGGAGGAAATTGGAAAGGACTTCTTGCAAGGAAAATCTTAGCCAGGGATGAAGTCTGAAGAGGGGCTTCAATTGTGAAGATAAAAATGTGATGAGAGGTGGAAGAATTCCATTGACAAGAACTCCATAGCATAAGCAGTATTTTCTGAGAATAAACCATTCTTGGGGATCCGGGTTTTTCAACAAGGAAGAAGAAATTAGCTGATTTGCACAAATTAGACATCATTATTTTTAAACATAGGGCATATATAAGTCAGATTCCTACACCACCCTGCATAAAAGTACTCTACCCTGATTTAACACATATGAGATAATTATAAATTCATACAACAAAATATTATCCCATCATAGGTGAATAATTAAAATCTGCTAAATCAAAATGATTCCATTCAAATTTCATTGCACATACGATAAGTGTAGGAAAAATTATAAAATATTGAATGTAAAGATGGTTTAGGACATCTATGCTTTCAGGAATCCCATCTGAAACACATTAAAATATATAGTAGAGTGATAAGGGACATACTAACAATGAAACATTTCTGTATATATGAGTAATTTTATCTAAGAAATTAGAGAATCAAGAGATCTGATTTTTAGTAAAGATGTTGACTGTTTGGTATGGGGAGGAACGTCTAGGAAGAGGAAGGATATAAAAAAACAGAGATAAGAGTAAGCATTCCATGTACTGGAAACTACAGCTAATGGTTACAGGTCATTTGCAAAGAGGGAAATGATAAGAAAAGGAACTTTAAAAGTTATTCTGATGAAGAAGGGTCTAATACGTTAAGAAGCATGGACTTTTTGTTGTAAATGGTGAATCATTGGAGGTTATTAGACATAAAAGTTACATTACTAGGATTTCGTTTTACAAAGACATATCTGAAAGCTATGTGGCATGACAAAGAAGAGACAGTCTGTATGTTCTTGGAATTATCTAGGAAAGAATTATGAGCACTTGCATTAAGATAATGGTAATGTCTGGAAGAGAAGAGAGTCCAGAAATATTTAGGGATATGATTTGGTGAAGTTAATTCAAGGCGTTTCAGTTTTTTAAAAAAAATTGTACATTTTGAGTGAGACAGAGTAGGTCATACATACAGTCTATGTACAAAGAGGTGTGAATGATGACATATGCAGTGTTCAAGTTTTCATTCACTCAATTGGCTGCTACACCAGTAAACAAGCAGTGGAAAGGATACCGATGAGTGGATGCAACTTTCTCCTCTTCTTCATAGAAGCCTACTTAAAGTGTAGTAATCTCAATCCAAATAGACTTAAGAATTAAACATTTAGAAGATCCCAGAATCCCAAGCTTGGTGACTTTTATGTAAATGACTAGAAGGAAAGCACAAGCATATATTTACTTTTACAATTCTTTAGCATTTAAGGAAGTTTCTGTTATGCTAAAGACTTCATATTTTATTTCTTAATGAGTCATGAGAACTGTGACAGGGCTAATCTGCCTACCACATGAATAAAAATACAATAACATATAGTACATATTTTGGTAAGTTTAGCTAGAGGTATTTTTCATTTTGGGGCAGAGAAAAGATAAACATGGAGCTTCTCTTTTCAGTCTCTCTTCAATTTCACATGCTATATATTAAAGCACATCTTGTAATATGGTTGTCATATATTAAACTTCCTTTCCTTGTTATAAATTATTATAGCAGCATTACATAATACTCACGTGCCTCCTATCACACAAAACAGAATTGGAATATTCAATGTGTGCATAAATTAGCAGTAGAGATATTGTATAATAAGAAAAGATAGGGAAGTATCACAGGGAAGAATTCAAGACACTTCGGTGGGTGATGATAATACAGAATTTCAATTACTCCTACATTCATGGCAATAAGAATTGATAAATGACTTATGAAGGCCAACTATCTGTGGAGATAATACAAGGCTATTTCTCCACCTAGTTCAATAGAAAATCAACAAGATCAGTCCTGCTAGCAAAGTTAGAGCACACATGTTAACAACAGAGGATAGCAAGAAATAAGTGACTGTGAGAAAGTAAAATCAGATATGAAATATTCTTAGTTGCAAAAGGAAACAGAACCAACTGACATGTGCTTCTGAGGACTGACTTGGGAAAAGACTGCATTGAAAAATATCAAGTTTTATAATTACCCTCCATGTGGCATCTAAAATTTGAGCAGCAATTAAGGAAGATAATAAAAATACAAGAGTTGATAATTTTAATTAAATCCAATTGTCAAAATGCCAATTGCAAGTCTTTTATCAGTCAAGTTATGAACAGCATCAAGGACTTATAGTACATTTTTTGCACATTTTTTCAAACAGGACGGGGAGGGTGAGAGAGAGAAATTCTTTCCATTTGAAAGTAGTAAACATTATATAAAAAGACCCAAAGGATAAATAAGTTGCAAAAGTTTTGCTTAGCAAAAAGTTTTTTGTACTATTTTTATATTGTACTTTTTCTAACAAATGGCATATAGCACAAATTAATTTATCTTGAACTATTTAAGTAGAAAAATTTGAATTCTTCACACTGTGGAGTGATTTAAGAACCTGTTTGTATTGCAAATCTTTGATGGAAACCAGAACAGATTTGTAGTTCTTATTTCACAGACAGTTACCCAAAACATCTTTGTTGAATATTTACTGGAGGTATCTACTGTGGAAGACTTCAAGATAAACTGTCCTCAAATTTAATTTAAAAATACTATCAATGACATCAGTGATGTGAAACAATGTCCAGGGATAGAAATTAGTTATATGGAAGCATAGAGGAAGGAGTTACATTCATTGGAAGTAGAAAATTCCTTGAACTGTATATGTTGCTTGAATGGTGAAGGATGGGTAAAATTGTGATTAAGTTGAAGTTTAGGGGGTAGCATTTTAACAAAAGAAATTACATGAAAAATAAAAACAATCATACACTAGGAGAGGCATATTTAAAGATTTAAGTTTGACTAGAGAATAGATTGTATGTAAGAGTGGTATATTCAAATTAGTGAGAAAGAAATTGGAAAAGGTAGCAACTATATTAGTTAAAATATTTAGCAAAGTGGGGTTTTAATCATGATGGGGAAAAAAGATAAAAGAAAGTACAAAATAAGCATTGAACAGATATTAGGAGCTTTATGTGTTATTTATGTATCATGCTCACAACTGTAACATGAAAATTTCAAAAGTGAGGCTCATGTTAGTTGCCTGATATAGTACAGTTTGTAAGAAGTAGAACTGGCATTAGAACTTCCATGACTAACTTTAAACCCCAAGCTCTTTCCACTGTAACCTACTCTAGCATTGGTAATTTCCTCTCAGAGCTGGAGCTAACATATTTTAGAGCAGTGGAAGCATAATTATATTTTGTGCATTATTGTCACCCTGTGAAATGGGACAATAGACTCTGGGAATTTTTGAAAAGAGAGAGTAGTCACTTGTGCTCCTCCATACTGTTTTTTTTATTTCAGTCACATTTCTTTATACTCACATTTTACAGTTAGTTAAAAAAGACTTAGTTCGCTGGATAAAACATTTCTGCCGATATTCTTATTTTGTCACCCACCTACAAGTTCTGGATATTTTATTTTCAGACTAAATTTCTGCTCAGTCTAGGGCAAAACCCCTTTCCAGTGGTGTGAGCTTCTTTAGATAATATCCTTCCTTTCTCTGGGTGTAAGAAGGAAGAGGTAAAATACCAAGTTGTATAATTATGAAAATAGATTTTTTCTGGTAGGAAGGAGATTACTTTTGACTGTTCTATTAAAGAAGTACATTTTTCTTTTTCTCAAGCAGTTTTCTTTTGAGTAGGAGATATGTTTGTTTAGATTCTTTCTATCATTTCCCAAGCAACAGCTGTCACTTGGCCACATTTACAACTTGCCTACATTAAAGAGCATGCTCACTGTCCAAAACACAACAATCATAAATTTAATGCAATTTGAACCATGGTTTTAATAGATTTACACATCTCCATAAAATGCATTAAGCCATTTCTTCTAAAGAAAACATTCAATTCAGTTAAATTTTTACTTTCTCTCAAAATAATTATTGTTCATAATTATTATTTCTAATAAAGAACCCCAAAGTACAGGCTCAGAGTTCCTAGCTTAATTTTTAACAGAATGCTAATCTAATTAACATAGATTCAGCAAAAGCTTGCATGGACACACTGATGCTTTTAAATGACTCCTTTGATGGGAATGAACTTCCACCTTTTAAAAGAGAAATGCCTTATTTAATAATACTGAATATTCCTGTTGAGATTCTGATATAGATTTGACCACCTGAAACTTTTTGTTAGCTATCTTCATGCTCAAAATGGCAAGGACATAATGAAACAATGGATAGTATTACATACCTCCAAAAGCAATTGTCTAAATCTCTTTAAAATCTCAATAAAATGTTTAAAATTGATCTGGAGAAAGGAAATATCCTTTATCCTGTTCACTGGTTATCTCTGCAAAAAAATAAAAAAACCCACATCATATACATATATGTAAATTTGGGCTCTTTTAAGTTTTTTTTATTTTCACCAATTGGGTGGAATTTTTATAACACACAAAATGCATGAATTTCACCCAACCCAAGGTACTAAATGTTAGCAATGTAAAGGGGAAATGCAGAAGAGGCAGAAGAGAAGTTTGAATAGCCAACCAAACTCAAGATGCTCTACTGATTATTGGTCTGAAGGCATAGTCATCCCTCTCAAAGAGTCATGTCTAATGTACGTGCCACGGTGTCCTATTTTAGGAATGATGGGTAAGTTTTATGTAATGAGTTAAGTGGGATTCCCTCCCATGCCAGAAACATTTTAATTAATTTTGAATGTTTCTGTGTAGCTCAAAAGAAATGTTGCTCACATTTGACATAAAGATAGCCTTTAATATGTATCACAAGAAATTATGTTGTTTATATTTATAGCACTTATTTTATTCATAGTAACATGTGGCAGAGAAATAACAATATTTTAAATAAAAAATTTAACAACTCCACTTCACCATTTGAAAACTCATGTAATCTTTGAATTATGTCCTATGAGAAAGTTTTAGTTTACATATTAAACCACTTGATTTATAAAGTACGTTGCACCATTGTTTTATTAGAGATTAATGGAAGACTATTGTAGTGACCTATGGTGGAATTTTCTGATATTCAGAGAAGTTGTTTGCTGCTGTTTTGAATTTAACTGAAAACCCATTTCTCACACTCAGAACACTGACCACAGCATGCTGCAACACTGTAAAAATGCTAAAACAGTTCATGTATGTCTTGGCTAAATATGCACACTTAGTCAGAAGTGAGAGTAAATACCAGTGGATGTTAAATAACGTGGCTATTAATATTAAATATACTTAGTGATTTCTCCCTTTACTCAGTAGTTTTCTTCATGATAATTTGTGTTTATTAAATTAAAACATACCTGAAATATTTGGATTTAAAGAAATGTCATAACTAGAGAAGTGGAGCAATAGGGCTAAATGGAAACTGGATACCATACAAAATCACAGAGCTGGACCAGCAAGCAGAGGTTCCAACAGCAAGGATTAGGGGGACCATCCAGAGAGAGGTCCATGTGAAAGAAACAGTCATCAGGAGCAGCTGACAGGGGTTGGGAGTGGCAATGCCAATAGGATGTATAGGGGAAAAGCTGGATATCCTTCTGCAGGTGATTCAGACACAGGGAAATCAGAACAGATAGAAGTTAGCATTAAAACTGATTTTACTAATTTAATATGTTATGTTAGATACTAAAAGGATTACTCTCAGAATATAAAATGGAATTAGCCTAGAGTGGACCTCTGAATGTGCATGGCTCTGAAACTTACAGAAAATGCAAGCACAGTTGGCCCTGTTATCCATGGTTTTACTTTTCATGGTTTCAGTTACCTGTTGTCAACCATGGTCAAATATTAAATAAAAAATTCCAGAAATATTTTATTAATTTCAATAAAATAGTGCCCCATTCTGAATAGCATGATAAAATCCCACTCTGTCTTACCTGTTCTACTGGGGATGTGAATGATCCCTTTGTCCTATGTATCCCTGCTGTATACACGACATGCCTGGTAGTCACTTAGTTGCTATCTCAGTTATTGTATCAGCTATTTTGGTGTCAGAGTGCTTGTGTTCAAGTAACTTTTATTTTACTTAAAATATATTAACGTAATTATTAGTTTTTATTAATATTTTACTTGCCTAATTTGTAAATTAATCTGTATCGTAGGTATGTGTACATAGGAAAAACACAGTATGTATACAGTTCAGTACTGTTGATGGTTTCAGTCATCACCCGCAGACAGGGGATAACTATATTAGGAACAACCAGATAATTTACTTAAGCTTCGTGGTTCCTGGAGCTTCTCTATCAGAGGTTCTTCTTCTTATGTGTATTTTTACTCCCTTATTAGAAATGTAATGGCTCAGAATTTAGAGAAGATTTTGTGTCATAACAGAATAAGGCTGAAGAATGTCCTTGGAAAATATGTGTTTAAAAGTCAACTTAATTTATAATGCCTAAAACAGCATCTTTAGCATAATGGTCATTAATGCATGCCTACTAATTCACTCATTCATTCATTGATCATTTATTAATTTGTAAATTAAATTCATACAATGTATGAGGCATTCTTTTTCTGCTCTTGGAATATTGTAGTGAACAAAGAAAACTGAATCTTTTCCTCTAATGAAAACTGTCTCAGTAAAAGTAAAGCAACTATAAAAATTAAAGATACATAAGTGAATAAATAAATAATAACATAATATTTGCTACAAAGGAAAAGAAAATGCAAGTAGGCCAGGAGAAAGACACAGGAGAGAGTGGTGTTGGTGGAGTGTGTGTGCTATTTCATCCTATTTTGTGTAGGATGGTCAGGAAACACATTCAGAGAAGGTGTTTGAGGTGAGACTTGAATAAAGAGATGGAGCAAGACATGTACATAAGAAAAAGAAGGAATCATAAGTATAAAAGCCCCAAGAACGAGAACACTTGCCCACAGTGTAGGAAAAAACAAAGGGGCATGTCTGACTGACTGACTTTGGGGGAGGAGGTGTGTTATATGACACAAAATCAAACCAATTGTGTGATCAGATCACAGGGAGCCTTGTAAACTATAGAGAAAACCTTGAACTATACTTTGTGTGAAGTGGGAAATCTTTACAGGTTTTAGGCAGAGAACTGGGCATCACTTACTTTGCATTTTAACTGGACCATTCTGGCTGATTGATAGGTGGAAATAAGTAATAGAAGAGTAAGAGGAAAGCAGAGAGACCAGTTCAGAAGCTATCACTGCATTGAATAAATGCTATTGGATTCAAGCAGATGAATACTCCATTTAGCTATGATATAAGGAAAAAAAATAAAACCATTGGCCAGCCTATTGTGTTCTCTGATGTCACACTGATCATTAAAATATATGAATCATTCAAATATATACAGTATCACTGAGTTGTAGACACTTTAGGCTCCACTTTACAGATAGGAAAATGAAATTTTAGAGAGGTTCCCAATACTCATAATTAACTTAGAATTGCTATAGAGGGAGGTGAATTACTATAGAGGGAGGTGACATAAGATTTGGAATCATACAGACATTGGTTCAAGGCTCAGATTGGATATATATCACCAGGGCCAAGTGTAAGTTTTCTAAGCTTCGGTTTCATTTTCTGTAAAGTGTGCTTAAGTAAAACATCTACTCTAATGAGTAGATGTTAAGGTTAAATGCAATTATTCATATAAAATGCTTACCACAGTGCCTTGAATGTAATAAATGCTCAAATTTAGCTATTATCTTTATTTTCAACCCCAAAAGTCATCTTCAACATAAAATTCAAAGTTCTCATCATTCTGACAATTAGTTCAAGATTAAGCTGCACCATCAAATTAAACATCTTACTCAATAGCCATAATCCATGAGTCTGGCCTTATCTTGACTTAGGGACCTCTCCCTCTTTAAGTGGGCTACATTTTGCCTTCTGAAACCCTGGGACTGTCTTTACATACTAACATCGTTCAAATTCTTTTCATTTGAAAATTTCTTTCTCCAAGATTCCAAAAACCTCTACTTGAAAAGTAAGGACTCAGCAGGACAGATCACATAAATGATGTAACAAATCATGTTTTACAATGTCCCTGGGAAGATCAACTCTATATTTTAGTAGAACAAATAAATTTTAAACTATATTCTTATATCCCCAGAGCACTATTCTATAGATAGGACATCAAAAACAAAGAAGGGTCTGTATTTAGGGTCTGCACATTTTCTCATCTTTGGATTTAGCAAGACATGCAGTATAATCCAATTAGATAGTCAAATGGGCTTAATTACTTAGCTCAGATCAAAGAACATAAGGTGTCAAAGAATCTAATTAAAATTAATAATGTAATGGGCAGCTTTATCTAATGCCTAATCTAGGGCATTTCATCTTAATTTAAACTCAGTTCTCAATTTCACAATAAGATCCTATCATTGTCACTGATTGTTATGAAATCTGATAATCCTTTGGTAAATCCTTCCTGTATATTTGTTGGCCAATTGGCCAATTCCAATTTTAACTCTGTACAGCAGAGAGAGGTTGGAAAGTTCACTCTGTTACATGTTTATATTGAATTTCCTTAGCCTTCTATCTCTTACTTTACCCTGATTAATATTCTTCAGATGTTATTGAGTAGCACAAATGATCTATACAATGTACACAGCCACAGGCCATATTTATATTGAGTGGGAACAGCGCTGAAGTTAATCAAGGACTCTCATAGATGCTTCTAAACCTAATTTAGAGTACATTAACAAAGTACTATTTATTTTAATGTTTGTACAAAATTGATCCCCTAGTATAGTAATTCCCTTTCTCTGTGGCAGATGAGTTCCAAGACCCTCAGTGAATTCCTGAAATTCCCATTGAATGTCTAGCCTCCTGTGAATGTTTTATGCCATGCATATAAAGTAGGAGACTGGCCAGACTTGTTTTCTGGTCACAATCTTCCTGAACAAAACAGGATCTGACCCAGACAGGATAAAGTGAAGAAACTGGTGGGAAACAGCAGATGTCAGAAGAAAGGAATCTTTTTTTTTTTTTTTTTTTTTTTTTGAGGCGGAGTCTCGCTCTGTCGCCCAGGCTGGAGTGCAGTGGCCGGATCTCAGCTCACTGCAAACTCTGCCTCCCGGGTTTATGCCATTCTCCTGCCTCAGCCTCCCGAGTAGCTGGGACTACAGGCGCCCGCCACGTCGCCCGGCTAGTTTTTGTATTTTTAGTAGAGACGGGGTTTCACCGTGTTCGCCAGGATGGTCTCGATCTCCTGACCTCGTGATCCGCCCGTCTCGGCCTCCCAAAGTGCTGGGATTACAGGCCTGAGCCACCGCGCCCGGCCTTTAGCTGCCTGTGATGGTTAACATGGAGTGTCAATTTGATTGGATTAAAGGATGCAAAGTATTGTTCCTGGGTGTGTTTGTGAGGGTGTTGCCAAAGGAGACTAATATTTGAACAGTGGACTGGGAGACGCTGACCTACCCTCAGTCTATGTGGCACCATCTAATCAACTGCCAGTGCAACTTGGATAAAATAAGGCAGATACACGTGGAAGGACTAGACTGGCTGAATCTTCCAGCCTTCATATTTCTCCTGTGCTGGATGCTTCCCACTCTCAAACATCAGACTCCAGGTTCGTTAGCTTTTAGACTCTTTGACTTACATCAGTAGTTTTCCAGGGGCTCTCAGGCCTTTGGCCACAGACTGAAGGCTGCATTGTTGGCTTCTCTACTTTTGAGGTTTTGGGACTCTGACTGACTTCTTTGCTCCTCAGCTTGCAGATGGCCTACTGTGGGACTTCACCTTATGATCATATGAGTCAATACTCCTTAATAAACTCCCCTTCTATATACATCTATCCTGTTAGTCCTGTCCCTCTGGAGACTAATACATTGACTAATACACTGCCCTTATTTCTCAGTAGCATAAGACACTTCCTCCTGCATCATGACAGTTTACAAATGCCAGGGAAATAACACAGAAGTCACTGCCACTTTCTATGGCAATGGCCCAGAAGTTATCACCTTTTTCCCAGAAAGTTCTAAATAACCCACCCCTTAATTTGCTTTGACTCACCCCTTAATTTGCATGTAATTGAAAATGGGTTTACATGAGTAGGAATACATTACCAGGTCTGCACCCACGGCATATGAGTTAGCCATACTCTGCAAGGAGCAGTATTGTTCAATAAAAAATCCCTGTCTAACACTATTGGCTCACCCTTGAATCCTTTCCTTGGCAAAGCCAAGAACCCTCCTGGGTCAAGCTCCAATTTGGGGCCTTGCCTGTCCTGCAGTATCTATACTATGCTTTTCCCTATACACACATACCTATGATAAAGTTTAATTTATAAACTGGGCACAAAATGAGGTTAACAACCATAATTAATAATAAAATAGAATAATTATAATAATATACTATAATAAAAGTTATGTGAATGTTTCTTTTTCTCTCTGAAATATCTTATTGTGCTATATTTACCTAATTTTCAGACTGTGGTTGACTGCAGTAACTAAAACTTGGATGGGGGGGCTACTCCTCCTGTGTCTAAGATGTGTTTTTAAATCATTTTGTCTTCAATATGTAAAGAAAAAAATATAGTTAATTTATGGATTTAACAATCTCTACTGTTAACTTGTGTGTGTGCATGCACACACTTAAATACACTCACTTGCATGACATCAACGTTACACATTCAGAAACTAAAACAGATCAACCTTTTTTTTTCTTTGGTTGGTACATGAGACAAGCCTGAGTCAATGTTTTTGCCCTCAAGCAGAAATAACATATTTTCGACAATTGTTAGAATTGCCTTAAATATCCTTCCAGAAAGATAAGCCAAAACACTGTACCACTAAACATATTTATTGATTATAAGCCTTATCCTTATTTAAACACTTTTAAAAAGTCATTTTGATGCCTAAATATCAGCAATTGGGTTTACAGCCAAAATATAAAACTCAAGAGATTACAAAACCCCTTTGAAACAGCAAATTTAGCTTTGGAAGAGTAACTGCAATTGGTTAAAATTCTCCAGTTAAAAACTCAGTGACTGGCCGGGTGCGGTGGCTCAAGCCTGTAATCCCAGCACTTTGGGAGGCCGAGACGGGTGGATCACGAGCTCAGGAGATACAGACCATCCTGGCTAACACGGTGAAACCCCGTCTCTACTAAAAAATACAAAAATCTAGCCAGGCGAGGTGGCGGGTGCCTGTGGTCCCAGCTACTCCGGAGGCTGAGGCAGGAGAATGGCTTAAACCCGGGAGGCGGAGCTTGCAGTGAGCTGAGATCCGGCCACTGCACTCCAGCCTGGGCGACAGAGCGAGACTCCATCTCAAAAACAAAAAAACAAAAAAACAAAAATCTCAGTGACCACAAACTCCAAGCTAAGAGCCACGAAGGATGGCTTAGATCAGGATCAAAATAGGAAGAAGCTGAAGAAAGATGAGGTTTAGGAAATAGTTGCAAATATGCGGCAGCTGGAGGTCTTCTCCCACATGGAACGTATGGACTGTCCATCTTTTAGAAGTTCTGCAATTATGCTTGCAGTGTATTTTTTAGTGTCTCTTAAAGCCAAGGATATTAAATTGTAGCTTCTCATTGTCTAAAAGCCTTCCTAAAGAGGTCAGATCTCCAAGACATGCCAGAAAAGGGAAAAATGAACTGTAGAACTATTCTTTGGTTAATTATTTTACACAAAAATATTTTCAGTAAAAGACTGATTAAGCTCCACTAAGAAAACTAAACTTGCTTGAAGTGGTTGGGTAATAGTTCAAAGTGATTGAAATGTGTGGTTATACACAGAAGAGTAACTCCTTTTAGATAAAATTCATGCAGTCAATATCCCTCTTGTAAGAATGTTAAACTTAGGCACTCCCTGGTATATTCCACCTGGTTTTTACAACTTCCTGACAGTGCACATAATCAAACACTCCCACTCTTGGACGGTCAAGCCACGAAATATTTTCTCACCCTTGGGAATGTTTATCTTGAAGCTAAAGCAATTGGTTTCGGTAAATGTTTGTATAAATAGCTCTGTGTCAATACAGCAGTAAGCAGTTTGGGTACCTGCTAAATTAGGAACTTTCTTGACCACCACATATTGAATCAGAAAAGCAAAAAAACTTATTCTAATTAATAATTAACATTTTAACTGTAATCATTCATTAATTCTGAGATAGAGATAGAGAAGGGAGGATGGAAGGAGAGGGAGAGTCAGGGGAGGGAAAGGGGGAGAGAGAGAGAGAGAGAGAGGAGAGAGAGAGAGAGGAGAGAGAGAGAGAAAGAGGGGAGAGAGAGAGAGAGAGAGAGAGAGAGAGAGAGAGAGAGAGAGAGAGAGAGAGAGAGAGAATTTAAGAGATTAAACAGAAATGACCCAATTGACTAGGATGGTCTGATTAAATTCCTCATATATCAGAAAAAAAATAGTACAAGACTGATGACCACTGAGGAAAATCCTGTACTTCCACAGAATTAGATGTTGTTATAAGAATTCAAATACCAAGTGAGAAAAATGTCATGGTTATCTTGACACATTACTGCAGAGGTGTATTGGTCTGCAGCATGGAGTACATAAAACACAAATGTATTAACAGGGAGATGAACATTTATTATGTTATTTTAAGGGATGTAGTGTGACATCTCTATTTTGAAAAAATGCATTTGGTTGCATGAAGTTAATTATAAAGATTAAGAAAAACAACTCAAGGCACAAAACACATAATCTTTTCTTTCTGATTAGATTATCCCGTCTGAATGTCAACACCACTTTAGATTAATCAGATAACATTGTAATTGTCAGTTTCCTAACGATCTGAGTCTGGCCTTTGAGTCATCTTTGATATATTAGAATAATTTGGAAATTATTGTTGTTCATATTTTACCACATAAATTAATTTAAAAAGTCAATTACTTTATGTATTTTACATGGATAGTATATACCGAAAATATAAAAAATGTTAATGTAAAATATTTTTCTTCAGGTTTCTATATACAGTGGTTCTGTGTAATTGCTTAGAATATTTGTATATTCTAGATAGGTATAAGACAATGACATAATTAAATTTATCTGGGAAGAGTTTTTGAGTATTGATTTTTATTTAGTTTTATCCTTTTTTTTTTTTTTTTTTGGAGGCAGAGTCTTGCTCTGTCACCCAGGCTGGAGTCCAGTGGCGCCTCCCGGTTTCAAGCGATTCTCCTGCCTCAGTCTCTTGAGTAGCTGAGACTCCAGGCGTGTGCCACCACACCCGGCTAATTTTTTGTATTTTTAGTAGAGACAGAGTTTCACTATGTTAGCCAGGATGGTCTCAATCTCCTGACCTCATGATCCGCTCGCCTTGGTTCCCAAAGTGCTGGGATTACAGGCATAGTTTTGTCTTTTTTTAAACTGACAAAAGTCATGTATATTTATAGCTACAGTGTGATGTTTTGGTCTATGTGTACATTATATGAAGATTCAATCAAACTGATTAACATATCTTTCACCTCAGTATTCTATCATTTTTTTTTGTAGTGAGTACATTAAAAATCTACTTTAGCAATTTTGAAACAGAAAATACCTTATTAACTTGGCCACCACGCAGTGCAATAAGTCACTAAAACTTATCCTTCCAGTCTAACTGAAGCTTTATATGCTTTGATCATTTTCTTCTTTTTTCCGTTCCTTCCCTTTTCCTTGTATCTTGGTTAACTACCTTCCTACTCTCTGTTTCTATGAAATAAGTTCATTTAGATTCCACATATAATTGAGATCATAAAGTATTTGTCTTTCTGTACATGGCTTATTTTACTTAGCATATAATGTCCTCTAGTTCCATCCATGTTGTCACAAATGACAGAATTCACCTCTTTTTAAACACTGTATTCTATTGTGTAGATATATCACATTTTCTTTATCCTTTGATCGATACTTAGGTTGATTACACATCTTGGCTATTGTGAATAATGCTGCAATGATCATGGGAGGATATCTCTTCAACATACTGATTTCAATTTTACTGTGAAATTTCATATATATATGTACACACATATATATATGAAATTTATATATGTATATATGTATGTGTATATATGTGTGTGTGTGTGTGTGTATATATATCTCCAGAAGTGGAATTGCTAGATCATATGATTTTTTTTTTAGTTTTTTTGCGAAACTCCCATACTATTTTCCAAAATGGTTGTACTAATTTATATTCCCACCAACAATATACAAGGGTTTCATTTTTTCCACGTTCTTACCAACACTTGTTATCATTCTTTTTTTGATAATAGCTAATCTGTCAGGTATGAGGTGATATCTCACTGTGGTTTTATTTTGCATTTCTCTGATGATTCGAGATGCTGAGAATTTTTTCATTTATCTATTAGTCATTTATATCTCTTCAGAAACATCTGTTCAATCCTTTGTTCATTTTTCACTTGGGTTGTTTTCTTGCTATTGAACTATTTGAGTTCCTTTTGTATATTATGGATACAAGACCCTTATTAGATGTACGGTTTGCAAATATCTTTACTCAGCCGATAGCTGTCTCTTTACTCTGTTACTTGTTTTCTCTGCTGTGAAGAAGCTTTTCAGCCTGATGCAATCCCATTTGTTTATTTTTGTTTTTTTGCCTGTGCTTTTGGAGTCCTATCCAATAAGTCATTGCCCAGATCAATGTTGTGGAGCTTTTCCTCTATGTTTTCTTCTAGTAGTTCTATATTTTTAAAACTTATGTTTTTTGTAAAGCTTTATACCAGTCATTTTGGGGACACAAGTAAAGAAGACAGTAATTTCTGCTTTTAGGAAGCTTAGTGTGTAACCTATGGAAAAAATATAATATATGAGAGGTTAGAGGAAAGAGAGAGATTTCCTCTCTGCTTCATAAATAGGCTAGATCAGGTAAGTATACATGGAGAAAACACAACTTAGCTGGGGTTAACTGTTAGGATTTTGACAATCTAAATAGAGGCATAAAAGCATATCATATACACTTTGAATTTGACAAAAAATAATGGGATAGAAAAATCCAGAGTAGGCTTGTAAAATGGTCACTCTTCTAGGTTAGTTGGAGCCTAGTAAGTGTGGAGAAGGTGAGAGGGAGATATAGGTAGGTAATAAGGACTTGGATCCTAATTGTCATTCTTAAGAGATTGGAGCTTATAATGCAGACCCCAGTGGCCCATTAAATGTCAGAAAGATGACAAGCAGGGTCTAGAGCCAGTTAGTAGGCACTCAAATCCCAGTCTCCAACATAAGTACCTAAATAGGATTTTTAGCCTTTCTATACATGTTGTTCCATTAAAAGTTGAGATTATAACAGTACCAATATGTTGTTTTCATAATTAATTAAGTTATATCAGCTAAATAGCTTAGAGTACTGCAAATGTTCTATAATATTAAAGAATTAAATACAAAGTAAGTGTTCTATAATATTAGGATTGTTAGCCTTGAACCAGAAAGTGATGCACAAGACTACATTTGACAAGATAAAGTATGAGGAATTTCACAGACATAATTTTTTTGGGGAGTATTGGGGGGAGCGGAGTCTGGCTCTGTCGCCCAGGCAGGAATACAGTGGTGGGATCTCAGCTCACTGCAGTCTTCACCTCCCGGGTTCAAGCAATCCACCTCCTGGGTTTAAGCAATTATCCTGCCTCAGTCTCCTGAATAGCTGGGATTACATTTTGGGGAGATTCATTGCTATTAATAATCACTCCCTATAAGCCAACTCTGCCACGTCACTCATGATCACTAGCGTGGATTACTCCCACTGAAATCACTCACTAATATTAAGAACCAGTTATGCATTTTAAAAGTTACATTTTCTAATTCTTTATAAGAAGTATGTACTTCCTTTTAGGCACACAATTCAAGTAGATTAGTAGATAAAACCAGAAGCCAATTTCACAATCATTGAGAGATTAAAAACAAACAAAGCTTAACATGACTTTTCAAATCATTCTATGTAGAGTTTGTTTTTTTTTTTTCTTTTTACCTCCCCAAATTTTACTTAATTTGGAAGGGGATCTTCTCTTTTTCTTAAAAAAGTTTATCAAAAATTTATTTTTTCTCAAACTACAGTCTCATTCCCTTACAGCTTCAGTTTTTGGTTTGTTTGTTTTGGTGGGGCCGGGGAGTTGGGTCCTCATTTTACCAAGAAGTCATATAACTGTAAGATGACTCTCATACTTTTCACTTGACATCCCCAGACATACTGATTTCTTATTATTACACTACAGTAATCATATATGCTAAAAAGGAAGAAGTAAATATTGAAACATATGAGACAACTCTCAAAAATTATTCTATGCCATTAGTTTTTACTATAGCCTAAAATCCTAATTAAGAAAGAGGAAACAAAATGTCGTTTGGAAAAATGTAACAGTTGAAACAACAGGAATCATTAAGAATACTCGAAAGAACACATCAAAGAAGATAATAGAAGATAATCATGGAGGGAATGCTAGAAAATGTCAAAATTTCTAAGTTAAACTAAAATCAACATATCTGTTGAGTACTTATTACGTACTAGGTATTGTAATAAATATTTTAGATGAAACATTTATTTAGTATTTACAATAATACCATGGGGTAAGTACCATCATTTCCACCATTTTACAGATGAAGAAAATGAGGTACAATAACTTGTACTCTTTTTACATAGTTAAAAAATAATAGAGTGATGATTTGAAGCAAGGAAACCTAATTTGGAAAAAAAAACATACTTTACTACAATATTATGCTAAAGAAAACTACTAAACAAAGACAAATGGGAAGGAATCATGGTGCTTGTTCTGGTTACCCCCAAACATAGGGGAATAAATGAATGACTTTTACTTTGCTTATAAATCTGCAATTTAGACAGGATTCTGTGGGGACAGATTGTCTTCGTTTCACTCAAGATCAGCTGGAGCAACATGAAAACCAGAGACTGGAATTTATTCGCTTGCTCCCTCATAAATGTGATGGTTAATGATGTCTGCTGGCTGAAACCTCAGCATAGGTTTTTGAGTGGAACACGTCTATGTGGCCTTTCCATGTGATGTGAACTTTTTCATATCACAATGGTTGATCACAAGGGTGATCATCTCAAAAGAGAAAGCCAGGTAGCTGTATTCCCTTTGATGAACTATTCTTGGAAGTCAGGTGACATCACTTGTTATATACTACATGTTGGGATACCCTTAACATTTACCTCCTTTCAAAGAAAGAGGAAACAGACTTCAGCTCTAGATGGGGTAGTGGCAAGGTTCTGGAAGAGCAAATTAGACTGGAATTACTGCTGTGGCAACATTTAGAAAATAGAACCTGACATGATATTAAAGATGAATGAAGGGAGTGTGACACTAATATTTCCAATAGAAGAGGAGGTAACTACAAGGAGGGTGTGTTCAATAATGAAAAAAAAAAACGCTGGTTCTCAGCATTTTTTTGGCACTATCTTATACCTTAGGGATGGCTCTTTCCCAGGCACAATGGCCTTCAACTAAGTCCTTGCATTGCTGTGATGCCTTCATCCACAGGGTCTTTGCATAGTGTTTCCACTGTTTGGGACATGGTCTACACTTTTGTTTCTCCAGTTTAATCCTACTCTTGTTATTGATTTCAACTTGAACATCATTTTATTAAATAATCATTCTTCCCCTAGAGTAAGCCAGTTTCATTTATGGTGCCTCATATTACATTTTATTTTAAATCAGTTATCTCCATTTGTAAATATGCATTTATTTATGTTACTATTTGATTAATGTCTGTCTTCTCCACCAATCAACAAAATCTATGAGACAAGAGTCTTTGATCACTCCAAGAGCCTAGCAAAATTCATGAAACTTATTGATCCCTCTTTAGTTATTAAATGTGCTTGTAAAACAGGCTTATTTTTTGAATACTTCTTTGAAACAGGAAAGAAAAATATAGTATTTATAAAAGAATACAGTGTCAAGTAAACACACTACACCAATAATAAAATGATTTTTAAAATCAATGAGAAATAATTAATTTTTTCGTTTAATTTTTGTTAGTCAAGGTAGGCTAACCTTTGCAACAAATAGATCAAAAATGTACATTCGTTCAAACAAAACAGAAGTATATTTCTTCTTCAGTTTCAGTAAAAGACAAATTCTGTGCAGACAGGAGAGGGTTCTGTTCTATGAAGTTATTCAGCAACCAATGCTGATAACCACTCTACTGTTATTCACACAAATTTCATGGTAAGTCTGATGGTTATCTCTATAAAATCCAGTCAATAAAAGGACAGAACATGATTGCATGATTTGAGGTTTTCTTAGGCCAAGTTTAAGAATGAGACTTACTTACCCTCAGAATGAGGTAGAAACCTGTCAAATTACCATAACTGATCAAAAGAACCTAGGAAATGTAAACTGGTGGTATGTTCAGGAAGAAAAGGCCAGGTTCAGAAGAGAGTCATCAGCCTTTGTTACAACAGTCATCCAACAATGTCTTGAAACATGACTGGGAAGTCTATTGACTTTAAGAAAGCTAGAAAACCTTGATGTCACATAATTACTAAAGAAAATGTTACAGATTAGTCTTATAAGTAGTATAATGAAAAAAATATAAGTATCTCTAAAGCTAAAATTTTGGGTTAGATGATAGAAAATATTATCTAAATGATTACTGCAGTTTTCTAAAAAAAGCAAGTCCTCTCTGGCAGATTATCAAGCAAGAACTAGAATGTCTCCTCTGAAAGTCGCTGTGACTGCTCACCTGATTTTTCAGAATTTCCATGTGCTATTCATCAGTTATACAAGAATAAAAAAAGAAGATGTACAAATGACAATTAATGATGCAGTTTCAAAAAGAGCTAGAAGGAAAGGGAGAATGTAAAATCATTACACTCCCAAGATCGTAATTACAGACCTAATTTTTGAGCAAGGAATTTCCAATACTTATTGGAAAAGACTTTTTTAACTTATGTATAAAAGAAGTTGAATAGTGAAGGTAAAATATGTTGCACACATTCTTTCACACTGAATATCTTTTTATTTTACAGAATTAAGTATTAAACATTATTAAAGTATATAAAACATTCTATTACATTTGACTACTCATATATCTTTGTGTATCTATGGATTATAGCTATCTTAAGCAAGCTAGAAATTGCACTTTAAAATGCTGACTGAAGAATTATAAACTATGTCTACCAGTTTCCTCTTCCATTTATGTACAGGGACCACATATTTCCAAAAATGAGGCTGAGCACTTGGTAACATTGCTCAGTTAAACTTGGTGCAGAGAGACTGTCTCAGTCAGGATCCCATAAGAAATGATGGCACATTCCAAAGGAGTAGTTGAGTAGAATTTAACTATGTACAAAAGCGTGGGTATGACCAAGGAAGCTAACAAGGGGCTTGCAAAGGCCAGGAGGGGAAAGGAGATGGAATGTTTTTATGATCTAGTGAGAGCTTTTACAAGGAATGGTCTTTCCAACTAGAGGAATGCAGCCTCTGTCGACCTTCTGCATTTAAGGATTGGGGTATAAGTACCTCAGTCTCTCTTATTCTTCTTTGATTTCCTGCAAGTGAAGACTTCCATTTTTCAAACTATACTAAAATCCAGAGAGCCAGGTAGCCTATTGATGAAGTCATAGAATTCAGCATCCTAGGGCAAGGCACAAAGAGGGGAACTATGAAACACACTTACAAAGACAAACAGAATATACAGAAGAGATGCAATGACATTTGTAAGAGAGATAGCAGCCATGTTACATATGACGAATTACATGCATTCATATGCTGCTTAAACTTACATTTTGTTCAGTGAGACATGTATAAATATTTGTTTCCTTTAAACACAATTTTGAAAATTTCAAAGAGTCTGTGTAGATCTCCTTATCAAAAATTATTAAGGGTTTTAAAAATATGTTTCTAAGACATTGCCTGATCATAATGAAATAAATAAAGCAGCAGAGGCGATTCCAAGATCCACAGACAAGAGCCCCAATGAAACACGAGTCCACACTCCATGTTCACTAAGAGAAAGAGTGAGTGGGAAAACACGAGTAAGAATAGGCGCCTGGAAGAGATATGATGTCTGAGTTTGGCAAAGAGTATTGGCAGAATAATGGTCAGGGTACCCAGATGAATAATCAGGGTCCAGAATTTCAAAGCCTGCAGCACTGTCAGTTGAGGCTTCATTGGCATCAATCTGACTGGGAATGGCCATAACTCAGGATTATGTACACCCACAGGTCCAGAGAAGAAAATTGGTGATGGATCAAAGAAGATGATAGGAAATCTTGGCAGGTGAGCAGAGTTCAGAGGAATCTGGCGATAGGTAGGGATAAAGAAAGTCTGTGAAATTGTTGATTGACCACTAGAAAGCTCCATCACAGTAGCTTGATTAATATCCTGCAGATGGTAAGCAGATGAATAGAAATTCAATTCCAGATCTCTTTGTTTCAAATCAAAACTCTTTCTGTTGTAACATATGGCCTACAGCAAAGGAGAAATAAAGATATCAATTAAAATGAATCATTCTTTAACAAGTTTGGAAGTTTTTCCTAGGACAGAATCTATTTTAACCAAAGCAACAATGTAGTGGTAATGTACTGTTACAGAGCTAACAATACCGTTGTAATATATCATAATACATCTGGTTGAAAGTTAAACATTTTGATAATAGACATTTATTCTTTAAGATGTTTATCTAAAATTTAATTTTTGAGTCAGATGTTTTTATATTAAAAGGCAATTCTATACAATCTAGAGAGTTGTTTTATTACCACATCTGCAGTTATTTTTGTTTTCTAATGAGTCATAGGTTAAAAATTATTTTACTGGACCTGCCCCTCAGAATGTTTTTATACCATCAAGGAGTTGTATAGGATTCATTGATTGCTAGTCACTATCGTAGTGGGATAGAAAAATATTTAAATTTCAGAATAATACTTTGATTAAAATCCTAACTATACTGTAGAGTTAAATGGCATTGTATAATTTTCAGTTTATTTGAACCTTAGTTTGTTCTCGTGAAAAATGGGGATACTGTTATCTATTTTGTTTGGTTGTCTCCCAGTTCATAAAGTCTGAGAGTGTTTTGAGATGTTTAAAGGCAAATGTCATTTGCCTATCATGCCTCACAGAACATGACATTCAGACAATTTTTTGAGACTGTGTGTATTCAAGGATTTTGTCCTACAGATGCAATGGTGTCACTGGAAAATCTTGAATTCTTTGATAACTTTATTAGCATAATGTGTCTAAACCAAAGTCTAATACTCATGTATGCCTGGGGACTCTATTAACCTTTTTTCTTTCTGCACATATGAGATGATGTGCTTCTAATTAATGACAGAGGAAGATATGCCAGAGCACAGTGAGTCCCAGGAGGATGCTCCCTTAACGCTTGTTGATCATTATCACAGGGACGCCATTACAAAACCTTAGAGCGCCTGACTCTATTTCTACCAAAATTTCATTGCTGCAAACATGCTTGACTTCATTTTCTCGTTCACTTACATATTCCCACTTTCTCTTGTTTACAGAAAATACTACAGAAAAATATGAATCTTGAATATTTATAGTGCCTCTAATGTCTAATAATTCCTACATTGTGTTGCTACTTGGAAATTGATGCTTACAGTATACTTCCAACACAGATGACCCAGAGTATGAGAATCTTTAGGAACTTTTGTCCTTAGCTGTGGCCTTGCCTGTTTGAAACTTGAAGTATGCTATGTGCCCAAGCCTATTAATTAATTTATTGTAACATTTATATGTCAATCCCAAATGCTTCTATGTTCAGCAAGTCAGGAAAAAGCCCTTTCCTTGTTGTAATTAAATCTTAGCTTTAACATGGTTTGTGTATTTGTCACGTCCTTGTCATGGCATTTTATATTCTTTCTATGAAGGCATTTTCCTTTTTTTCAGTCAAAAGTGTACTGAACTCAAAATGTAAACCTATGACCCATTTTGTTTTTCTTATTGCTTCCATATGTCCTCTTGTGATTGTTATTCTGATTTTTTATCATTTTATTTTCTTAAGAATCATGCTGGTCCTTACCAAAGATCCAGATCATGTCAATGGAATGACATTGAACATTTTTTTCTGTGTGTTTATAGCAATAACATTTATTTGCCCAGAAAACTGAAAATGTTCATATCACTTATTTTTAAACAAAACTAAGCACATTATAATTATGGAATCTGCATTTAATAATTTAGAAAAAGCTTTATTGATTTTGCATCCTAAAAGTTTTATTTTGCCAGTGAGGAATCATGATCCAGGGATATTAAATAACTTGTTCTAGATGAAGCATTAAGTAAATAGAGGTGTCAGAACTAAAACTGTGTCTTCCAGGTCTCACCCAAATGCTGTGTTCCAATTCCTCATCATAATTTGTTATTTAACACTATGTGAACAAATCTTAGTAGATGACAATATATATCTATATATCTAAACTAACAGAGTCCCCAGAATATCAGTGGAAAATTTCTTCTTCCCTTAGGATAGGAACCTTTACAAAATTATGATCAATGTGTGGACTCTGGAACCAGACTGCTGGCATTCAAATCCCAATTGTACCTTAACTAGCTGTTAGGCTCAAACTAGTTACACCTCAACTTTTCTGTGATTTAGTTTTCTAAAATTTTAAATGAAATAACAATAATACTTGAATCAATAATTTTTATAAAGATTAAGTTAGTTAACACAACTGCCTGGAAAAATAATAATAGGAAGTCCTCTTTTAAAAGAGTTCCTGGCAAAGAAGGAGCTACTATTCTTGTTATTGCCAACTGACTTCATAAACACAGCCACAAAATTTAAGCTTCAAACAAGTCCTTTGGGTATAAAATAAAACGTTTATAGTTTTTTTCCCTCAAAATGTTCTGTGAATTGAAAAATGTAGTAGCATGATTTAATTGTGAATAATAAATAATCTTAGCATCATTTAATGTTTATTAACTGACAATGTATTAACAACAGTTGACATTTGAATATGATACACAATCTTTTACTGACCATCATTTTTTCTTTTACCCCTTTATTGTTTTGTTTGAAACCTACAGATAAGAATAATGCATGGTGCTGATTAATAAGATTTAATTGAAATGAGGTTCAAATATCAGAAATAAAGAAAATCAGAAAACAAATTTAAACAACTCCTTCAGCTTAAATAACTGAGAAATTACATGAAAATGCACCTTCTAAAATGCTCAGTAGGCAATCTTACCTTCCTAAGAAGACATGAAATGCTTTAACCAAGGAAAAAGTACATTTGTTTTTACTGCTGTAATGCCAAGTTTATAAGTCAAATGGAGTCACCCAGTAAGAATAAATAGCACTATAATGGCAATTAAAAACAGCACTATGCTTGTATGCCACTTCTTTGGAGCAGCTCAAGGCCTTCCACAGATTGTCTTCACAATTTCCTTAACATATGTCTGTGAAAGACAGGAGCAGATATGAAGCAAATTTCGCTTGAGAAAAATAATTAAAATAAAGAGATTATTAAATTACTTTAGACCACATTTCAAATCCATGCCAAAGCTTAAACAAAACCCTGGCATTATATGTCTCGGTTTTCCTACCACCTCTAACACCAGGAATACAGTGCCTTCTCCCTCTCTAGATGCCTCTGAAGTTCAGCATTGTTGGAGGGGAGGTTAGGAGGCATTCCGTAGCAGAGTGATGTCATGTTTGATCACATCCACATTTGTTCCTCTTTAAAACTACCCTAAAGAAGAGGTAAGGTACTATTATGTCTTCAGATGATTTGTTGACTTTCTAAATGTTACATACATTTTTCCAAAATGAATTTGAGCAGATGATTCATTTGACTGAATAGCTCGATAAACTATATTCATTTTCTTTTAATTTCCCTGTAGCACATAAAAAATAGGAATTCTGTTTATGGAAGGTCACACTGTAAAAGAATATTAGGGTTGAAAGGAGCTTCAAAGACTTCCTTATCCAACTCTCTGATTTCAGAGATGAGGATAAGCCAAGTAATACTACTTGCCCAATGTCACACCCTGGGTGTTTTCTTTCCAGGGCACCTTTCCATCCTCCTTACAGGGTATGATAGCTGTGCTTTTCTCAGCTTTTTAGAGGAGTGAAGGTGAGTGTACTTTATACACTGCTGACATTCTCTATCATTCTTTTTCTCATCCTTTGACCTGTTCCTCTCATCTTTTGCAGTAGACTTTATGTCCACTCAAGCAATTACAAAGTGCACATTTGTAAAATCAACAAACCATTTGACATTCCTCAAGACTGCATTTTGATCACATCTGTCCTGGGATCTTACCTAATCTTCCTGCAGGCCTGTGGGAGAATAATCATTTATCATTCATGTATTAAAAATGTTTGTTTTATTTTGTTTTGTTTTAATTCAGTAAGAAAATACTGTCAATCTTTTTTCAAGTATCTAACATTCCCAGATTTTGATGTCTTCATTGCCAAAACCCGTCAGGCTGAATGTCAACAGGTTCTCTCATCCCTAAATGACAGTAACACAAGAAATGTTGCAAAATTGAAACAGCAGAATATGTGTAGGGCCATGAAAATGTTACTATGAATCAAGAAAAGGTAAAGAAGGACACATAAATTCAATATGCTATCTTTTGTATAATTTCCATTTTCTTTCACTATCCTAAGATTATTTGGCACTTCCCCTTTTAATTATTTTGAACTTCAGTCAGAGGGATGCTGCCTATTCTGTGATAACCAAATGAAATATACTTTTCCTCCTAATGCTGAGGGGTTTTTGTTTATACTGTTTGTTTTGTATTATAAGTAATGTAATGATACCTCTTTAACTCTGCTTAATATGTACCCTGTTCAGTAGTCTGTACCTGTGAAGCCATGTCATAGTAGATGTGAGACACATGCACATGTTATTATGCAGAACTTCATCTGTCTACCTTGGTGAGTTGGAGAGACCCTTTGTAGTTAGCACAATTAGTGTTAGGACAGTAAATTCTTTATCTAACTGAATATGAATTGCTTTGCTTGTATCTTCCCATGAACTCTGTAACAAAATTGTTTCCACACTTTCAGAGGTGAGCTTGAATTTACTTAGCTCCCACAGTGATATCTAGTGATCCATGACTTCTCACTGCTTCAGTACCTAGCAAATGAATTGATATGATTAATAATGAATTTTCTACTTAGGATCATAATGCTAATTGCTCACTTATGGACATTTTCTGTCCCTAGGGTTGATTTTCATATTGTGTAGCTTATTTTTTTCTGATATATATATGACTTTGAAAAGTTACCTCACTCTTTATCCCCTCCAGTCAGCAAGGAAATTCTTCAACATAGAAATGATCATGATAAATGTGCCTTACCACTCCTGCATCTGACTCCAGAATAAACCCTATGGATGGGTCTAATCCAGGGTTAAGAAGGCTTTCAGTAGAGACAAGGCCTCTTTGAAAGAATTTAGGGTTATAGTGGAGATTTGACTAAAAAAAAAAAGAAAAGAAAAGAAAAAGAAAAACATCCTCCTATGTTTTTATTAAAGGCCACAATTTGCATAGATATTTACAGTGTTTTACACTGGAGCTGATACAGGCATATGTCAGAGATATTGCAGGTTCAGTTCCAGACCACTGCAATAAAGCAAATATAGCAATAAAGGGATTCAAACCAATTTTTGATTTCGCAGTATATATATAAAAGTTATGTTTACACTATACTATAGTCTATTAAGTATGAAAAGCGTTGTCTAGATATCAAGGTGTATATCTTAATTAAAAATACATTATGGCCAAAAAAATGCTATTGATTACCTAAGATTGCAGAGAGTCACCATGTTTTTGCTCATGGAAGGTCCTGTCCACAATGTTGACGGCTGCTGACTGATCAGGGTGGTGATTGCTGAAGGCTGGGTGGCTGTGAAATTTTCTTAAAATAAGAGAGTAATGAAGTTTTCTGCATCAATTGACTCTTCCTTTCAGAAAATATTTATTTTGATAGCATTTTTTCTGTAGTGGAACCTCTTTCAAAATTGGAGTCTATCCTCTCAAACTCTGCCACTGCTTTATCAACTAAGTTTATATAATAATTTCAACAATGTTCACAGCATCTTCACCAGGAGTAGAATCCATCCAAGAAACCACCTTCTTTGTTCATCCATAAGAAGTAACTTCTCTTGTGTCCAAGTTTTATTATGAGATTGCAGCAACTCTGTGACATCTTCAGGCTCCACCTCTAATTCTATTTTGTTTGTTATTTCCACCACTGTAACCTGCAGTTTCTTCCTCCACTGAAGTTTTGAATGTCTCAAAGTCATCAATAGGCTTGGAATGTCTTCAAATTCCTATTAAAGTTGATATTTTCACTCCTTCCCATAAATCACAAATGCTCTTAATGGCGTCTAATGGTGAATCCTTTCCAAATGGTTTTTCAATTTACTTTGCCCAGGTCCATCAGTGGAATTTTTATCTATGGCAACTATAGCCTTATGAAATGTCTTTCTTAAATAATAAGACTTGAATGTCAAAATTACTTCTTAATCCATGGGATACAGAATGAGTGCTTTGTTAGCACACAAGAAAAAAACATTAATCTCCTTGTACATCTCCATCAGAGCTATTTGGTGACCAGGTACATTGTCAATGAGCAGTAATATTTTGAAAGGCATATCTTTCTCAATGCAGTAAGTCTCAACAGTGGGCTTAAAACACTCAGTAAACCAAACTGTAAATATATGTGCTGTTCTCTAAGTCTTGTTCTTCCAGGTATAGAGCATGGCAGAGTAGGTTTCACATAATTCTAAGGGCTTTAGAATTTTCAGAATGTTGAATTACATTGACTTCAACTTAAAATCACCACTTCATTACCCCCTAACAGAGAGTCAATCTCTTCCTTGAAACTTTGAAGCCAGGCATTAACTTTTCTCTAACTGTGAAAGTCTTAGATGGCATCTTCTTCTAATAGAAAGCCGTTTTAACTATATTGAAAATCTTTTCTGTAGTATAGCCACCCTTATGAATAATCTCAGCTAGATCTTTGGAATAACTTGCTGCAGCCTATCCGTAAACACCTGCTGCTTCACCTTGTACTTTTATGTTACGGAAATAACTTCTTTCCTTAAACCTCATGAACTAACCTCTGCTAGCTTCAAATTTTATTTTTCTCCAGCTTCTTCATCTCTCAGCCTTCATAGAATTGAAGACAGTTAGGGCCTTACTCTGGATTAGACCTTAGCTTAAGGAAATGTCGTGGCTGGTTTGATCATATATCCATACCACTGAAACTTTCTCCATATCGACAATGAGATTGTTTTGCTTTCTTATCACTTGTGTGTTCCCTGGAGTGGCACTTTTAATTTTCTTCAAAAGCTTTTCCTTTACATTCACAACTTGTTTTCTGGCTCAAAAAACAAGAGGCCTAGCTTTCAGTTTATCTCAGCTTTCTTCGTCCCCAGCTCACTAACCTTCATTATTTTGAGTTTCTGAGTTAAAGGAAGAGACATGTGACTCTTCTTTTCACTTGAATACTAAGAGGTCATTGTTGGGTTATTAATTGGCCTAATTTTAATATTATTGTGTCTCAGAGACTAGAAAGGGCTGAGGACAAGGAGAGAGATGGGAAATGGCCAGCTGGTTGACCAGTCAGAACAAACAACACTTATCAACTAAGTTTGCCATCTTATATGGGCATGGACACAATTCATGGAGCACCCTCAACCAACAAATTACAATAGTAATATTAAAGATCACTGAAAACAGATCACCATAACCAATATTATAGAAGTTAAAAAAGTTTGAAATATTAAGAGAATTACTAAAATTTGATACAGAGACACGAGGTGAACATGTTATTAGAAAACGGCACCAATAGTCTTGTCCAATGCAAGGTTGCTAAAAACCTTCAATTTGTACAAAACACAATATCCATGAAGTGTAATGAATTGAAGTGCAATAAAATGAGCTGTGCCTGTGTAAAATACTTTGTTAAATACAGCTTATTCTCAAATTCACTAGAATTCATACACCCAACTTACCATATTTTGTTCATTGTTTCTTATTTTCATCAGGGTCTAGCACATTTTTTGTCTTATAATCAATCATAACAGAAAGGTTTATTTTCTATAGTCTATAACCTATATTATATACTGTTTTCTATTTTTTAAGGTAATTTCCAAAGGGGACTTAATTAGATACCAGGATACAGGCACAAAAACTAATAGCTTAAAATAGGTTACAATTGATAGTAGATTATTCAGACTTAGAATGCTATTCTGAACAATTGTGGAGGGTTTGGGTAGCTCAGTAGTAATTTGGCTGATAACTATTGGAAGCCAGAAGTAGATGTTTCTTATTCTTTGCCTCATACAATGGTTTTTAATTCATGAGATATCCCAACTCTTGTAAAACTACATTTTGCCTGCTCTACATGTATTATAATATACAAATATTACTTTATGTAAGAAATATGCATATTGGTTCTTTGCTTAGCAAAAAGGAATGCATGTGACTTGGAGTTGGTCCTCAGAGTACCCTAGACTTAGTATACTTTTCTAATATCTAGAAGGAAAAACATCTTTCTTTTGGGACTCCATATGTTAGATTGGAGTCCTACAAGAGCAGACCTTGAGACAAAAACTTGAGGGAAAGTAGTTAATTTAAGAGGTGATCCAAAAGAACATTGGCAGGGGAACAGGGAAGTCACGCAAGGAAAGGAGGTTAGTGCTCTGGGGTTCATCCTCATTGAGAACTTCTGGACGACGATGAAGAACAACCCTTAAAGTTGAGGGCTGTTCCAGGGGGCGTTCACTCCTCCAGACTTTCAGCGTGCCCTCTCTCTTGCACCCGCAGAAAGTCCCCAAGCAGAGAGACTGCAGATTATTGTTATGAGAAGCCACTGGCATAGATGGGAACAATTAGCGCCAAGGGGATGTTGACAGGGCACTAAGAGTATCTACTCTGTTACTGAATTAAAAGGAAGAAGCTCTTGGGCTGCAGGGGAGGATCTGGATTTTTGTGAGTAATGAACCTACCTGAAGCTAAAGCCAATACAGAGTAAAGCAGAACCAGAAAAAAAAAAGAAAAATAAACTAATATATAGGAAGAATCTGACATTGAATATTACTTAGGACCCTAGACTCAACTGTGCTTAAAGGTCAATCTCCAGTATCCTAGTAACATGAATCAATTCCTTCCTTCATTCCCTTCCCCCCCACTTTTCTCTTCTTTTAGTTTAAACTTCTATAACTCACAACCAAAATGAATCGTGGTTTATAGAGCTACTCATAATTTTTAGGCCAAGGCTTCCTTAAAAATTTTATGTTGATAAAACCAGATATTGCAGCAAGATTCTCCTGCCGCTAAGCAAACTCTCCTGCCTCTATTTTTCTCTCAAGTTGTTAATTCCATGCACATGGTCAATATTTACCCCTTTATTTGCTGCTGTTGTGAGTGTTTGAGGCCTTTACTCTATATCTTTTTAAATAGTAGACCCATATTCCTCTTCAGAGGGGAAATGAGCCATATAAAGATACTTGACTAAGACTGGAAACTACTTTGCAAGATGCCCTCACAATTAAATGTCTGCTTCATCTGGGTCTTTAACATCCCAATTTATTGTGCTATAGTACTGATTATCTGGGAGTAACATGATATGCGATGCTTCTACTTTAAGTTTCCTTGGACCATTCTTGAACTTTTCAGCTAGTAAAATAGACTCATAGATCAGAGGGATCAGAGACTGTTAACCCCTTATTTTTATTCTAGTTTAATGGAATGTCAAAAAATATAAAGCAAAATGTCAAGTCAATACCACTCTCTAAGCTAGAAAATGTTCTAAATAGTTTGCTACTAGGTATCATAGAAGTGTTCCACTGATTTTGGAAAATTTCACTATGCCTAAAATTAAGGCCAGTGTGTGTATGATTTTTGTTGTTGTTGTTTTTGTTTTTGTTTGAGATGGAGTCTCCCTCTGTCGCCCAGGCTGGAGTGCAGTAGGGTGATCTCTGCTCACTGCAAGCTTGCCTTAAAATCCCCCAGAATGAACACAAATTCTGTAAGACACACCTTCCAAATTCCCCTTCACTGAGACTTCCCATGGTTACTCTGGTACATACTCTTATTGCAGTAAGCTAAATAAACCCAACTCTGTAACTATAGATATGTTTCTGGTAGTCTTTAGCTGGTGAATAGTAACCATGGAAATATGGCAAAAATGACCCATCTAAAATATCTATGTAATGTGTAATTTGGAGTGTATGAAGTAAGAGATCATCAGGACTTATTTCCCAGTTGGACAGGTTGAAATGAAAACACCAGCTGGAATCAGCAGATGACATAGAAAACAACATTTTAGTTGCCCTCATTGCTTATTATGCTCTGACCAGCTCTGTGACAGTTTACAAATGTCATGGCAATGACCCGGAGTCACTGCCCCTTTCTATGGTAAGGACCTAGGAGTTACTACCCCTTTTCTAGAGATTTCTGCAAAACCTGTCTCTTAATTTGCATTAAAGATGAGTATAAATACAGCTAGCCCACAGCCCACAACTTCTGCTTCTGGGTGCATTGCCTAGCAAGTAACCCTGCTCTGTAAGGAGCAGATTCCATTAAATTAAAGATTATTGTCTAACAGCACCGGCTTGCTCTTGAATTTTGTCCTGAGCACCATCCTGGGCTGAGCCCTAGTTTCAGGGCTTGCCTGACTGCCTGTCTCATGTAGACTACAGTTACACTACAGTCTGAAGTCAAGGTTTTATTCCTACCTGCTTGTAAAAAATAAAATTGGGATGGTAGGACTGGCTAAGTATCATATAAATTTCCTGTGCAGCAAAATAAATCAGAAGTGTAGAATCTCCCAGTTTTCTTTGGTTATTAACACCAATAATAGTGTAAATTTTGCTTTAGGAGAAATATATTCTCATATTTGCTACAGATTTGAGCACTGATTTCTTTGTAATCATGGAGAAAACCTAAAATTATTAGAATAGTAAAGACCACAGAGGATTTAACTTCTCAAATTGCCTCTTCGCTGATTTTCATACCCTGTTAATTTCATTTCATTTTAATCATTTCCATCAACTCAAGTCACCAAATGCATATTGAATGACTACTATGTGTCAGATCCTATACTAGGGGCTCAAGGGCATTCCATGATGAGCAAATACCACTTCATGGTTTCAAAGAGATTACAGGTTAATGGGAGGTAAGAGGAACTAAAATCAATATGGATAATTTTGCATATATTCACTGAAATTTTAAACTCTGAGCTAGTCTGGTTTTTACGTAACATATGAGCATTGGTACTTGACAAAATAATTATATAATTATAGCTTTCACATTTTTCTTTTAAATGTCATTTTCATGAAACGAATAACACAATTACACATAATGAAAGGAGATAATTATTAAACACTGTCAGGTGTTTTATATTGTGCATGCCAAGATTCTGGATTGTTTCTAAAGAGAATAAAAAGAGAAAATCAGTGTTTTGACCATTATCCACAATTCTGGGGTATAATTACAAAAGATTGTAGGATATTTTATTTTAAGATTCACCTGAAGACACTGTTTGCAAAACTTTATTTGAATGTTTTTCCTTGCAGCCTTACAACATGTCTTAGAAAAGAATTGCTATTTTTGGCTTCATTAGAGACAAATCCAAAAATCCAAAGATCCATTAGCCTTCTCAACATGAGACCTTGTACTAGGAAACTGACTTCTAAGTCCTCCCAACAATCTCTGTTTGGCATCCAGGAAATGCAGACTCCTGGGGATGTGATTTGCTCTTGGTCATTCATGGGAAGAAGCAGCATACAATCAAAAATGAAGAACTGAAAATGGGTCATCCTCATATACTGATTTCTATGAAATAAGTAAATAAAATATGCAATTATGCATATTGTTCATGTTACGGAAATTTATTCTACATTCTCCCCTTGGCAGATTCTTTAGAAACAGCACATTTACAGTTCCAAGCTATTACTTGTGAGATTTTCTTTTAATCACCTTTTAATAGAACTGGCATTATCATGTAATACAACTAGACATAACGACTTACAGATATTTGTCAAATATTTAGTAGGAGACCTGGGCCATTACAAACATGTTTCTCACAAAAAAAGTAATTTTCATTTTCTTCCCAACTGATAGTGCAGTTATTAGGCTCCATCTCTAATATGCCTACAAGCAAATTTAATTAGTCAGTTAAATGAAACTGTCAGAAATTTAAAAAACATTTTTGTAGTAAATTATAGCCCTAGGTATTTCTTAATTTGCTTTGTGTAATTTCAACTGGAAAGTATGTTTATAATATTCTATTTGTTCAGCATGGATGAAGGTCACTTCACATTTACTTTCATCTTGAAATCACCCGGCCATTTCACAGCTGTTTGAATTTTAACAAGAGGAAACCAGTTTGGAGGATTCAGAGAGAGCAAAAAAGAAAAAAATTATAATAACATTTGGCATTTACGAAGTTTATAATAATTCTGCTCTTGGAAACTATGGAACAAGGCTGATGTTTTTGTTTCAAGTCATAAGTTATGGAAATTAATTCTACAGAAAAAATTAATAGGTGTAAAATTATGGTAATTATAGTCATGGTAACCAGATATCTTTAAGCATTAAGAGCCAGATCCTGTACTGTGGGTCAGAAATTGTACCACAAAATCATATCCTTTGATTAAGAAAACCTTTTTATGTAATATATTTAAGCGATGTACTGAAATTATTCATAATGTCCCACTCTTAAGGACTGATAGTCTCCCTCTACCCTCCAAAAAAAGCCAGAAAGAAAATAAATGAAAAGCTAGAAAGAATCCAGTAGGGAATAACACGTGCAATTATAAATAACTATGCATCTACATGGCTTTTCACCATTTCTTTTTTCTGTTGTTTTTGCTTTTATATTTGAAAGTTAGGAGCCCAAACATCTCCCATCATTTACTTTGAAGTTTTATTTTGAGATAACAAACACAGAATTCACTTGTATATTTTTTAGTTAGGTACTTTGCTTAGACATCAAATCTCTTTGTTCCTTTTCTCATTCTCTTTTAAGTAAAATTCCTAATTAAAGAATTTGAGATTGAAGAAGAAACTGTGAGAAAATAATGTAAGTATAAAAGTGAAGTGGTGAAAATTAATTATTCCCAATGAGAAAGCAATAGTTGATATGGAAATAAGTTTACAAACATCTGAGTTCCAATAGGAAGAACATACGTTTTTGGGCACTAGCTATGTAACACAAACAAGACATTAGAGAAAAAAAAAATGGAATTAATGATCTTTTTTATTTCTTTTCACTATTTTCACTTAAAGTAGACTGAAGTTAAAACTGTATGTTTCCCAATAGAACAGTGAGCACCTTGATGTTTTTATTCCTGAAAAGTTCATAGAGTTTTGCATGGATTTTTAAGGTTCTGCAAAACAACTCATAGCAATATAGAAAGTGTTTCATATTTTGCGAGTGACCTTGTATCCGGGTAAATTATAGCATCACCCCACTCATTTCTTGTTTTCCCCACAAAGTAACTGTGAGCACTTACATCTTATGATGAGAAAATCTAAAGTTTAGAAAGACCAAAAAAAAAAAAAAAAAAAAAGCAAAAAACACCTCTGCATTTGGATGTGTAAGACCTGGGCTCAAGAACAGAAGACCTCATTTCATATGTTTCATAATAGTGATGCCAAATCTTTCTCTATCTCTTGGGCTTTTGATTTTCGGTATTATTTGTGAAACATATATGCTGATATTTATCTCACGGGCTGTTGTAAAGATCAAGTCAAAGGAGCATTGAATATGTGGCTGCTTTGTAAACTTTGCAACCCTTGTAAAAAATATTTGGAGATGGATTTTGTGTTTATAATTTTGGAAGGTTACTTGAATATTCTCATATGGTTGTTTAATGGAAGTCATGGGGTGATGCTGCATCTCAGAAAGTGGAAAATAATCACTCTTAAAAGGCTGCTATTATTATCAATGTTAATCTTAGGAGGGATGAACAGATAGGAATTCTGGAATTTGGGAAACAGACCTCATCATCTGTACTCTGAACTTTAGAGGGATCCAGTTGTGCTTGCATATAATCTAGGGTTAGAAATAACAGATAATTTCCATTCCATGGAGAAATGCCAGAAACTAGCCAGAGAAATATCTCTATAGAGACCATATTCTGATCATGTTGAAAACATTAATAATAATTATAACAGTTACTCTTTATTAAACACTAACACCAGGTACTATTCTAAATTAATCCTATGCAGTAAATTTAATTCTTGCACTACTATGTGGTGGACACTTATTAGTCCCAGTTTACAGATGGAGAAACTGAAGCATAGAGAGGTTAAGAAATTACTAAAGGTCTCATACTTAAGTCCCATTTGAACATTCAAATGATAAGTAAACCCAAGCACTCTCCAATTCATTTTTTTTCTTAGTCCCTGTTCAAACTACCTCACTTTGTGAAACCAATTATCTAATCATCGGCACCTCTTGGTAGCAGATTTGGTTTGTTTGTTTGTTTGCTTCCTTTATTTTGGTTTTGATTCTCCAAGGTTTATTTTTTTATTTTTATTTTTATTTTTATTTTTTTTTGAGACGGAGTCTTGCTCTGTCGCCGGGGCTGGAGTGCAGTGGCCGGATCTCAGCTCACTGCAAGCTCTGCCTCCCGGGTTCACGCCATTCTCCTGCCTCAGCCTCCCGAGTAGCTGGGACTACAGACGCCCGCCACCTCGCCCGGCTAGTTTTTTGTATTTTTTTTTTTTTTTAGTAGAGACGGGGTTTCACAGTGTTCTCCAGGATGGTCTCGATCTCCTGACCTCGTGATCCGCCCGCCTCGGCCTCCCAAAGTGCTGGGATTACAGGTTTGAGCCACCGCGCCCGGCCGATTCTCCAAGGTTTATATACTCTTGTTTCAATGCCTCAGTCCTTTCTGAGAGTGGGTAATCAAAGAACAATCTTCCATTCAATTAGAGGACAGTGTAATCAAGAGGAAAGAGCCATCTCCCCAAAACTACTCTGGTGTTAAATTTCAATTGTGAGAGGTCATTAGAAAATACAGCATGTTTATCCCCTTGCTAACACATTAGCAGATAAAGTATGTGAAAATTGTGAGTCAGAAATAGTCTATCAGAGGAAAAGAACTGGAGCTACAAGTGTAAACATCTATCTCTACATAAATATTCTTTCTTCATTGTCAAATTTGAAGGATCAATATTGATCTTATTAAAGGTGGTGGTGGTGTACATATTGTATTCTACGAGGTGAATATTTTGTTAAATTGAGAGTACTCAACTCATAGATTATAATAGACTGATTTATTTTATTGTCTATCACAACATTCTGGGCATCTAAGAAACACCCTGTATTTTTATAGGGTGTTTATGTTTGTTTATCTAACCTGTATTGTACATTTGTACATTTATTTACACATATATTATATACTTTATACAAATATCTTTTCAAAGATAACCCACATCTAACCTAGATGTGAACAAAAGATATTTGTATACAACAGTATACAATAACAACAAATATTAGGTGCTGCTATGCTCCAGAAATGGCACCACATGGGAGTGTAACAGTGAGCAGTAGAGACATGTCCTCATGTTCCTTATTGACTGGAGTTGTGTTGTTCAATATGTAACCAACAGCCACATGGGACTATTTAAATTTAAATTAATTAAAATGAGATTAAATAAAAAATTTAGTTCCTCAATCACACTAGCTATATTTCAAGTGCTTAATAGCCACACATGACCAGTAGCTACTATATGGGACAGGACAGATTAGACACAATTTTCATTATCACAAAAATTTCCACTGGACAACGCTGCACTAGGGCCTTATTCTCTTGATTTTTCTGAATACATACTCTAAGATCAATATTCATGAGGGTACCGGGTTTGAAGCACCAGTTCCATATTGTAAAGCTTTGAAAGGAGTATTTGTGCTAAGATGAGTTACTCTGGAAGGCCACTGGTAGTGACAGAAATATCTTATCATGTACATATAGTTCTTTTCCCATCGGAAGAATTCTTGTCCACCAGATAATGGTACATTGGACAAGCAGAAATGGCAATATTTTAATCTGTGTGACCATCATTGTTGAAAGAAAATGAACTCTAACCTAAAATATGATAGAAATAAGAATACTGAAGAGCAGGGAAGCAGATTGATCATTCATTCACAAATCTTCCCTATAGAATCAGCTAATAGCCAGGGGAAGGATGGATATAGAACCTGAATTTTCCTTTGTAGAGGTACACACTTATTGTCACTCTCAGCCTAGACATGGGCACATAACCCACACCTCAGCAAATTATGTGGTTCTTTCCCTGGCCACTGTAATACATTCAAGGATAGATAAGAAACCTAAGCCAAGAGAAAAAAAAAATCTAATTCTGTGACTTTTGTTGGAATGGTTGGAAAATAGAAGGTAGGAGTAAGGCTGATATAGAATTGGAGCTGCTAGAGGCTAACACAAACAGAGGCAGCCTGAGAACAAAGGGAAGAAATGACAGTGAGTCTCCTGCCTAGCTTCCATGTTCAGCAGCAGCCCACACTAATATTCCTCTGTATTTTTCCTGAGCTCTTTCTCTTTCAAACAGGTATTACTCGCATATCTGTCACTTGAAACCAGCATATTTTTATCGAAAAAACCTAAAGTTTGTAGCTAGATATGACCTTAGAAGCTATCTAGACTTGCTTCTGAAATTTTTCTACTAAGGAATACCCATTGGAATAAAAATACACACCCTTTGAGGTCTCAGATGTTTCCGTCAAAGCAAACAACTATAAGCATAACATTTCTTTGAAAACTTATGATCTATTTTAATACAGCATGCACATTTTGCACTTCATGCCACAATGTGGCTGTTGCTGTTTGTTCCTCTAATAATTAATATAAGTAATTATATAGGGAATTAATAAAATAATAATGGAAATAACCTTATATGGGAGAAAAGGGTTTATTTAAGTGTGCCAAGTGTGCCAAATGTCCCATTGATGCAATTATCACCTCAAGAAAGTATGGTTTTAAATTTTTTAATTGATTTTGTATTTCTATTTTTTTTTTTTTTAGTAATTATTTCTTTTGCCTAACTAAATACTTTGAGATACCACTCTTATTTGTCCTCATCCTTGTTATAGCCATCAGTCTATTTTGACATATAATATTCAATTAATGTGAGATCTTTAAAGGCCAGTATTTCAGTATTGGTGATAATGTAAGTCAAGGAATCTTAAAGGAGGAACATTTTCAGACATGACAGCATTAGCAACCTTTCTCCATCTACTTTTGTTATATATTGGCCAGGTGGGCTACTAGGAATATAATATAATATTTTGGACTTACAAAATCTTTATAAAAACTTTTTTTGCTTTTCTTTCTTATGCTTTGTATTAGTAAATATTGCTTAACTTCCATATGTGGTGAAACAACTTATTCCATAAAATTTCATTATTGTTCTTGCTATATAATCCCCATTTAAAATAAACTAGAAACTCAAAGTGTCGTAACTGCTATGAGAAGGAACAAGGCTGCTAGTAGCCATAATAATATTTCACTTTAATAAAAAATAATAAAGGGAATATGTATTGGGATTATTCTTCAGTTTTGTATAAACTTTCTCTCACCCCAATTTGATGACCATATGTTCTCTGACACAAATTTAAAAGTCAATATGAAATGACCTAAATGTCAGCCACATATCTTATGTGTGACAAAACCAGCAGTTTGACCAGAGGCCAGTGGAAAAGTATTCACACATATAAATGCAATATGTGTCAGCCAGAAGAGCTGACAAATGGAAACGAAGAAAGAGAGGAACCAGAGAGGCTAACAGTGATAATGACCATCTAAATACATACATTTTAACCCTCTATATTTCAATCCCAATATATATGTATGTATTTTAAGTCCAAATATATATTTAATATACACATATATAATATGAAAGAGAGGCTAATTTAGTAGACATCAGATGTTACAGCTCCTTTAATGATACCTCACTAATTGTAAAGGTGGATTTAGGTATTTGTCGTAATCTTTGAGTATTATGGGCTCAATGTCAAGAGTATTCCAATTGCAAATATATATTTTATATATATATATATATATATACACACACACACACACACACACATGCACATGCACACACACACACACACACACACATATATGCATGCACATTAGGCTACCTTAACCCTGTTACTAATAAATATGTTACTCATCTATGTTACCACCCTTATTCTAATTCTCATCAAACCATCTGCTAATTGTGACTTGTCAATGTGATGCAGGAAGGGAATGTGCTGGTTCTATAAATACAAATATTCTGATTCACATGTTACTTCTGTTGCCCATATAAATCTATGCACTTCCATATTGCTTTTAATGTTCAATGTTGGTATCGTTTTTAGTTGACCCTTAAAGGAATACTTGAGATTTTGTTTACTGAATCAAGTTTGTGAGCATGAAAAGATAAGGTCAGACTTAATTAGGGCCACATTTAATTAATCATCATAAACCCTCTTTGACCATATTAAGAAAGTTATCTGAAAAAAAAAAAGTTGTCTGCTAGTGGTTCTATATCCTTGCTAATTGCTGCCCTTCAAATACCTATATTTAAAATGAAGAAAAAAGCAAACAAACACACTACAATCATGAGAATAACTTGTTATCTGTCCAAAATTGTTTTAATATATATACAAACTTATGGTACCTATGAGGAGTACAGTATCCCTGTCGATGTGGCATCAATGTACAGTATATACCTTCAGAAACTATTTGCAGTGGTCATTGGATCTCTCTTCCGCATTCCTCTTGCTGGACTGAGAATTCTTAGAGAAAATAGACTTACATTTATCTATTGTTATATGCTTGCAGCAATAAGCAGAGTGCTTGCATAGTATTACTTAATGTACAAATGGTAAATTTATTAAGGCAACATTAAAAGTGAAAAACATTGGGAGTATGTAAATTCAAGCAGAAAACTTAACTTCAAAGTTGAATCCTTCTTTTGCATACTTTGATCCACACTCAAGAACATCTAAAATAAATGACCCTGTTTTTAACTTACTAGTATCCCTTTTAAATTACAAGAGAGGTTTGTTTCAATGAAGATTATTCTTTATTTCTTCCATGTTTCTTTCATGCCTCCAACACTCTCTTTTTTCCAGGTCTATACTCTGGTCTAAGTCTACTTTCCCTTGACTTCAAACTAACAGTGATGGAGGAAGTTTACTAATTAATTCCCTTTGGAGGCAGCAATAAACCGGACAACTTCTGTTGCTATTGAAAGGTAGACATTTGTTTCAAATTTTGAAATTCTTATACTTAAGGCTATTCTATATTTGCTAAGGTAAAACTCAAAAATATTAATTTGTAGTATTAAGAATATATATCATATAGATAAATGCCTTTTGAAAATTGTTTTGAGGTGTTAGTATAATACAGACCACAGCCAAATCTTTTGTGTTACTTAATGGATTTTTTTCAAGTTTTCTCTTCTTTTGAAATATCTATGAAAATCTTTATTCTTTTTAATACCCATGTTTTAAAAGTTTCTTTTATGCATTTTGATCACTCTGAACCCTCTAAAATACATTAGCAAGTTTTTATTTTCATCTGGCTTGAAAAGAGAGCTTGGATTTTTATGTTTTAATGAGGGGACTTAGTAATGCTTTAGCTTTTACCAAAGGCTACATTTAATGTCCTTGCTCTGACATTTCTTCAAGTTCTACAGAAGATAGAAAATAATATATTATTTCCATGCTCTAGTTTTACAAGAGCAATGCTTTACTGCATCATTTAGGTGCTGTTAAACCCTATTTAGGTCTAAAAATCTGCTCTGAGTACCAGTGATATCTCATAAATATAGCTACAAAACACTCACATAAATACTGCCATGACTTTAGTTTCCTCTTCATTTTTGTCCTCACATAACACTTTATTATAAGGTTTAGCTTGTTAAGAAAAGTCTTAATTTAATTTTTATCTATTTAAATTTTACTTTTATTTTTTTATGAGTTACTCCATTATATTGCATTATATTTTTATACCTTTGAAAGTACTTTGATAAGAATATTATGGCATAAATTATGTTGCTAGGGAAAATGAGGAATTTGAAACTTTGGAGTATTAAAATTAGATGTGAGGTTAGTCATCCAGAAGAAAGGGAAGCTAACAGTGAAATACAAAGACTTAGCCTTGACTTTGGTTTAGCTCATCTTGACATCAAAGAGCCTTTCTGGTGAAAGAGGAAAATGGAATTTATCTGAAGTAATGAAAGTGATTAAATTTGGATGGATAACCATGTCATATTTCCAAGTAATCAGTTTACTCTAAATAATTCATGCGCATGGGAAATAGTTTTGAGGCAAAGTGATAAAATAAATATAAAAGGTCTTTAAGCATTTTTTTTTTTTTGTATTCATAGGGGTAGAGTCTTGCCCTCATTCTAGGGACTGTGCATATATGTTAAATATTGCTATGTATGACTATTGAAATAATACCACCATGAAAGTTGTTAGGTTCATGTTCCATTCATGAACCTGGTACAAAAACCAGATTTTTCTCCAGACTCGGTCACAAATCTTTGACTTTAGCTAACAGAATAATTGATGGGGGCCGGGCACAGTGGCTCATGCCTGTAATCCCAGCACTTTGGGAGACCCAGGTGGGCAGATCACAAGGTCAGGAGATGGAGACCATCCTGGCTAACACAGTGAAACTCCGTCTCTACTAAAAAATACGAAAAATTAGCCAGACATGGTGGCATGCTCCTGTAGTCCCAGCTATTTGGGAGGCTGAGGCAGGAGAATCACTTGAACCCGGGAGGCAGAGCTTGCAGTGAGCCGAGATCACGCCACTGCACTCCAGCCTGGGTGACAGAGTGAGACTCCGTCTCAAAAAAAAAATAAAATAAAATAATAATAATAATAATAATAATAACTGATGGAAAGTCACAGAGTTTTTACTCCCAACAATAAAAAAAAAACCTTTGAAGGATTCATAATCTAGCCTCAACAAGTTCCCTTATTTTAGTTTCTATAATGAAGACTTCTTACCACACCACAACCACTTACTATTGCACATTCTATGATTCCCAAGATTTAACTACACAAAATTTATAAACATTTCTTCAAATGTGAAGAAGGCCAAAAAATATTACCAATATATAGGAACAAAATGAGTCAACAGAAACAGATTGAAAAATGACAAAACAATGGGATCAGCAGAAAAAGTACTTTAGCATAACTATTATAGTTAAGAATGTAAGAAGAAAGTACTATGAACATAATGAAAGAATTTTTAAAAATAATATCAGTAGGGATGTAAGAATTATATGAAACAACCAAATAGAAATTTTAGAAATAATAATTGCTTTTCAAATTAACACAGGAATAGAAAACCAAATACTGCGTATTCTCACATGTAAGTAGGAGTTAGCATTGAGCAAACATGGACATACACTTGGGAATAACATGTACTGTGGACTACTAGGTAGGGAGAGGGATGCAAGTTGAAAAACTACCTATTGAGTAGTATGACAACTACTTAGACACAATATACCTATTTAACAAATCTGCATGTATGACCCCTGTTTCTAAAATAAAGGAATTTTAAAAATTGGTTTGATGGCTTTAGAGTAGATTAAACACTATGGAAGAAGAGACGATTGAGATCGATCACAGAGCAACAGAAACTATTTAAAGTGAATCATGGAGACAACAAGAATGGAAAATAAAATGAAAAGAGTTCATTAGCCTAAGGCACAAACAATCTAACATAATTGCTATTGGTATTACAGAAGAGAATTTGTGGAAATGTTTAAAAAGTAGTGTTGACAAATGTTCAGATTATGTGTAAAACCTTTATCCACCTATTTAAGGAGCTCCATAAAACTAACCAAATAGGATACACACACATACATACACTCTACACTATCACCACTGCCACGAAGACGTATCATAAACAATATGATATGTAATTACCTTATGACTTGCAGGCAGTATTCTATAGCACTGCAGGATGGCTACAGTTAGCAATAATATATTTTAGCTTCAAATAGTTAGAAGGAAGACATTTAATTTTTCCAACACAAATCAATGTAAATGTTTGAGATGATAAATGTGCTAATTATCTTGATCTGATCACTGTACATTGTCGATAATGCAACTTCACTATATATCCCATAAATATGTACAAATATTATGTCAGTGTAAAATATTAAGTAAAAAGAAAACTGGCTTGTTATGGGAGCAAGGGGACAGAGTGTTTCAAATAATGTATAGTGTGCTGAGGTGCTGAAAATTGTCGAATATCTAAAGATATATTGTGATAGGTAGCCTCCAATGAACTATGCTTTCTGAAATTCACAGCTTTGTGTAGTGTCTTCCACATTGAATGGGGCTGGACTTGTTTTACCAGTAGACTGAAGCAGAGGGGACACTATGTGACTTTTGATGTCATACAAATCCTTGAAACATCCATCTTTGTCTCTTGAATTCTTTCTCAGAGGGAGAATTTCAAGAGCTAGCCATAGTGCAAGATGTCTGTTTACTCATAAACTACCATGCTGTGAAGGTGCCCAAACTAACAGTGTGAAGATTTGATATGGAAGATGCAATATAGAAGAAGTTGGGGAGCAGAGAGAGAGAGAGAGAGAGAGAGAGGAGAGAGAGAGAGAGAGAGTGATGTTTGCCTGGCCAGTCCCCCGTTGTTCCAGTAATCCTACCTGGATATCAGCCATGTGAAGGAAGAAGCCATTTTGGATGTCAAGCCTTCAGATGAATCCAACCCATAGAAAGACCCCAAATGAGAACTGTGCAGCTGAATCCAGTCATTCCACAGAACCACGAGAGATAAAAATAAATTCCCATTTTAAGCTACCAAATGTTTTCATTGGAAAAATATAGGAATTGAAAAAATAAATATCTGTTTGATTTGGAGGTATGGAGGTCTTTGTTGTTTCTGAGAATAACAGGGACAGAAGCCAGATCTGAATGAGTTGAAAAATCAGTGAAAGGTGAAGAAATTAAGAAAGCAAAGATAACTTTCTGGAGATGTTCCGCTGTGGATCGAGAGCAAGAATATTGGTAGGCGGAAGATAATGCGAAGATGAAGGAGAGTTTACCAATTAAGCATGTTGAAAAGTACTGCCTATAAAGTACTCTTTCTAAAAATCAAGTGTGTGGGGGGGTGAATTAACCTAAATCTAATTAATCCCCTTGATGTAATTACCAGTTTACCAAAAGTGTGGTAAACCGGTAATCGCTTTAAGAATGTGATCAGCCAAATCAAGAATTTGGGACACTCTGTGTAACAAATGGCCCAAGAAATCAATGACATTTTAAAATTATAAAGGTGGGCCAGGCGCGGTAGCTCATGCCTGTAATCCCAGCACTTTGGGAGGCCGAGCTGGGTGGATCATGAGGTCAGGAGAGCGAGACCATCCTGGCTAACACGGTGAAAGCCCATCTCTACAAAAAAATACAAGAAATTAGCCGGGCGTGGTGGCGGACACCTGTTGTCCCAGCCACTCGGGAGGCTGAGGCAGGAGAATGGCGTGAACCCGGGAAGTGGAACTTAGAGTGAGCCGAGATTGCGGCACTGCACTCCAGCCTGGGGGACAGAGTGAGACTCTGTCTCAAACAAACAAATGAACAAACAAAAAACAATAAAATTATAAAGGCAAAAAAGACTGTTATAGCATAAAACCAATTTAAGAGACAAAATAATGAGATGCAACATAAGGACCTTGTTTGAGTCCTGAGGTGAACAACCCAACTATATATATATATAAAATTCTTGAGACAATTGGTGTGATGGTTAACATTGAGTGTCAACTTGACTGGATTGAAGGAGGCAAAGCATCGTTTCTGAGTGTGTCTGTGAGGGTATTGCCAAAGGAGATTAACATTTGAGTCAATGGATTGGGAGAGGCAGACCCACCCTCAATCTGGGTGGTCACCATCTAATCAGTTGCTATTACTGGCTAGAAAAAAGCAAGCAGAAGAAGGTGAAAGGAGCTGTCTTGCTGAGTCTTCTGGCCTTCATCTTTCTCCCATGCTGGATGCTTCCTGCCCTCAAACATCAGACTCTAAGTTCTTCAGCTTTTGGACTCTTGGACTTACACCATTGATTTTCCAAGGGCTCTTGGGTGGTCATCCACAGACTAAAGGATCCACTTTCAGCTCACTGGCTTTTGAGGTTTTGGTTCTCAGACTGGCTTTCTTTCTCCTCAGCTTGCAGACGGCCTATTGTGGGACTTCTTGTGATTTGGTGAGTCAATTCTCCCAATAAACTGCCATTCATATATGCATATTAATATATACTATTAGTTATGTCCCTTAGAGAACCCTGACTAATAAAATTGGGAAAATGGAATGTGGACTAAGTGTTAAGTGATATTAAGAAATTACTATTAGTTATTTATCTGTAATAATGACATGGAGGTTATGTTTTGAAAATATGCTCTTACAAATTAGAGCTACATACTGTGATGACCCTGATTTATGCAATTTTTAAATAAATATATATATATAATAGCAGTAATTATTACTACTGGGTGATAGGTAAGTGGGAGTTCATTATACTGGTGTCTTTATTTTTTGAATATATTCAAATGTTTCTATAATAAAAAGTTTATTTTTAACTAAAAAAAATGGTAATGAGAAAATGTTAAAAGCAGCCAAAGTAGGAAAAGGCATATTATAAACCGGGAACAATAATAAGAAGCATGGACCATTTCTCTTATTATCAGAAACAATGCAAACTAGGAGACAATGAAATGAGTTAATACAGTGCTGGGGGAAGAAAGTTCAATTTAGAATTTTCATCCAGAAAAAAATGCCTTCAAACATAAAGGCAAAAATAAATACTTTTTTCAGACAAAACTGAGATAAATTATTCCAAACAGATCTAAAGTAGAAGAAATATCTAAGGAAGCTCTGCAAGATAAAGTGAAATGATAACAGAAGTAAACCCAGATCACAGAAATGTTTTTTCAAAAAAAACACATGCACTCGTATGTTTATTGCAGCACTATTCACAATAGTAAAGACAGAGAATCAACTTAGATACCCATCGGAGGTGGACTAGATAAATAAAATTTGGTACCTGTACACCTTGGAATACTATGCAGCCATAAAAAAGAGCAACGTATGTCCTTTGTAGCAACATGGATGTAGTTGGAGGCCATTATTATAAGCAAATTTACACAAGAACAGAAAACCAAATACCTTGTGTTCTCTCTTATACGTAAGAGCTGCATATTGAGTACACATGGACATAAAGATGGGAATGACAGATACTGGGGACTACTAGTGATGGGTGGATAGGAGGGGAAATGAGGGTTGAAAAACCACCTATTGGATACTATGCTCAATACCTGGGTGACACGATCATTTCTACACCAAAAATCAGTGACACACAGTTTAGCTATGTAAGAAAGCTGCAAATGTACTCCCCAAACTAAAAAAAAGTCGACAAAAAAAGAATTTTTAAAAAATGATAAATGTATTCAAATATAACATTTTTTGCTACTTATCTCAACTCAAATTGATTTTTAATGTAAAAAATGAGTTTTATAATATATATAGAAGTAAAATGCATGAAAATAATAGAACACAGAATACAAAGAGGGGAAACAGAAATATACTGCTCTAAGGCAATTCTATATTATAGGTAAATTGTATAAAAGTATTTGGAGGGTGATAGTGGGTATTTAAAGCTACATAGTGAAAATTCTAAAGCACGTTTAGAAAATGAATAAAATAAATAGAATTAGCTAATAAACAAATACGGCAATAAAATGGAGTACTAAAATATATTCAATTAATACAAATATACAGGAATAAAAAAAGGGACAACAAAGTGTTGGGACAAACAGAAAACTATTAGCATTATGATATACTTAAATTCATACACATTATTATTTATATTAAATGTAAACTTTTCAATTTAAAAGTAAAAATCATCAGAATGCATAAAAAGAAAAGATTCAATTATGTATTGTTTGCAATAGACAGATACTAAATATAAGGACATAGATTAAAAGTATAGAAATATATTGTTAATTCTCATCAATTTAATGTCATAAAAAACATATCTTTCAATAAATAAAATTCTTTTATTGACTTACTGAAAGAAACAACACAGTATAGCATGGAGGATCCAGGGGCATCTCAGTAAGGGGGTGTTCAAGGGGTTTATTGTAGAATTTTGGCTTGTATTAGATGAATTTGAGACAGATCCAATGAAGTGGAATTTGCATTTGTTTGAGTGATGTTAATAAATTGGGATACTTTTATGACTAGGTCTATTAATGGCTCTTATCTAGAGGGGAAAAAAACAGCATAAGGCTAAAGTTATATTGGCAAGAAAGCGGTTTTCACTCTTATTAGCTAGGAGAAGGGTGTTTGATAATTTTTATGGTTTGATTAATGACCTTGTTTACCTTTGTGCTTATATACAACTAATGAGAAGTCTTGCTTGCGTCTTGTTCCATTGTGGTCCAGAGTACTCCGTCTGATGCTGGTAGTCTCTGAGACTTTTTACATTCAATAAAGAGAACAGCACAGCCCACCTATGACGGCCAGGGCAGTTCTTAGGAACACCAGTGCCCACCTCTCTATATCCAGCTCGTTCCTTGTTGTCAGGAGCTCCTTTGCTCTTTCTCAAAATATACCATGCAAACACTAATTGTGAGAAAAAATGAAGTAGTTCTAGGAACATGCAGCAAATTAGACATCAGGATATGGAGTATTACTAACAATAGAGACATTTCATGATATAGAGAGATAATAAGGTAGATTCTTAAAGAAGACATTTGTACTCTTCTGAGATATGCTATGTATACAGCATATATTAAATTAATCAAGTAAAAATGGACAGAAATGAAGATAAAAATAGATAAATCTACAATTATAGTTAGAGATGCCAACACTCCTCACTGTGCAATTGATAAAACGATTAGACAATCAGTAGAAGACTTAAAAACACAATCAGCCATTGGACCTAATCAACATTAACAGGACACTATAAACAAGAATATGCATTCTGTTTAAGTTCACAAAGACAGACCATATGTTATGCCATAAAACAAGACTTAGCACATTTAAAGAGGATTGAAATAATACAGAATATATTCTCTAGTCATAACATAATTAAATTATTAATCAATTTTAAAACATACCTGGAAAATCCCTAATTATCTGAGCATTAATAATAATCTTAAAAATAAAAGAGAAATTAGAAAGTATTGCAAACTGTATGATAATGAAAAGCATAACAAATCAACATTTTGTAATAAAGCTAAAACAGACTATAAAGGGACAATCATAGTCTTAATATTTACATTAGAAAAGAAGAAATATTTGTAATCGATGGTTAAACTTGCATTTTAAGTATAAGAAGATGAGCAAGTTAAACTCAAAGCAAGTAAAAGGATGGATATAATCAAATGCAAAAGTAAATGGATTAGGAAACAGAAAACAATAGAAATAACCAATTAAACCAAAGGGTGTCTTTAAAATTATTACAGTTGATAAGCCTCTAGTAACGCAGATCAACAAAAACAAACAAAACATAAGCTGTCAATATAAGGAATTATAGAGGAACAAGTTAGCAAAACCAACAATCAGTAAACAACATTTACAACAGAACCAGGTGGTAAGTCCTAATGAACTCTAAAATAGAAGCAATTTGGCCACCAATAGCCCAAATCCTGCATGGTATGGATTCTTTGTGGGAAGAGGAGAGATCAGCTGGAAGAGGATCTGAGGACCTTTGAACAGGAGAGCCTCAAAACAGTAAGCAGGAACATAGGGAAGAATTGATTTGGCCAATTTGAGAAGAATAGTTGAAACTTGGAAGGGTTCTGCCCTCTCTAATTGTGGGTGGAAACTGTGAATATATTCACATTGTATGGAAAAAGTGAAAAATTTTGCAAATATAATTAAGGCCCCTATCTGTTGATTTTAAATTAATCAAAGGAGAGATTATCCTGAGTGGGTCTGACCTAATCATGTGATCCCTTTACAAGAGACATTAAAGACATGAAGAAACAGATTCTTTCTTTGTTGCTAGCTTTGAAGGAACAGGCTGCAGTGAATCTATAGCCATAAGGAAATGAATTCTGCAGACAACCTGAAGGAGTTTACATGCAGATACTTACCTAATCAGCTTTTCAGATTAGTATGCAGTCCAGCAATCACTTTGGTTTCAGCCTTGCTGGACACTGAACATAGATTCCAACTGCATCACATCTGCACTCTGACCTGTAGAAATTGTGAGATAATAAATGAGTGTTGTTTCAATCTGTAAGATTGTGGTAATTATTTTGCACAATCTTAGAATGCAAATATAACATGCAACTTCTTACTAATGTAAACTCATTAAACTAAAAACTCACCTATCTTTTGTTTTAGTGAGGTTGAACTCAGTATGTGATTAAACATTGTCAGCTAAATTCAAAATTTAGTTCCAAATGTTTAGATAATGTATGCATGCAAAATTAGTATTTTGTATTGATATTTTACTTATTTTAACTATTTTGGTAACATAATTTTATTAATATATAAGCTGATTTTATAAAGTAGTAACTGTTTGAAGAAAAAAGAGCAAAATATGCCATTCAACAGTCAACTCTGAATGTTCTGACAAGCTATACTTAGAAAGTACATGCGCTTTTCAGTGGACCATTATCTAAACAATAGCATGGCCATGGAAAGAGAAAACCTTAAAATGTAGATGGAAGATTTTCTAAAGTCTTCTCAGAGCTTCATAGGCTCTGAAAAATTTAGATTTTTTCAAAATTTCATAAATGACTTTCATGTCACTGTTTATTAGTAAATATGTAACAAATGTACAATTAATAACATTTATAAAATGGTCCCCATAAGTTATGACACCTTTATATTAATTCTGAACAATTGGTTTTTCTGAAACTGCTGGTTTTTTTACTATAAAATTTGATTTAGTTATTATATGTGTGTGGTTTTATGAGGAATTATGTATATAGAATTACAATTGTACATTTTCAGAAATTAGTAATATAATCTACAAATGAAATTTGTGTTCATAAATTTTTGGTCACTTATTTCTGACACACAGGTATCAGCCATGGTTTGGCATTGTGATTTTCCCTTGTTTTCTGTGCTAAATACTTGTTATATATTTAAAGTCTTAATATCAATTTTAATTCCTTTCCATGTGTCTAGTTAGTATACCCGATAGTAAATTAAGCCAGAAAGATTTATTCATGGAAAAAATACAGACAAACCTAAACCCTTAAATGTGATTACTGAGGAAATTTTAGGACAGCAAAAGTCCCACACCATTTCCTTGAAACGATTGCCGAATTTATTGGTTGGTCTCCAGTATTAATTATTTCTTTTTCCATTTATGCCAGGACCGTATTGATCTAATCCTCGATTCTCTCTCAAGGGCTTCTGAGCTCATTCTTGATTCTGTCAAGCCATCCTCTATCTGTATAATTGGCCCCTCTGTGGTTGTAGGTGGGTAAGCCCACTGCAGGATGTTCCAGGTATTTTCGCCCGTCTTCGGGGACCTGTAGTCATGTAAGCCTTTCTTACATTCTGTCGTTTTCATGCTGCTTGAAATAACTAATATTTTTCAGAGCAATTTTGAAAAGAAACGCATGCTTTATATTGAAAAAATGAAAATATTCACCTGCATTATTATAATTGTTATCATGTTACAGAGAATATGAGAGATCAAGAGGGAGAATGTACATACTCCTAACATGTAAAATATGCAATGAAAGCATCATAATAAATAAATCTTACCATATAAATTACAAGTTCAATCCATATGATTATATGAAAATAGTCATGTGGTTATATTTATTTGACAAATTATATTAAATCTGATTCTTGCTTTTGACTCCAGGTTTGCTCAGAATATCTGAATTCACAAACCAGGTCATTTATTTATACAATCAGCAATTAAACCTGAATATCAGAAATATCTGTACAATTTCTCTTTTGAGATTCCACTGATCATTTTACTCCCCAAAATATTAAATTCACAAATAACATGTGTTGGCTAATAAATGGTCAACAAAGACTCATGCAGGAGAGATGTGTTGTATTTGTTGCTGCTGCTACCACTGGTGCTGTTAAACCTTACCAAAGTTCTGTGTTGGCCTCTGAACGCCAAAGCCAAGTAAAAGGTGCAATACATTTGAACAGAAAGCTATTAACACTTGGAGAAAAACAATTTGTGATACATAAATAGAAGATTAACATGCTTTTGAAAAAAATACAGCTTTCTTGGGAATATTACACCTTAGCTTCAATATATGTGTACCTGTGGCAACACACACACACACACCCACACACACCCTCCTCATTTTATTCTCAACAGTTAACATTTAAATCTCTAAACCTTTGCACTACATTCTGTCTTAAGAGATAAACCTGATGTATATAATGGGCCTTTATAAGTTCAGAGTATTTTTGAATTTAATATGCTGACAAAATTTTAAACTATGTATATGTACATATATATGTACATGTGTGTATATATATAAACATGTACACATGACATGCATATAGATATGTGTATTTATGAGTACACGTACAGATATGTGGCCAAATATTTTGCAGAGAGCAGTATTAGACAAATGTTTCATCTAAAATATTATATCTGTGAATAAAATGCATGAAAGATACTAAAAACAAAACTATAGAGAGAAGGGCCAAGAGGTAGGGGTTCAGTATTTGACTGCATTACATGAAGTTTCCCTCCCCTGTGTGCCTGCAGCTGTTTCTGCACATGCTCAGAGAGGACACGCAGGTGTCATCCAGAACTTGAAATCATGACTTTCTTTTATTTCCCCTGCACTGATCCCTTGTTAATGCGTTTAAAGAAACAATCTTAATTTTCATCCTCTTGATTGTGTCTGACTAGAAAATCACTTAGTAAACCAAGTGGAGAAACAGTTTATTAATGCAAAGCTAAAGATTTCTATTTCACTTAGAAATTATCTATTGTGGTCTTTGTATAGCTGGAGAATTATGTTTGGAAACATCTCACACATTTCATTCTCTGAATTCTTTAATAAAAAACCCAAGGAGCTTATTTAGACTTTTCTGTTAACTTGAATACACTCAATTGGAGGCCTTCAGGGACTGGCTATGTATGATCTTGGCTGCAATAGTGCTGATCTGTATGGGAATACATGTGCATGTGAGTGTGTGCATTGAGGGGAGATGTGTGTATAATTACAGTTTACTTCTCCTTGATAGGAGCTTGAGGGGTGGTCAGTGAGCAGACTGTAAGCCATCTATTCTTTCTTTTCAGTTTCTTTCTTGTATATACAAAAGACATTTTTTTCACATGCCTCTCTGAAACTATCATTTTACAATACAATGTTTCTTTTTAGCTTTGAAAGCTGTTAAAAATAACTGTGGTAGAGCAATTGCTAATATCTTACTATTGAGAGATATTTTAATCTTGTTGACATTCCTATTACCTAAACTACATAATTGGTCGGTCATTTATTACGCTTGTTCTTATAAAGTAAAATAATCACTTTGTATAGAGTAGAAAATAAAACTATATTCACTGCAGCAGTCTGTTGCACACGGTGGGTATAGTGTAAGGAAAATAGCTGAATATTTGGAGTGAGCCAAACTTGGATTAAATCTATGTTCCTTCAAACATTAGTTACATAGTTTTGGTCAAATTATTTAATTCCACGATCCTCAAGTTTTTCAACTAAAAAATTGAGATCATATTGATGAGATAGTATTAATTCTTAAAATAGATTGTTTTGAATACGTAGGTAAATGAAAGCTATCACTTTGAATTTCTATCTGCAAACACTTTGCCTAACTTTTACCTGTTTTAACATTTCCATTGATGGTACTTAAAGAAACAGGACTCAATAACCTATGCACATGTCATGTGTTGATATAATCGTACTGGGAAAACACTGGAAAAGTATTATCAAAATATTAACATCCTTTCAGGAAAAAGCTGTTAAAGTGTTGGAGAGAAGTCTTGCAGCAATATTACCTATAGTTTGATTTTTATGTTTTCACATTGCTAACCAAATTAGATCAAATTCTTTCAGAGTGGAAATACCAAAAGAAATTTTTGCAGCCTTTGTGTTGGTTACTTCAATTAGCATTCTTAATTAGCAAATGCGTGAATTGAGGACATCTCTGAATTTTATATATAAAAATTATTAATTATATTAATTTAAAAATGTCACCGAAATTTACTGATAGATAATAATGTACAGAAAGATAGTAATTTACATCAGCTGAGTGCTGCAAATCAGTGAAAATCCCACTCATTTCTCTTCAGTTTAACCCAGAGCGGTTATCAAATCTGAACTCCAACAGTCCTGAAGTGCTACAATCATTCATAATTGAATTTGAAATTGTTTTAACAATTGATATTGAACAAGACGGCCTTAATATTTTCCCCAGTTTGTCTACATGTTAGGCTCATTTTTACTGCTACGACCTTGACTCCCCTCTCACCCTGGCCATTACAGAATCTCGATTGGGTAGCCACAGAGATCCCTCTCTTTCCTTTTCTTACAACATTTACTTTAAAAATCTTAAAACTGTGAAATCATTCTATGCCCCTTTGAGATATAAATCTTTGCAAAAGTGTCTGGCCAGTTTTATAATCCAGTCATCCTTTTGAAATGTTATTCACCTCTGTCTCTGAGTCTCTCTCGTAGGGTAGGAGCCTAACTTCTTCTGTGGATATCTTCTTTCCTGAAGACGTGAAAAAGTTTGTTTTTTCTTTAGGTAAGGCCAGCTGGCAAACCCAAAAAGTCTACAATTCACCCCACTCCCACCCCCAGTATTAAAAACTCATCTATCTTTTGTTTTAATGAGGTTGAACTCAGTATGCTATCTGGTCTCTCTTCCCTATTGCTGTGAATAAAATATTTCTAGCCTGTTTAACATTGCCCAGCGCATTTTTTTGCTGTGAGAATATCCAATACACTTTAGCTTCTACTTTTATTTTCTAAAAAAAATATTCCAAAATGTGTAAATAGTAATACGTTGGTCCTCAGTGAAGACCATAAGGATAAACTTGTGTATAAGTAATTTATTTTTTTAAGAGTACATGAAGTGACAAACAGGACAAAGGGATGGCAAAGAGAAAAAAGCAAGGACTTTGCAGGAAATACTGAAAGTAAACCATGTAATAACAAGCTTTTAACGTAGTCCTTATGTAAGTAAGTTCATATCTAAAGTGTTCAAAAAATTCATGAAAACAAATTTTGCCCAGGTGTGGAAAAGAGTGTATATAACAGTGAAAAACTAGAAACAAGTATGCAATATTAAGCACTCTACATACTAGCTATTATCATTTTTATAGAAAGTGACATCAGATCTTAAATAAAGCAAAAAGTTGTGTTTTTAAGTTTAAATTTATTTTTTATTTTTTAGGTGTAAAGGATGTAGTATAAAGACTTTTGATTCTGTTTACAGGCCAGTCATGGGCCCAAGGGCTAAAGTAAATCTAGTAAAGCTCTGAGGGAGAATTTGTTCCTCTCTCTCTAGCTTGGTTCCCAAAACTGACCCTGAGGTTCAAAATTTTGACTACTTAGAACAAATAACTGAATTGCAAATATGCATCATCCTTCACTTATGATAGATGTGGTTCATTAAAACTAGCCCCCTTTACTGGTCACCATTGGGTACAGATCAGTGGATAGATTGTGCTATATTAGATATAATTTGTAGAAAAAATATACAAATAAGCAACACTGGAAATGATCCAATCAAAATACAATACTGTCATTTACAACAAATTTATATTTCCATTTGACCCATATATTTAAACATTTTTAATTTCCAGGAATTTGGGATTTTCTATGAGTTCTATTTTGGTCAATTATTTTCAATGGATTTACATTATTAAGACTTATTTTATGAGCCTATATGTGGTCTATCTTGGTGACTGTAGCACGTATACTTGCAAAGAATGTATATTCTGCAGTTCTGGGTTATAGTTTTATAAGTGTCTATTACCTCTAGCTGATTGGTAGTGTTATTAAGATTATTAAGACCTTCTGTGTTTTGCAGCTATTTTATCTAGCTTTTATATCAATTACTGAGACAAGAACCTTAATAATTTATATTCTATCTGTGGAACTATGTATTACCCTTTGTAATTTCTCAATTTTCTTTACGTATTTTGAGACACAGTTGTTAGGTATGTGTTTATACATTTATAAATGTTATATTCTCCTGATAAATTGTCCATTTAGTCAATATGTTATATTCATCTTTATCCCAGACAATGTTTTGTCCTGAAGTTGACTGAGGTTGAAATTGTTAGCTCAGTGTTATGCTTACTGTTTTCCTGATGTGTATTTTTCCATTCTTCCACCTGTCTGTGTCTTATTTCAATTTTTGTCTTAAAGGCAGCATATAGGTCATGATTTTTATCGATATTATTAATATCCGCCTTTTAATTGATGTTTTCAGGGTATTTGCATTTCATTAATGACATATAGTTAGAATATGTCACCAACGTATTATCTGTTTTTTATTTGTTCACAATGGTTTCATCGATGTATTATTTGCTTTTGTTTGTTCTCTGTTCCCCTTGCATACACTCTTTGGAGTTATTGGTTGTTTTTGTTGTTATTTCATTTTAATTTAGCTTGACTTTTGGAAATATTTTATGAGTGTGTGTGTGTGTGTTTGCTCTAGGGATTATAGTATAACATATAAACTTTCAAAGTTGACTTCAAACTAATGTTATACCACTTCATACAAAATGTAGGAAAATTATAACCTTACAAGTCCCTTTAACACCCCCTCCAAAACTATTCTAGAATTGTAATATATATTATATCCTCCTATATTTAGAATCACACCTGAAAATGTTATAATAGTTGTTGCAAACAGTCACACATATTTTAAAGAACTTAAGAGAATACATTTTTAAAAAAAATTTACTCATGTATTTACCATTTCTCTTGTTATTACTTCATTACTGAAGATCTATATTTGGCATCTGATATTATTTATCTTCAGCTGGAAAAGCTTTCCTATCATTTCTTCTCGAGCAGTCATGCTCTTGATGAATTCTCTCAGTTTTTCTTCATCTGAAAACGCTTTTAGTTAACCTTTATTCTTGAAGGATATTTTCACTGGATATTTTTTTCTGCTCTGCCCTCTTTCTCCTTTTCATTTGATACTCAGATGACACATTTGTTAGAACTTTTGACAATATTTTACTACATGTCCTTGCAGCTATGTTAATTTTATTTATTTCTTCAGATTTCACAATTTCTATTGACCTATCTTTAAATCTGCTGTCTATGTGTTCTGCTATTGTCATCATGACATATATATGTAAACATATATATTTAATTTAAGATATTACAATTTTTATTTCTAAAATTTCCATTTGGTGTTCTTTATAGTTTCGATTTCTGGGCTGAGTAGTCCACTGATTTCAAGTGAGTCTTCTTTTGCTTCATGTAGGTGGGTTACAACCGATTTACAATCTTTATTTGATCATTTCAATATTTGGGTTATTTTGGAGATGGCTTCCCTTGTCTTTTTTCTTGAGAATTGGTTACATTTTCCTGGGTAATTATATCTTGAGTAATTTAGGGTTACATCATGAACATTTTGAATATGCTTTGTGACTCTGGGTCCAGTTATAATCCTCCGAAAAATCTGTTTTTTTATTTTTTTATATTTTGTATTTTTTTTTAGCAGCCAGTTACTCCAGTTAGTTTCAGATTGTAAGTTTTGTCTCACTTTTTGTGGGCATCAGTTCAATTATCATACCACTTTTTAAGGTATTTGCAACATTTGTTTGAAACTTTCTGCGCTCTCATGGCTCACAGGATAGTTTGAAATGTGGGCAGTGCTTCAAATCTCAGTTCAGCTCTCAGTGCTTTTGCTGTGCTGATTTAGGTTTGTTCCAGATCAGTGTAGTTCAGGGGAGAGCTAGAAAATTGTGCAGGCTCATCACAGAGTTACAGGATCCCCTTCTCTGATTGTTTTTGGTTTAGGAGTCTCCTTATACTCTGCAGCTCCGTGGGGCAAGTTATCCTGGTTCCTCTGGCTAGGGAGACAAGAAGTTTCTCTTGAAGTTTCAGCCATTTGTGTTGTAGCCCCTGCAGGGCTCCACTTGTGGTAAGCCTCAAAGAAAAGAGAAAGAGAAATAGAAAAAGAAACATATCTGACTGATCCTCCAAGTATTAGCTATCCTCCACAGTCTTCCTGATTTTGCCTACTCTTCAGAGTTCAAGTAATTAATATTTTAGTACTTTATCAGGAATTTTTGTTGTAATCAGTGGGAGTGATGGTCCGTAGTGGGTTTACCTATTTTGTGTGATTGTTTTACTTCAGTTTGTATATGTTCCATAATGATTATTCTTTTTTAAGGAAATATAATATTTAAAAAAGTAATACAGTGGTTTCTAAAAAACTAAACTTGCTGCATATTTCATAGGAATGTATTTTGCCAACCTAGTCATTATATAATGTCATAATTTAGTATTATTAAAGAATATCTTAAGAAAGTATAATAAATTCTCATTAGCATCACTACTTCAATTGAACTATTTTTATGTACACTTATCAGTATATGTACATGTGAATTTATACATATAGTGGAAATTAAAGTGACCATACTATTTACTAGTTAAATAAACTTGCATTTTTAAGAAAGCAACAATTTAAGAGACTTTAAAAGAAAATATTGTTGTTAAAATATGACTTTTACTTTTTATTAATACCTATAAATTATTGAAAAATATTTAATGTGTACCAAATCGTTAGGAAGAATTACCAACTTCAGAACATAAAATACCTTATTCTGAAAAATAGTATCGCAAGATTATTTCAGGTGTAAAGTGTTATATTAAGTCTAAGGCTAAAATGCCATTGGTGGGTACAGTTGTTTGATGCATTTAGTGTTACTCATACTACATATCTATGCTCAGATTTGCTGTTACAAAGGAGCAGAAGACACTTTTGAGGGAAAGATTGGCAAGACCCTGAGGATATACCATCCTTCTCACATTGCCTTCCCCAGTCCAACCCAGTGCCCTTAGAGTTCAATGATATTGAACTCTAAATCTGTCTAATGGATTATGTCAAATTATAGGAAAAGATCCTGGACCATTTTGAAATCATCTTCCTGTATGTATATTTTATAATGAAACAACAATGTACATCTTTTTACCAACAAACATTTTTGTGTCTGTTATCAGAGTGGTACATTGTGACATCCAATGGACCTACATTGATAGACATGTCCCTATCATCCTTATCACTCAAAGTCCATAGTTTACATGAAGGCTCAAACTTGGTGTTGAACATTTTTTGAATTTCAATTAATGTATAATGACATGTATCCACCATTGTAGTATCCTGCAGAATAGTATCATACAGCACAATTGTGTAATAGTTCTCTTTTTCATGTGTGTGAGACAGGGTCTCACTCTGCTGCCCAGGCTGAAGTTCAGTGCCGTGCTCTCAGCTCACTGCACTCTCAACTTCCCCAGGCTCAGGTGCTCCTCCCACTTCAGACTCCCAAGTAACTGGTACTACAGGTGTACACTACCATCCTGGTTAATTTTTGTATTTTTTGTAAAGACAGAGTTTTGCCATTTTGTCCAGGCTGGAATAGTTCCTTTTAACAAATACTAAATATTAAAAATCTTAAACAGCAACACTTGGATCATACTTGGAGGTGAGCCAGCCATTCAAAGAGAGAAACACTTGAACACTTACATTTCCTAATGCTAACATGAACTTAATGTTTAATGCCATATTCATTCCTATCTTGCTGGCTCTTTTAAAAAAAATTTAATAGACTTTAACTTTTAGGACAGTTTTAGGTTCATAGAGAAATGGAAAGTAGAGAGTTCCAGTATGTTCTGCCCTCACACATGTACAGCCTCTTCCACTATCAATATTCCTATCAGAGTGGTACATTGTTTCATTCAATGGACCTACACTGACACATCACTAGCACTAAAAGTACGTAGTTTACATTAGGGCTCAATCTTGGTATTATACATTCTATGAGTTTTAACACTTGTATATTGACATGTATCCACCACTTGTGATATCATACAGATTAGTTTCCTGTCACTAAATCTTCTGGGCTCAGCCTATTCATCCTTCCCTCTCCCTAACTCATGGCAACCACTGATCATTTTAGTGTTTCCATAGTTTTGCCTTTTCTAGAAAGTCATATTGTTGGACTCATACAGTATGTAGCCTTTTCATATTGGCTTATTTCACTTAGTAATATGCGTTCAAGTTTCATTCAGATCTTTTCATGGCTTGATTGCTCATTCCTTTTTATGGCAGGATGATATTCCATTGTCTGAATGTACCACAGTTTATTTATTTACTCACTTCCTGAAGGGCATCTTGGTTGCTTTTGAATTTTGGCAACTATGAATCAAGCTGCTATAAATATCCATGTGCAAGTTTTTGTGAGGACATTAAGCTTTCAGATAATTTTGGTAAATACTAAGGAGCATTGCTAGATCATATTGTAACCACATGTTTAGTTTTGTAAGAAACTACCAAACTGTCTTTCAAAGTGGCTGTACCGGTTTACATTCCCATCAGCTATGAATAACAGCCACCATTTCTGCACATCCTTGCCAGTACTTGGTGTTGTCAGCACTTTGGATTTTGGCCATTCTAATAGGTAGGTAGGGATATCTCATTGCTATTTTAATTTGCAATTCCTTCATGACACATGATGTTGAGCATCTTTTTGTATCTTCTTTGTTAACATGCCTGTTTATGTCTTTTGCCCATCTTAATTTTTTTTATTTTCTTATTGTGATTCTACCCCTAAATGAGAATTGTTTCTCTGAATTTATTTATGCTCTCCTTAAAAATGGCAAATAATCTTTCATTTTACAATTATTTCAGAAAATTGCCTTATCAATTCACTGAAATTAAGAGTATGAGTTTTGAGGACAGGAAGAAAAATGGTGGGTCTTTAAATCATCATAAATAATCTAACCATTCTATTTATGTAATTTCAAAGCAAGAGCAAAATAACACTTTACTTCATTAAGACGTGCTGCAAGCCTTATTATCTTCTCTTGTGTTTTAAAAGAATGCAAGCATAATGCATTCTGATTCATTATGGTTGGAAATGTATTTCTTTTTTTGTCCTTTGTTTAGTCCTATGTGTTTTCTGTTAAGAGATGCTGCAAAGCAATAAGAAACACAACAACTGTTATTTATGTATTTGGCTTGAAGTAGATGATGGATTAGGGAGAGAAAAGAAAAAAAATTAAAGATACCTGGAAAGCATAGAAAAGTACACCAGTAATAACCCCAGTTATAACACATCACTCCTACCCAGTGAATCCCCTGATAGACTGAGAAGATCAAGGAAAAGTTTAATGAAAAGAGGATTTCTGAGCTGATTTTTAAGGACAGGAAGAGACATTAAGATGGGGAATGGAAATGAAGGAATATCATTATGATTAAATAAATCAAGCAAATGAGAAATCAAAGACCTAGAGAAGCTGGGACCTGCCAAATTGGGATGTGCAAAGAGTGAGCTATACATGTAAGGTAGAGAGAGGGGGATAGGTAAGGAACACAGGAGGCCTAAAGATGAAATGTCTGCATCTCTTGTTAAAACATAATCAAACACACACACACACACCATACACATACATGAACAATCAAAACATTATAAACATGAAAGGATTTCTGATCTAAGCTTAGCTTGTTTTTTGTTTATTTGTTTTCATTCATCTCTGTTGCTTAAAATCTCCAAGCCTCAGTTTGCTAAAAAAAAGAAATAAAATAAAATAAATAAAAAATAAAAAAATGTAAAGAACTAACTTTCCTCTCAGATACTTGTGGAAGTTAGAATGGGGTAATGTTTTAATGTCCTTACTTTACTGCCTAGCACTTAGTAAAAGTATGAGAAATGGCGACTGGTGTCATAACTGTTAAACTCATTATATACATCATTTGAATAAGAATTTGAGGAACAGGGGAGGTATGGGGAAAGGGAAGATGTTGATAGAAAGGTTTAAAGTTTCCATTAGACTGGAGGAATAGGATTTAGTGCTTCATTGCACTATGTGGCAACCACATTTAATAATAATGTGTTGTGTATTTCCAAATTGCTAAAAGAGTTGTTAATGTTCTCATTACAACATAATTTAAAAGTTGATGAGGTGATTGGTATCTTAATTAGTTTGATTGAATGTTTCTATAATGACTACGTAGATCAAAACATCACATTGTACACCACAGATGTATGTAATTATTATTTGACAATTAAAAAAACAAACAAAAAGAAATATAATGAGAACCTATATGTAATTTTCTAAAGGGAAATTTTCTAAAGGGAAAAAGTATATGCACATTATAATACAACAAGGATGTCTTATGTAATGCAATGATTAGAGTGAAGTGCACTCCTACCAAAAAATAAAGTTGCATTTAATGAGAAAAAATAATTTAAAAAACTAGATTCTGCTAGGTTTTATTCATTTTCAGATGCCTAAACATATTTTATTTTTCTTTAGAACAGTAACTAAAAGGACACTACTGTGTATCTCTGAAACATTTATTTCTAAAATTCTTTTCCTCAGGTGAAAGTGACATTTATTTGACATGTTCAGAACATCTCTGAATATATTTGAGACTCCAACTGCCTTTACATTTTCCTTCCCTTTATTTCTCTTTGGGAGGAGATAAAGTGATCATTTTCCTTTGAACAAATTGGAGCAGGGACACTTTCATTTGGTTCAGAGATTATATTATATTTTGGAATTCGACAAGACCCAGAAGTTTTCCTGCTTGTTATTTTTGGCATTCATTATATTATGCTCCTGACATCTCTCTGAGCACGTGTACACATTGATTAAAACAACAAAATGATTAAAGTAATACATCAGGTGACAATCTCCAGATAACTTGAAACCCCCAAACAAGTTCCTTCCCCAAGATACATAAATGCAAAAGCTTAGTAGTCATTTTAGAGCCATGGCAGGAGTATTCCAAAAATCTGGGAAACATGATTTCAAATGGCCAAGGCTGGTGTACAATAAGCTATCTGATAAATAGTTAGCTAATTTTTTCTCGTTTGTTTAGGGTGATGTTCCTGTAAATTGTATATAAGCCCACACAATTTTTAAATTTCTCATTAGTGGAAGAATTGTTATGATTATACATGCTGATGAATGACTATATAGTTTAGGTCCCATTAGGGTTAAAAAAAAAAAAGCTGATTTTTCTTAATGACTAGCTAATGGAGCAAATTTTGTAAATGGAAACAGCTGGCCCTCTCGGGGGCAGTGTTGATTGGACAGCTGATAGAACAACTTGTTTATATAAATAAATAAAATTTATATTCATAATTGGAAAAATCAAGGCATCTTCCACCAAATGCCCTCAACTCATGATAAAAAAAAAACAACAAATCTTCCTACAATTTCAATGTATTATTTTCAGAAAACATTATACATTTTTATGTCTTTGTTGCTTGTTTGTTAATGTTCCCTGGCTCATGTGTGTCCTTCAACCTTTCTTCAACCCACCCAAATATTCTTTCTTGTTTAGGTCTCAACAGTAAAAGTAACTCCATGATAAAGGCCTCCTGGATCAGTTCAATCAGAATTAATGACATGTTTCTATTCACCCTTCTGTAACAATAATACTCTATTTGTATCTGTAATTAACAAGGTCTTCATTCTGTCTTACACATAAACTGTTTACATGGATAACTTCTCCCTAAGCTAATTAAGGACAGAAATAATATTATTTTTCTTTGTGTTATTTACTGTACCTAACAGAATAACCTGCACTTACTATATCCTGAACAATTACAATTAGTGAAATTAAACTAAGATGAATTAAAAGCACAATGAAAAATAACTAGAAAACAATGTTAGTCCAACTGTATCCCTATAGTGCCTTCTGAGAAATAAATGAAGAAAAGTTCTAATACAGTTTTTATTTCCAATATGTATTGCGTTGGTCTAAATGTTTAGATACAGTGAAGGTGGAAGTGGGATATAAAACAATCTAAAGTGAAAGGGCAAAAACAAAGAGACTCTTAGAGTATAAATGGAGAGAAAATTGGTAAAACCTATATTGAGGCAATTTGACATTTGGCATCAAAGTTTTTAAAACGGGCATGCTCTTTGACTAATCAGCCTCTTTATAGAAATTCATCCTAAAGAGATATGTAGGAAAACATGCCCAGAAATTTGACTGTAAGAAGCTCAAAATTTATTTGTGTATAATAGTGAAAATTTTCGACAAATTTCCCAAAATAAGGGTTTTCTTATAGACATTATGTTACATATGAGCATCAGCTGTGAAGCCAAATTGACTAAGTAAAATCTGGCTTGATCACTTAAAAACTGTGAACTCAGGAAGTTACTTGCCCTTGCTGTGCTTATTTTTATTTATTGTAAAATATAAATAAGAATAATCCCCATTTTTAAAAACTCTTGTGATATTTAAATGCAATACTATTTATCTAGTAGTTAGAACAATGCCTGCTTTATAGTACCGGCTAAAATCTTTTTTTTTTTTTTTTTTTTTTTTTGAGACGGAGTCTCGCTCTGTCGCCCAGGCTGGAGTGCACTGGCCGGATCTCAGCTCACTGCAAGCTCCGCCTCCCGGGTTTATGCCATTCTCCTGCCTCAGCCCCCCGAGTAGCTGGGACTACAGGCGCCCGCTACCTCGCCCAGCTAGTTTTTTGTATTTTTTTAAGTAGAGACGGGGTTTCTTTTTTTTTTTTTTTTTTTTTTTTTTTTTTTGAGACGGAGTCTTGCTCTGTCGCCGGGGCTGGAGTGCAGTGGCCAGATCTCAGCTCACTGCAAGCTCCGCCTCCCGGGTTCACGCCATTCTCCTGCCTCAGCCTCCCAAGTAGCTGGGACTACAGACGCCCGCCACCTCGCCCGGCTAGTTTTTTGTATTTTTTTAGTAGAGACGGGGTTTCACCGTGTTCGCCAGGATGGTCTCGATCTCCTGACCTCGTGATCCGCCCGTCTCGGCCTCCCAAAGTGCTGGGATTACAGGCTTGAGCCACCGCGCCCGGCCGAGACGGGGTTTCACCGTGTTAGCCAGGCTGGTCTCGATCTCCTGACCTCGTGATCCACCCGTCTCAGCCTCCCAAAGTGCTGGGATTACAGGCTTGAGCCACCGCGCCCGGCCTCCGGCTAAAATCTTAATCTGTAAATGCCTGGAAGTAAATTTCACAGATGTTAACAGTGGCTATAATTAGATTGTGGTTTTGTAAGTGATTTTAGATTCCTACTCCTTTCGCCTGTTATGCATTCTACATTTTCTATAATATGTAGTCTTGTAATAAATATATTTAAATTTATTCTTAATAAACATATTAATGTCAGCTTCTGAGACACTGAATGCCAGTGTTTGGAAAATAATAAATAATTATACACATGACTATTTATAGGGAGGAGATTCTTATTTAGTCTTCTTGCAAACAGTAGTAACTTTGTAGCATGGCTTAAAAGTGGCCACCCTTTCCAGAGGTTATTAATTCTTGGCATCTTCTATATGATCCTTCAATTTGCTTCACTTTGGTGAGAGCAGGCAGCTGAGTATGGGGACTATCATGATGTTAATTCATCACGGGAAATATGAAAGAGTACCTCCAATTCTTTACACATTATTTTCAGTGTGTTTTGACAGAAGGAATGATGATTCTGCCTGGGTTAGACAGCAAGGCACAATAACACTCAGGAGGGTGGCTATATTTTTTGACATTTGTACAATTTGGGGAGAACACTACTTTCTTTTTATTATTTATTTTTCTATATATGTCTGGAAAAAATATGACCACTGGATCGTTTAGCGTGTGCATCCTCAGTCTGAGCTTCTTAGCAAGAAATTGTGGTATCCTGAGGTACCATAATTTTTCAGAGTGACCTCACCTCCTCCACCTCTGTAACTTCATGGGTAACAGCCAGTGTTTAATGAAAATATTTTTCAACTAGCTTCTACCCGCTTCTACCAGGTTCTTACTGGATTCTTCCACTGTATTCTTTCTCCTTTTGTTTCTTTCCCTTACACATATTGAAACGTTTCAGAAAGGGTAACTTTTTGGTAATAAAACTTTACTTGGCATTATCAAGGCAAAAAATGGTATTAGAATAAGTTAAACAGACAAGGGAAACTTTATTCAAGAATATTGCAATAGGAGAGAGAGGCCAGAACTCAGCCTGAACTCAACTCTACTGAAAAAGGGGTTCGAGGTTTTTAAAACATTAGTATGAACGAAAGGTGATGGGCCATCTGTGTTTGCTGATTGGCTTTACTGAAAGAAAAAGTAAACTTTCTTATGTCTTCTTGAGCAAGGGGTAGTTTTACAATTTGGAGCAAGATATACACAAATGATATACAACAAAGTTAGGCTCCTACCCTCCCGTAAAGACAGGGATAGGGCTCGTTGATGATTAAATTACTCCCTGGTCTTTGAGAAAGGCATTTCTGGTATGTGAAACTAATGAGAGGCTTTTAAGAAATATTTACAGCTCAGAGGAGACAGAGAATTTGAGTGACAAAGTTTTAAAGAAAATTACCTAAAAGGTAAGGGGCCTAGAGTCCGAAAGAAGCCTATAAAAAGTTTACCAAACTGAGGGGAAAATTAAGGCCTTCTTTGTCAGCATTTTATAATATGAAAATTTGCATTTTATTCTGTATAGTGTGGATGAGATAATTCCAACATATGTATTGTTATTATAGTACTTTTTTTACATAAACTACTCATTGGAGCTTCATTATCTACATTTTGGTATAGCTATTATTACTTTCAGAATTAATTTACAGCTAATCATATTAAGAGCAGAAGAGTGAAGGAAAAGTTTCTATAGCTCAGGCAAGACAATTAAGGTCTGACAATTAAGTTCAGGTGTCCTGATCCCAAGTACTGTCATGACTCACTTATGCATGAAGAAGTAATCAGGGGAGTATGATCTCCCAGACACTATCCTAACTGTTGGGTTTACAATCATAAACAGTAGTGCCAAACATGATGACCAGCATTTGACAGACCCTAAATAAACCTCTGTAACATGGGGAAAAATGAGTCTCTCCTTTTAAAAACAAAAACCTCAGAGTAACTTTTGTATGCATTTTAATGCAAGTAAAGTAGATTTGCAATTTACAAAAATGTTATAAAAAAATAAAAATGGTTCATTGCTAGAATTATTGTCCTACAATTGCTTAATTCATATTTTACTAAACAAAGCTTAGACAACTGATTTTATATTTCTCTTAATTTCATAAAAAAATCTATGAAACTGTAACAAAATATCACAGTAGAATTATTCTCCTTACTATTGGTAAGAAATATTGATGTTTCATTTTCTTGCTTTTTAAAATAATTTATTTTAAAAATGTTAATAGATTGGCGAGGTAGAAGTGCAGTTTTGATACATGGATATACAGCATAGTGGTGAAGTCTGGGCTTTCAGTGCAACCATCACCTGACTAGTGAACACGGTGGTACTCAATAGGTAAATTCTCAACCCTCACCCCCTTCTAAAACTTCCCAATTTATGACTTCCCACTGTCTATTATTCCCCTCTGTATATACATATTACCCATTGTGTAGCTCTTATCAATCAGGACATGTAGTATTATAAGTTTCTATTTCTGGGTTATTTCACTTAGGATAATGGCCTCTAATTCCATTCATATTGCTGTAAAAAACATGATTTCATTCTTTCTTCTGGTTGCATGGTATCCCCTGGTATGTGTATACCACATTTTCTTTATCCAATCATTCACTGATGGACATCTAGGTTGACTCCATGACTTTGCTGTTGTGAATAGTGCTATAATAAACACCAGAATGCAGGTGTCTTTTTGATATAATGACTTCTTTTACTTTGAGTAGATATCTAGTGGTGGGATTTCTGAATCAAACGACAGTTCTATTTTTAGTCCTTCGAGGATTCTCCATACATTTTCTATAGAGGCTGTACTAATTTACATTCCCACCAACAGTGCATAAGGGTTCCCTTTCCTCCACATCCTCACTAATATCTGTTTTTTGTTTTTGTTTTTGTTTTTGTTTTTTTGCTTTTAAATAGCCATTCTGATTGGCATAAGGTGGTATCTCATTGGTTTTGGTTTTTGTTTGAGACTGGGTCTCACTCTGTTGCCCAGGTTGGAGTGCAATGGTGGCATCTCAACTCACTGTGATCTTTACCTCCAGGCTCAAGCAATCCTCCCACCTCAGTCTCCCAAGTAGCTGCAACTGCAGGCATGTGCCACCATGCCCAGCTGATTTTTGTATTTTTTTTGTAGAGACAGGGTTTTGTCATGTTGCTCAGGCTGGTCTTGAACTCCTGGGCTCAAACGATCCTCCCACTTCAGCCTCCCAAAGTGCCGAGATTGCAGGCATTAGTAACCAAGTCCAGGATCATTGTAGTTTTAATTTGTATTTATCTGATAATTAGTGATACTGGGAATCTTTTTCATATGTTTTTTGGACATTTGTATGTCTCCTTTTGAGAAATGTCTGTTCATGTCCTTTGCCTACTTTTTAATGAGGTTATTTGTTTTTTCTTGTTGAGTTTTTCAAGTTCCTTGTAGATTCTGAATATTAGTCTTTCATCTAATGCATAGCTTGCAAATATTTTTTCCCATTCTGTGTGTTGTCTGTTTACTCTGCTGATTATTCTTTTGCTTTACAGAAGTTTTTTAGTTTAATTAAGTTCCATTAATTTCTTTCTTTTGTTGCATTTACTTTTGAGGTCTTAGCATAAATTCTTTGCCGAGATCAATATTCTGAACAGATTTTTCAAAATTTTCTTATGTAATTTTTATAGTCTCAGGTGTTATATTTGGATTTAACCCACCTTGAGCTAATTTTTTGTATATGATGAGAGATCGGGGTTCAGTTTTGTTCTCTACATAAGGCTGTCCAATTTTTCCAGAACCATTTATTGAAGAGGGTATCCTTTCCCCACTAGATATTTTTGTCAACTTTGTCTAAGATCAATGGATTGTACGTATGTAGCATTATTTTTCGGTCCTCTATTCTGTTTTATTGGTCTACGTATCCATTTTCATACCTGTACCATGGTGTTTTGGCTACTACCACTTTGAAGCATGTAATGTTATGCCTCCACCTTTTTGCTTTGTTTTGTTTAGAATTGCTTTGGCTATTCAGGCTTTTTAATGGATTCTTATGAATTTTAGAATTTTTTTTCTAATTCTATGATAAATGATGTTGATAGTTTAATAGAAATTGCATTAACTCTGTGTAATGCCTTGGGTAGTATAGTTATTTTAATGATATTGATTCCTTCAATCCATGAGCATAGGATGTTTTACCATTTGTTTGTGTTATTCTCAGTTTCTTTCATCAGTGTTTTGTGATTCTCCTTGTAGAGCTCTTTCACCTCTTAAGTTAAATGTATTAATAGGTAATTTATTTATTTATTATTTATTAATTTATTTATTTATTTTGAGATGGAGTCTGGCTCTGTCGCCCAGACTGGAGTGCAGTGGCCGGATCTCAGCTCACTGCAAGCTCTACCTCCCAGGTTTACGCCATTCTCCTGCCTCGGCCTCCCGAGTAGCTGGGACTACAGGCGCTCGCCACCTCACCCGGCTAGTTTGTTTTGTATTTTTTAGTAGAGACGGGGGTTTCACCGTGTTAGCCAGGATGGTCTCAATCTCCTGACCTTGTGATCCACCCGTCTCGGCCTCCCAAAATGCTGGGATTACAGGTTTAAGCCACCGCGCCCGGCCCTTTATTTTATTTTTGTAGCTCTTTGGATATAGTGGAATTACTTGGGATTGCGGTTTTGATTTGGTTCTGTGCTTGAATATTTTTGGTGTGTAGAAATGCTATTGATTTTGTACATTGATTTTGTATCCTGAAACTTTACTAAAGTCATTTATCAAATCTAGGTGTCTTTTGGAGGACTCTTTAGGATTTTCTAGGTAAAAGATAATGTAATTAAGCTAACAAAGATTATTTGTGTTCTTCTTGTCCCATTTGGATGCCTTTTATTTCTTCCTCTTGCCTGATTGCTCTGGATAAGATTTCCAGTGTTATGGTTAATAGGAATGGTGAAAGTGGGCACTATTGCCTTGTTCCAGTTCTTAGGGAGAACGTTTTAACTTTTTTCCCATTCACTATGATGTTGCCTGTGAGTCTGTCATATTGGGCTTTTATTATTTCGAAGTATATTCCTTCTATGCCTAGTTTGTTGAGGGTTTTTTTTTTTATCATGAAGAAATGCTGGGCTTTCTGTGTCTATTGAGATGAACATAAGATTTTTGTTTTTAATTAATTTTATGTGCTAAATCTCATTTATTGATTTGTGTGTGTTGAAACATCCTTGCATCCCTGGAATAAAACCTACTTGATAATGGTTTACTATCTGTTTGGTGTGCTGTTGGATTCTGTTTGCTAGTATTTTGTTGAAGAATTTTGCATCTATGTTCACCAGGGATATTGGCCTGTAGTTTCCCTTTTTTGTAGTTTCCTTGCCTAGTTTTGGTATCAGAGTGATACTGGTTTTCTAGAATGAATTAGGGATGAATCCCTTCTCCTTACTTTTTTGGAATAGAGTTAGTAGGATTGGCATCAATTCTTCTTGTATGTCTGTTAGATTTTGGATGTGAATTTGTCTGGTCCTGAACTCTTCAAAATTGTACTGCATTTTGGTGAGAACGGGCCTTCTTATACTACGGTGGGCAAGTCACTGGACGCAAGATTTCCTAGGAGAGTAGGAGATAATATTGGATGAGGCAGCTGTTTCAAATCAAGGGCTATTTCTTAAGAGGGTTGACAGCTGAAGCGGTCAATTGGAATCACCATCAGCTGTGTGTAGAATACATCTCGCAGTCATTAACAAAGATTAGGATCATGTATCACAGCAGCCAGTGTAGTTTAATTTATTAAAAATCTTGGGAGATTTTTTATTACCTATTCAATCTCACTACTCTCTATTGGTCTATTCAGGATTTTTATTTCTTCTTGGTTCATTCTCAGGAGGATGTATGTTTCTAAGAATTTATCGATTTTCTCTAGATTTTCTAGTTTCTGAGTTTAGAGATGCTCATAGTATCGTAGTAATGTCTGATGGATCTTTTGTATTTCAGTGGTATCATTTGTAATGCCTCCTTTTTCCTTTCTGCTTATTTGAATCTTCTCTCTTTTTCCTTTGTTAATCTAGCTAGCGATCAATTAGTTTTATCTTTTCAAGTAACTTTGTTTCTTTGGTTTGTTGTATTCTTTATTTGGTCACAATTTCCTTTAGTTCCACTCAGATCTTTAATATTTCTGTTCTTCTGCTAGTTTTGGTTTCGCTTTGTTATTGTTTTTGTAGTTCCCTGAGATGTCACATTAGCTTGTTATCATGTGATCTTTATATTCTTTTGATGTAGGCATTGAATGCTATAAATGTTTCCTTAGCACTGTTTTTGCTGTATACTAGAGGTTTTGGTATGTTATGTCGGTATTTTCATTTGTTTCACTTTCTTTTCATTTCTATCTTAATTGTATTGTTTATCCCAAAATCATTCAGGAGCAAGTTGTTTAATTTCCATGTATTAGTATCATTTTAAGAGTTGCTATTGGTATTGATTTCTAGTTTCATTACATGGTGGTATGAGAAAATACTTGATATAATTTTATTTTTTTAAATTTATTGAGCTTTACTTCATGGTCAAGTGCATAGTCTGTTTTGGAGAATGTTTCATGTGCAGATGAAAAAATGTATGTTCTGCAGTTTTTGGGTACAATGTTCTGTATATGTCTATTAGGTCCCTTTTGTCTAGAGTCCATTTTAAGTCCAGAATTTCTTTGTTGATAATTTTCTTGCTTTTAAAATGTTATTCATGTCCCACTAAAATGATTTTATGAGTTACAGTTTTGAAAATATTTATCTATGCTGTTTGGGGGAAAATATGTCTTTGACCTATTGTGTTTTATTAATGCCTTTAACAGTGCTACAAAAATTATCTGTTATGGGTGTAGCTTGGGTTCCCCAGCTCTTTGGAAGGCGAAGGATGGGAACAGGATTAGGCAGAATGGGATGTTGGGTGAGATGCAGTCACAGAGTGATCTCAGTCAGCCACAAGGAGCTAGGTGGCTGTAATGGCTCTTCAAAACTGTCCTGCATTTTGGTAAGAATGGGCCTTCTTATACTATGGTGGGCAAGTCACTGGACGCAAGATATCCTAGGAGAGTAGGAGATAATATTGGATGAGGCAGCTCTTTCAAATCAAGGGCTATTTCTTAAGAGGGTTGACAGCTGAAGCGGTCAATTGGAATCACCATCAGCTGTGTGTAGAATACATCTCGCAGTCATTAACAAAGATTAGAAGCATGTGTCACAGCAGCCAATGTAGTTTGATGTATTAAGTATACAGACACTGCTATATATTTGTAAAAAGTACTACTGAAATATACAAAAAAATCTGTTGCTTCAACTCATGTATTTACTTAAGGCTATAGAATTCATTACACATAATTTTACAGTGGTGCAATTGTATAGGAATTGCAATTTGTAAAAATTTAATATGGATAATAGTGAACAAATAGCAGTTTCACATTGTTGATGTATATTAATTAATAAATGCGTATAGGAAATATATAAATCCTATTTTTTTCTTAAAATATAAAACTGTGTGTTTGTATAGTGAAATTTCAACTGTTTGAAAGAGATCATTAATTTGGATCAAAAGGACATGTCAATGTTATGGACCAAATTGTGGTCCCTCCAAAATTCTTATGCTGAAGCTCTAATTCTCAATGTGACTGTGTTTAGAGATAGGTGATTTAAGGAGCTAATTAAAATTTAAGTGAGATCATGTATGAATCTCTAATCTAACAGAACTGGTATTCTTATAGTGAAAGGAAAGCACACAAAGAGTGTAACCACACAGAGGAAAGGTCAGATGGAACCACAGTGAGTACGTGGCCACCTGCAAGCCAGGAATAGAGAGGCTTTAGCAGAAAATAAGGATGGCACCTAGAGCATGGATTTCCAGCCTCCAGAACTGTGAGAAAATAAATTTCTGTGTTTATACTACTAAATCTGTGATATTCTGTTATGGCAACCCAAGAAGTATGATAACAATAATATATCATATTAATGTAATACAACTGGTCATACTATATTACTGGAATTTTGAAAACTGCTTCAGCGAACGGCCTCAAGATAGGCTAGACATGTTACATGTGACTGCACATGTATGCAGTTTATAGAACTTTATAGTTCACTTTAAACTGCACTCTTAGCTTTATATATCTTCAAAGTTCAAGCAAAATAGAAGATACAAATTGTCAGATATTTCTAGAACCTTTTATTATTTCCTAAGGAAGTCAAATATTTTCTTACTTCTTTTGTTCTTTATTTAGAAAATAGAAACTGAGAAACCAAGAACTTGCCCTAAAGCTTATAATCTATCTCCATCTATACCCTCCTTTTGGAAAGCAATTATAAATCATTAGGGGATATAATCAATGTAGAAACAGCATACAACTTGAAATTACAATGCCCAAGATTAAGTCTGGATTGGGCCATGCTGCTCTGGATGAGTTATCTATATTTAATAAGTTACATTTTATTTCATGTAATCTGAAGGTCCTAGTGGGCTGTATAAATTCAATGAGTAAAGAGAGGTAAGTAAAGTAGTAATAATTACTGTGTTCTTAAAATTGACAAGATACTCTGCAGAATCCTTAATATGTGTCCTCATTTAATTATTATAATTCTATGTTGTGAATTGGCTTATTTTAGAGATGAAAAAAAAGAAGATTAGAACATTTAATATTATCAATGTTATATAAAAAAAAACTTGGTGGAGCCAGCCCCCAATTCTAGGCAGTTTGTTTTCATAATCTGTACTTAACCACTCTCCCATTGTGACAGTTAATTTTAGGTGTCAACTTGATGGCACTAAGGGATACCCAGAGAGTTGGTAAAACATCATTTTGGGGTATATCTGGAAGGCTATCTCTGAAGGAGAGTGGCATTGGAATCAGTGGGCTGAGTAAGAAAGACCCACCCTCACCCATTCAACTGAGGGTCCAAATAGGACACAAAGTCAGAGGAAAGATGACATTCTCTCTGTGTGTGTGTGTGTGTGTGTGCATGTGCATGCGTGTGTGTGTGTGTGTTGTGTGTGTGTGTGTGTAGTCTCTCTCAGAGCCTGGACATATATTTTCTCTGTCCTTGAACATCAGAAATCCAGGTTCTCTGGCCTTCAGACTTCAAGACTTGCATAGCTCTCCTCAGTCCCAGCTGCCCTCCATCTCAGGTTTGAGCCACTCCACTGGCTTCCCTGGTTTTCCAGCTTGCAAATTATGACATGAACCAGTTTTCATAATAAATCTCCCTCTCTCTCTCTCTCTCTCTTCATCCTATTGGTTCTTTTTCCCTGGAGAATCCTAATACACCCATGCTGTGTTACCTGACAACAATAGTAAAAATAATAACAAATTTTACACTTATCACAGTAATCATTTTTAAAACATTAATTTTAAATGCCCTAACCACACGATTTTAAGATCTAGTTTCATAACAGTTTCTATTTTGATTCATGCCTAGAATTATATTAAGAAATTATATTTAGAGTTGAAAAAATAACCTCCCAGTTTAGACAATATAAGGAATTTTGTCTATTTGTTGTATTGTGTGCCTTTTCATAACCCAAGTTAAATATTTAGAATCTGATTATGTGTTGCAAGAGAGAGACAAAAAAAAAAAATCATCTGGTAGTATGAACTTCATGATGCATAAATGACCAGGCAAGAACTAATATTGATACCAGAAAAAATACATATTTTTCAATTGAACATAAGAATAAATAAAGTTCAATTACAAGAGACTATTATGAATAAAAAGCAGTAGCAAAGTAGGAAAGAGAAAATGGCTTTCTGTGTTCTAATTATTATTTAAACAAAGCACAATGTAACAGTGAAATGTTGAACTAATATCCTTAAATGTAATACTTCAGTTTTAATTTGATTCCCTCTCCCTCTCCTTCTTCTTTTTTTTTTTTTTTGAGATGGAGTCTCACTCTATCGCCCAGGTTGGAGCGCAGTGGTGAAATCTTGGCTCACTGCAACCTCCGTCTCCTGGGTTCAAGTGATTCTCCTGCCTCAGCCTCCTGAATAGCTGGGACTATAGGAGCGTGCCACCATGTCCGGCTAATTTTTTGTATTTTTAGTAGAGATGGGGTTTCACTCTGTTAACCAGGATGGTCTCGATCTCCTGACCTCATGACCTGCCCTCCTCGACCTCCCAAAGTGCTGGGATTACAGGCGTGAGCCACCGCGCCTGGTCCGATTCTTAAAATACTATGTGCATACGTTGCTAAACAATAGTTTAGAGAAGAATGGATTGGATGGTCATGTACTAAGGGAGATTATATTATACTTTAATATTTATCACTTGAGTTAAAGCAGTAGGATATATAAAATCAATCTTGGTGATCAATGATGTAATTAGAAGCCTCTTTAGTTCCCCAAGGAGTTTATTATTAAGAGATAAGACATACTTGTATGAATAAAGAACTCAAAATATGAAGGACTATATGTAAAGGTGCAAAGGGTTACATTAAGTGCCAAAGTGCCATGAGTTCAGAGGAGGATTCTGTTACATTAGTGGACCTGAAAGAATGGGTAGAAACTGAACAGAAAAGAAAATGCAAGGTGTAGCATGTGGAGAAAACACATGAGAAATGTCTTTTTAGAGACAGACAGGGGGTTTGTATTTGATTCTAATTATATTCCTTGAAACATAGTAAATGTTCATTAAGAGTAAGTGGGAGATAAAGTGGAAGGGGTACTTAGAGAGATGAGACCAATCTGCCTTAACCAGATAGGATTTCCACTCTGGAAATATGAGAAATACAGGTACAAAGAAAGGCTCCCGGAACATGAGTCACAGGTATCTGAGAAAATGTTGTCACAAGTCCACAGAAGTCTTGTTCCAATAGACAGTTGCCAAGATCATACTGAGCTGTGGAAAGTGAGGTTATAGTAATGTGAGTTTCTGTGGCACTACAAAGGCAACGAAGTGTGCTAACAGGAGTGTTGGCCTTGTAGTCAGTTAGGAATCATTATCTGTACAGAGCAAAAATGTCCCCTGGGAGAGCACAACCCACCTCCTCAGGTCCAGGAAAGATATGGCTTAAAACTCCACATGATGAAATAAAGAAGGTTTTCTGTGCATAAATAAAATATGCTGTTTCTGTGTTCATGCTGTATTTTATTTTAGGACGTAAGCTGGGAAACATTGCCAACCTCTCTGAAAAAGCAAAGCTGGAAAAATAGAGCTTCTTTAGAAGAGGAATAACACAAAAGCCCCAGTTGGTTTTCTATCTCTTCCTAAGGGATTTGTTTAGATATATTGCAATCAATACCATAAGACAATTCACAGCTTGCTAAAGAGGATTGATTAAACTGTACATGATTTTTAATGAAAATCTACTATCTAAATGGATAGCACAATCTGGTAGCATTAAACTTGTAAAGGCACTTCAAAGATAAAGAATAAAAGTTCAATTCCATGTAGTAAATTAAAACATAACAATGAATGTTGTCTGCTAGAGGGGACCCAGGTTTTTCAATTAGGAATCTCTGGAAGTTATTAACCCTCAGCTCTTTTTGGCTTAGTAGACACAAAACTCTGCACTCGCAGAATGCATTTAATCTGAGAAGCCCAGTGTTCTTTGCACTAAGCAATTCAACAATGCAACCTATCAAACAATATGTGGAGCTACATTTTTATTTTTCCTCACAATGAAAGCACTCAAAGGTCAAGTGACTTGTTAAAAGTCACTTGGAGGATCTTTGTTTTAATTTGGATTAGGGGAAAGGCACCTTCACAGAAAAGTCATAAGTGGGAACCTAGAGACTGTGATAGAATACGGGAAAATTATTTAAGGTCTCATTATTAAGGATCTAAATGCCAAGCTAAGTTGGTTAGATTTTGAAAGACAATAAGAAGCCTTTGAAGATATGCAAGTAGTGGAAGTGACTTGTGTAAAATGATGTGTCAGGAGGAGCATAGCAGCAGAAATGCATGGTAGGAGAAAGTGTCAAGAAAACTCGTCAAGAGAGCAGTGTTAGTATTCCAGATGAGAGGTATGGAACCCAGAGCAGTGAGAAGGAAATTTAAATGGAATAAAGTTAACATATTTTTTAATATACATAATATCTCTAATGCTATCCATCCACTGACTATTCATTTAGAATCATTAAAATGTATGAATCAGTTGGATCTGCATGCTTGTTAAAGAGGAGAAAACAAAACCTGTGACTATGATAATTTTGTTGAAAGAGTAACAGAATGTAGAGAAAAGGTTTATTTCGGCTTATGACACTTTGAATCAGGCAGTTTTAGGACCTGATTTTCCATAGTCTTAGGCATCACAATTGTTTTAGAACTATACATGTGAGTGAAAGTGGCTGACAAGACTCTTTTGGAAACTTGGTGAAGTGACAGGGAAAGAGAAACTTTTTGTTCTGGAATTTCCAGGATGATAGGACATAAATGTGGAGCTGCTGCTAGATCATTTGCCACCAGAAAGGAAGAGCCCACTTGAACAAGGCCCAACTAAAGATTGAGAGGATCATTCCTTATTACCACTTGAGCCCTATGTTCACTGGCACCTGGAGCTGTATCATCTATATGTTTAAATTATGTGAGCAGATACATTTCACTGGGTAGTCAAATCATCTTGAGTTTTTCTGTTTTCAGTCACTCACACACAATGGAAGAAAAAAATTTTTAAGTCATAAAATCCAAGGGAACAGAATTTCAATAGAGGGGTGGTGAGGTTTTAGTTATCAGTTACATGTACTGCAGGGTAGAAAATGTCACCAATATGGTGTTTTTGATGTTTTATAGCATAATTTCAATATAATATAAGTAGATATAGTGAGGTCTTGGTTTATAAAAATAGTATGTGAAGTAGATTAGTGATGATAAAGAACAAGTAGAGCATACAGGACACTTTTTTGAGATAGTAGGTGAAAAGCAAGGAAGAGAGAGAGTAGCCAGAAGACTGGTATGGTTGAGAGAAAGTTGACTTTGGAAAAAGGGCAGTAGAATGTATTTGGAAGTAGATGCATTGCCAGATAAAGGATAGGAAGGCCTTTGAGCAAAAAGGGAAAGTATATGCATATATCATAAGAGCACTTATTAGAGCATTGTTCATGATGTAAAATACTCAAAACAAGCTAATATTAAATAATTATTGCAAATAAATTAAAAAATAATATATACAATACTGATAATAAAAGCCTAAGTCAAAAGGCATGATATACCATACTCTGTATAGAATAGATATAAAAATAAGGGTATAGTTATCTAATTTTCCAGAATGATGATGATTTCTTTTTCTTTCTTTTTCTTCTTCTTCTTCTTCTTCTTCTTCTTCTTCTTTTTTTTTTTTTTTTGAGACAGTCTCATTCTGCCTCACAGTAGTGTGATCTCAGCTCACTGCAACCTCCCCCTCCAGGGCTCAAGCAATTCTCTTGACTCAGCCTCCTAAGTAGCTGGGATTACAGGCGCCCACCACTACGCCTGGTTAATTTTTTTGTATTTTTGGTAAAAATGGGGTTTCACCATGTTTGTCAAGCTGGTCTTGAACTTCTGACCTCAAGTAATCTGTCTGCCTCGACCTCCCAAAGTGCTGGGATTACAGGCATGAGCCACCGAGCTGGGTCAAATGATGATGACTTCTATAGTAAAATGATTTTTAAAAGCAGAGAGATACATGGAAAAAAAAAAAGAGAAGACACAGTGTATAAAAAATGTAGTGAAGAGGGAAAAAATTTGGAATGTTAAATAGGATTTCAAGTCGTCCACTTGTCATTTATCAAACCAATATATGTGCTTGCTATAAGTGAGACAATGTATTCATCATTTTACAAATATTAATTCATTTGATTCTTATATCAACTCAATAAAGTAGACAACATAATTATCGACTTGTTGAGGAAACTAATTCAAGAGAAAGGGTAATTGACGTCACTAACATCACTGAGTTGTAAGTGGAGGAGGTGAGATTTGAATTTGAAGCAATCTGGGTCCAGGGTCCATATACTTAAAAACTATTCTAGGTGACTTAAAAGGCTTTTTTTCTTGAATGATGCCAACAATCAACATAAAATATATACTGCTGTCATAATATTTGTGTGCTGCTTAAGGTCTTTTAGAGGAAAAAAATTATGAAATTCTCTACCTTATTATCACTTTTTATATAAAAATCCACTGTTCTTCCATCTAGACTCTTTTATTTCTTTTCAAATTAGAAAGATGGAGTAAAACATACAGATTAAATCTGGTTCATAATGAAATACAATTTCTTGTGACATAATACCAATATTAGATAATAGACTTGGAACCAACGCAAATGCCAATCAATGATAGACTCGATAAAGAAAATGTGGTACATGTACACCATAGAATACTATGCAACCGTAAAGGAAGATGAGTTGGTGTCCTTTGCAGGGACATGGATGAAGCTGGAAACCATCATTTTCAGCAAACTAACACAGAAACACAAAACCAAACACCACATGTTTTCACTCATAAGTGGGAGTTGAACAATGAGAATACATGGACACAGGGAGGCGAACATCACACAACATGGCCTACTGGGGGGTGGGGGGTCTAGGGGAGTAATTGCATTAGGAGAAATATCTAATGTAGATGACAGGTTGATGAGTGCAGCAAACTACCATGGAACCTGTATACCTATGTAACAAATCTGCATGTTCTGCACATGTATCCCAGAACTTAAAATACAGTTTTAAAGTCAAAAAAAGATAATAGATTATATGGTGTGATGGAAGTTGCCTGTATTAGCAGACATGGTTATAACTATCCTTAATCTACCACTGGCCATTTAAGGAACATTAATAGATGAGTCTCTCAATATCTCCAACCTCTAAAAGAAGAGGTTGGATCTGACTATAGTTTTCCTCAGATTTGGAGAAATGTCGGCCATTATTCCTTCACATTTTTTTCTTACTTCCTTCAGTCTTTCTCAGCTTCCTTTCACACTCCAATTATACTTACATGAGGTTACTTGATTTCTCCCACAGTGCGCTGATGTCCTCTTCACTGTTTTTCAGTATTCTTTTTCCCCTTCATGTTTTACTTTGACTATTTTCTAATGTTGTTTTTTCCAATTCACTAATCTCTGACATAGTTGTTTCTAGATCTAAAAATTCAAAATGGGTCTGTGTTACATTCCATGTCCCTATTTAATATATTCAACCTTTCTTCTAGCTTGTGGGCTGTATGGCTACATATAGAATTCAGGGATGATGATTATTTTAATGTACTTTTCTGCTAATGCTAACTACATGTCATTTCTGGGTCACTTTTGTTTGCTGAATTTTCTTCTCCATATGGGTTGTCTTTTTGTGCCATTTTGAACACCTGGTAATTTTTATAGCAGGTGCCTGACATCGTAATTTGTGTGGTAGGTATTTGACATTCTATAAATATTTTTGATCTTTGTTGTAGGTTGTGATTATTTGGAAATAGTTTCATACTTTGTTTTTGCTTCTAAGCTTGATGAGGTGGCATCAGAGCACCATTTAATCTAGTACTAATTTTGCCTAAATAGTGAGGCAAAATCCTTCTTAATATTCTACCAAGTGCCCTGAGACTTTTCTTTATCGCTGATAGGAGCAGGCATTGTTACTGAGCCCGTATGAGTGCTGAGGATAATGATAAGGTTTTTTCTGACCCTGGGTAGTTTCCTCTGATACACGGTTTGATCATCACTCATCTGGAAACATAAGGGCTCCCCTCTCCAGATCTTTGGAACTTTGCCTGCGTAGACTATTCCTGTCTGGATCTCTATTCTGTAAATTCTGTCGTCATTGACCTCCCTGGAAAGCTATTCCCATCTTCTCAATTCAGGGAACTACTGGGCTCAGCCTATTTTCTTCCCCCCACAACCGTCGTTTGCTTGTACACTCTCTTTAGGCAGTAAGCTAGATCAATGGAAGGAGTCATTTTGTTTATTTCCCATATCTTATAAATCACTATCCATTGTTGACTATGACATCTTAAAAACCATTATTTCATATATTTTTATGTGTCATTTTTTTTCCAGATTGTGTGGTAAATCTGGCTTTTGTTTATTCATCTCGGTCTGAAACAGAGGTCTAAAATGAGGATTTAGAATAAAAAACTTCCAAAGACTCTTAATTTAATGTCCTGTTGTTTCATAAACAGAAAGAATACCCACAAAACTTGGGAAACATTTAAATACTTAAAAACTTCTAATATTTCAAGAAAGATGTTAAGTAAAAGAATCAATATTACTGTCTGAAAAAAAAGTTAGCATTTTAACATACTTTGGGTAAGGCTACAAAATAAAATTTTTGTTTTGCAAAGTTGCTGTTTTTAAAATAATAATTTGATTACAAGAAAGAAAACAAGAAACAGAAAAATAAAAGCAGAAACAGAATATTTTGGATCTCACCTAAAATAATGACTCCTATAATAATTATTGTCAATTTAAATAATATCTGTTTTGCTTGCCCTAGCCTTTATTAGATCATAGAATGTTAGAGATAAAGAACCTTAAAGATATACCATACCACTTCTCCCTCATCAATCTCTTTTGTGAGAAAATAATTAAGATTTTGGAACAAAGGCTTCCAAACTTCTTCAATCTTGCTAATTCAAATAAATATTTTTAGTCCTTTTTCCCAAAACTTCAGTTTTATTGTATCTTATTTATCTCGCTAATCTCACCATAAATATTTCTTAAGATTTCTCTTATAAATAGAATTCTTGTATATGCCATTAGTAGAGACCTTGGGGGATGTATTCATAACAAGTGCCCAAATGATTGTGATGCCTGTGGTCTGTTGACCCTACCTTGAGAAACATTGAATTCATGGGTTTTTTTTTTTTCCCTTTTGATTTCCTAGAGTTGTATAAATCAATGGTGAGTGAAGATTAGCTCATACGGATGTGCTTAATAAAGAAAAAATCATTGTGAGTGGCATGATTTCTAGCCCTCAGTCCCCTTCTGCTTGCTGCTCTCTTACTACATTTTGCTGATTTTTTGCTATTGAAGTGGGGAAAATAAAACATTAGGAAAATTATGTTTGTCAAAAATATAAACATTTAAATTCATTTTACAAGCAGAATACCATGGGTGAATAGATTAAGATACTATTGAAATTCAATTTTTTAAAAATCTCCTCTTGGATTCATCAATCACACTCTTCTTGTTTTCATAGGCAATTTTATTAGTTTGTTCTTACACTGCTATAAAGAAATACCTGAGAGTGGGTAATTTATAAAGAAAGGAGCTTTAATTGGCTCCCAGTTCTGCAGGCTGTACAGGAAGCATATCAGTTTCTGCTTTTGGGGAGACCTCAGGGAACTTCCAATCATGGCAGAAGGCAAAGGGGGAGCAAACATCTTACATAGCCAGAGCAGGAGGAAGAGAAAGAGGTGGGTGGTGCCACACACTTAGAAACAACCAGATCTCATGAGAACTCATTCACGATACAGTACCAAGTGGGGGAAGGTGCTAAACCAGTAATAGGAACTCCGCCCCATGATCCAGTCACCTCCCACCAGGCTCTTTCTCCAACACTGGGGATTACAATTCAGTATGAGATTTGGATTTGGGCAGGGACACAAATCCAAACCATATCACCAGTGTTCTTAAAATAATATTTGTTTTTTATCCCTTGCTCTTATGTCCTCGTCTTCCCATTATGCCTCATCAATTTATTTTGTGTTTTACTTTTTCAAAGAAATTGCTTTTGCTGGAGTCAACATAAAACAGGATCTGTTGGCAAAGATTTTGTCATTTACGGCATACAATCTACACTTACTTTTTAAGTATTTAACATTATAGAAAAGGTCTTAAAATTATCTCTCTTCTCCCTTGACCTCTCAAAACATGTCTTCCTATTTCTATGTATTTATATTTTATTGTTTTTTAATAGGTATAAATTATATATATTTATGGTGTACAATATGATGTTTGGATATATGTATATAGGTTAGTGCAAAAGTAATTGCTGTCTTTGCAATTAGTTTTAATGGCAAAAACCACAATTACTTTTGCACCAACCTAATGCATTGTGGAATGGATAAATCAAGTTAATTAACATATGCATTACCTCACTTTTATTTTTGTGATGAGAACCCTTAAAGTTTACTCTCATCAATTTTCAAATGTTCAGTATATTACCTATAGTGATCATGATGTACAATGCATCTCTTGAACTTATTCCTCCAAAATACAAGTTTGTGTCCTTTGACCATCATCTTCCTAATTCCCCCACCTCCAACCTCTGATAACCACCATTTTCTTCTCTACTCCTATGAGTTTGACTTTTTATCTTTTATAAATAAGTGAGATTATGCAGTATTTGTCTTCCTGTGGCTTCTTTCACTTAGCATGATGTCTTCTCAGTTTATCCATGTTGCAAATGACAGGCTTTTCATCTTTTTAAGGTTGAGTTCTATTTGGCTGTGTATATACACCACATTTCCTTTAACCATTCATCTCTTGATAGACAGAATGATTCCATATCTAGGCTATTGTAAATAATGCTAAAATAAACATCTTGAAATGCAGGTATCTCTTACACATACTGATTTTATAGCCTTTGGATATATAGCCAGTAGTGGGATTATTGGCTTATATAGTAATTCTACTTTTAGTTTTTTGAGGACCCTCCAAATTGTTTTCCATAATGGCTATATTAATTTATATTCCCACTAGCTGTTTACAAAGATTGTTTTCTCCACATTCTCATGAACACTTGTTATTGCTCATCTTTTTGGTGCTTCTCATTCTGAGAGGTGTGAGGGAATAGCTCATTGTGGGTTGAATTTGCGTTTCTCTGAGTAGTGAGGCTGAGTATTTTTTCATACACCTGTTTGTCATTTGTGTGGCCCCTTTTAAGAATAGTCTATTCAGGGGTTCTATGTCCATTTTTAAATTTGTTTATATGTTTTCTCACTATGGAGCTTTTTACATTCCTTATATATTTTTGATATCAACTTATCAGATGTATGTTTTGCAGATATATTCTCATTTTGTAGGTTGTCTCTTCGTTGATTGTTTCCTTTGCTGTACAGAAGCCTTTTAGTTTGATGTAATCCTATTTATCTAGTTTTGCTTTTTAGTACATATCTAAAGGATCATCATTCAGATCAATGTCATGGAACTTTTCCCCTATGTATATAACATATATATATATGTATAGTACTATGTTTTCTTCTAGTACTTTTACAGTTTCAAGTCTCAAGTTTAACGCTTTAGTCCATTTTTAGTTGATTTTTGCATATTGTGTGAGATAAGGGTTTATCTCATGTTTAATGCTTTAGTCCATTTTTAGTTGATTTTTGCATGTTGTGTGAGATAAGGGTTTATCTCATGTTTAACGCTTTAGTCCATTTTTAGTTGATTTTTGCATATTGTGTGAGCTAAGGGTTTAATTTCATTTTTTCTGCATGGGAATATTAAGTTTTCTGAGCACCATTTATTGAAGATATTGTCCTTTGTTCATTGTGTTTTTGAGCAGCTTTGTCAAAAACCAATTGACTGTCAATGCATTGATTTATTTCTGTGCTGTCTTATGGGTTCCATTGGTCTATATATTTTGGTTTTTTGTATAGAGTCATTTCCTATATAATATTCTAATATTGAATTTCCAGTGTCCTATTTCTGAGCTTCTACTCTTGATTTGGCCCACTCATTCTTTTTTTTTATTTATTTTTATTTTTTTATTATACTTTAAGTTCTAGGGTACATGTGCATAACGTGCAGGTTTGTTACATATGTATACTTGTGCCATGTTGGTGTGCTGCACCCATCAACTCGTCAGCACCCATCAATTCATCATTTATATCAGGTATAACTCCCAATGCAATCCCTCCCCCCTCCCCCCTCCCCATGATAGGCCCCAGTGTGTGATGTTCCCCTTCCTGAGTCCAAGTGATCTCATTGTTCAGTTCCCACCCATGAGTGAGAACATGCAGTGTTTGGTTTTCTGTTCTTGTGATAGTTTGCTAAGAATGATGGTTTCCAGCTGCATCCATGTCCCTAAAAAGGATGCAAACTCATCCTTTTTTATGGCTGCATAATATTCCATGGTGTATATGTGCCACATTTTCTTAATCCAGTCTGTCACAGATGGACATTTGGATTGATTCCAAGTCTTTGCTGTTGTGAATAGTGCCACAATAAACATATGTGTGCATGTGTCTTTATAGCAGCATGATTTATAATCCTTTGGGTATATACGCAGTAGTGGGATGGCTGGGTCATATGGTACATCTAGTTCAATCCTTGAGGAATTGCCATACTGTTTTCCATAATGGTTGAACTAGTTTACAATCCCACCAACAGTGTAAAAGTTCCTATTTCTCCACATCCTCTCCAGCACCTGTTGTTTCCCGACTTTTTAATGATTGCCATTCTAACTGGTGTGAGATGGCATCTCATTGTGGTTTTGATTTGCATTTCTCTGATGTTGGCCCACTCATTCTTATCCATGAATATAATAGGCTCCTATCTAGTACAGACTACTTTCTTTGTTGCCTACTCAATATCTTCATCCATTTTTTTCAAAATCACCCAAATCTTACTTGTCAATTGCAAATTAATTATCTCTTCACTTCTGCCAGATGCTAGTCCCCTGTCACTTCCATTACATATTTTAGTGAATATATAAAATAATCAAAAGTCTAATATTCTAATGTAGAATTTTTGAGTATTTTTCTATGAGTCCTATTTCTCATTCAAATCACAGTATTCACTCATTCAGGTAGAGTTGGACATTAGCACAGTTATAGACTTTCTCTAATCAGCTACCTGGATACTTTTATTTTTCTTTCCATTGTGTGAATTACATCAGATTCTAAAAAACTTAATTTAATTTGGCTATAACAATATTTATTCCAAGTTAACATTTAAAAACTGAAAAAATGTGGGATTTTAAAGCTATTTATTTTATAAACAAATTTAATTATTTTGCAATAGTGCAATCATCACACATTTTTTCAACAGTGAATCCTAGCTTTTCACTTACAAACATTGAATTCATTTTGGTTTCCTCACTGAATTATGTTTTCTACACCTTATTCACACAGTTTCACAGCAGAGTTCTCTGTTTCAGAAATTTATCTAGTTGTTAAGTTTGACTAAAATTCTAGCTTCCCTTAATATCAAAGTAAACGTTTAAAACAGAAACTTGACACATAAAGTTTTGTCAGGTTTTCTGGGATTGAATTTAGAGTTAACTTTGATGTCTTGCACTGTGCTTTTCTTTCTTTACCATCTTCTGGGCAGTTTCTGTACTTTCTGTCTTGTTATATAACCTATTTTTATGTATACATGTCAGATGTTTATTTCTGAACACATATCAATAAAAAGGATATAGCAAAGTGAAATAAGGAATTTCCGTAAAGACTTTAAGATGTATTATCAAAAAAGTAATTGCAAATTTCATGACACTTAAATAATAACTATTCAAACTTGGTATTTCTTGAATATGTCCTCAACTCCACTGCCTACTACATTTATTTTTACCTTATATTTTTAAAAGTACATTTCTATAAAGAGTAAACTAAAGCCTATTTATAGGAAAAGAAAACATAAAGAACTGTGTACTTTTTCGTACTACTTTCAATTCCAGTAATTTAGTACCATGAATCTTAGAAGTGTTTTAACCAAATGTTGAATTTTGTTCAGAAATGGAAACAGTTAATGAATGAACATTTTAAAGAGAAGGACATTTTAAACCACTTCTGACAAGAAAATTTAAACAACAAATTTAGATGTTTATGGTGCTAAACAGTCTATTGAGAGAAAATACAGATTGCCTAAGGTCAGTGTTCCTCCCCTGAGAAAGACTGGAAGAAGAACCAAATGTCTGCCCCATGTTCATTCATGGAATAAAGTTATCCAGTGTTTTCTTTTTTTTTTTTTTTTGCTGTTCTTTTTTTTTTTTTTTTTAATTATACTTTAAGTTCTAGGGTACATGTGCATAACATGCAGGTTTGTTACATATGTATACTTGTGCCATGTTGGTGTGCTACACCCATCAACTCGTCAGCACCCATCAATTCGTCATTTATATCAGGTATAACTCCCAATGCAATCCCTCCCCCCTCCCCATGATAGGCCCCAGTGTGTGATGTTCCCCTTCCCGAGTCCAAGTGATCTCATTGTTCAGTTCCCACCTATGAGTGAGAACATGCAGTGCTTGGTTTTCTCTTCTTGTGATAGTTTGCTAAGAATGGTTTCCAGCTGCATCCATGTCCCTACAAAGGACGCAAACTCATCCTTTTTGATGGCTGCATAGTATTCCATGGTGTATATGTGCCACATTTTCTTAATCCAGTCTGTCACAGATGGACATTTGGGTTGATCCCAAGTCTTTGCTATTGTGAATAGTGCCACAATAAACATATGTGTGCATGTGTCTTTGTAATAGAATAATTTATAATCCTTTGGGTATATACCCAGTAGTGGGATGGCTGGGTCATATGGTACATCTAGTTCTAGATACTTGAGGAATCGCCATACTGTTTTCCATAATGGTTGAACTAGTTTACAATCCCACCAACAGTGTAAAAGTGTTCCTATTTCTCCACATCCTCTCCAACATCTGTTGTTTCCTGACTTTTTAATGATTGCCATTCTAACTGGTGTGAGATGGTATCTCATTTCGGTTTTGATTTGCGTTTCTCTGATGGCGAGTGATGATGAGCATTTTTTCATGTGTCTGTTGGCTGTATGAATGTCTTCTTTTGAGAAATGTCTGTTCATATCCTTTCCCCACTTTTTGATGGGGTTGTTTGTTTTTTTCTTGTATATTTGTTTGAGTTCTTTGTAGATTCTGGATATTAGCCCTTTGTCAGATGAGTAGATTGCAAAAATTTTCTCCCATTCTGTAGGTTGCCTGTTCACTCTGGTGGTAATTTCTTTTGCTGTGCAGAAGCTCTTTAGTTAAATTAGATCCCATTTGTCAATTTTTGCTTTTGCTGCCATTGCTTTTGGTGTTTTAGACATGAAGTCCTTGCCCATGCCTATGTCCTGAATGGTACTACCTAGATTTTCTTCTAGGGTTTTTATGGTATCAGGTCTAACATTTAAGTCTCTAATCCACCTTTAATTAATCTTCGTATAAGGAGTAAGGAAAGGATCCAGTTTCAGCTTTCTACTTATGGCTAGCCAATTTTCCCAGCACCATTTATTAAATAGGGAATCCTTTCCCCATTTCTTGTTTCTCTCAGGTTTGTCAAAGATCAGATGGCTGTAGATGTGTGGTATTATTTCTGAGGACTCTGTTCTGTTCCATTGGTCTATATCTCTGTTTTGGTACCAGTACCATGCTGTTTTGGTTACTGTAGCCTTGTAGTATAGTTTGAAGTCAGGTAGCGTGACGCCTCCAGCTTTGTCCTTTTGACTTAGGATTGTCTTGGCAATGCGGGCTCTTTTTTGGTTCCATATGAACTTTAAAGCAGTTTTTTCCAATTCTGTGAAGAAAGTCATTGGTAGCTTGATGGGGATGGCATTGAATCTATAAATCACCTTGGGCAGTATGGCCATTTTCAAGATATTGATTCTTCCTATCCATGAGCATGGTATGTCCTTCCATTTGTTAGTGTCCTCTTTCATTTCACTGAGCAGTGGTTTGTAGTTCTCCTTGAAGAGGTCCTTTACATCCCTTGTAAGTTGGATTCCTAGGTATTTGATTCTCTTTGAAGCAATTGTGAATGGAAGTTCATTCCTGATTTGGCTCTCTGTCTGTTACTGGTGTATAAGAATGCTTGTGATTTTTGCACATTAATTTTGTATCCTGAGACTTTGCTGAAGTTTCTTATCAGCTTAAGGAGATTTTGGGCTGAGACCACGGGGTTTTCTAAATATACAATCATGTCATCTGCAAACAGGGACAATTTGACTTCTTCTTTTCCTAACTGGATACCCTTGATTTCTTTCTCTTGCCTGATTGCCCTAGCCAGAACTTCCAACACTATGTTGAATAGGAGTGGTGAGAGAGGGCATCCCTGTCTTGTGCCAGTTTTCAAAGGGAATTTTTCCAGTTTTTGCCCATTCAGTATGATATTAGCTGTGGGTTTGTCATAAATAGCTCTTATTATTTTGAGGTACGTTCCATCAATACCGAATTTATTGAGTGTTTTTAGCATGAAGGGCTGTTGAATTTTGTCAAAAGCCTTTTCTGCATCTATTGAGATAATCATGTGGTTCTTGTCTTTGGTTCTGTTGATATGCTGGATTACATTTATTGATTTGCGAATGTTGAACCAGCCTTGCATCCCAGGGATGAAGCCCACTTGATCATGGTGGATAAGCTTTTTGATGTGCTGCTGCTGAATCCGGTTTGCCAGTATTTTATTGAGGATTTTTGCATCGATGTTCATCAGGGATATTGGTCTAAAATTCTCTTTTTTTGTTGTGTCTCTGCCAGGCTTTGGTATCAGGATGATGTTGGCCTCATAAAATGAGTTAGGGAGGAGTCCCTCTTTTTCTATTGGTTGGAATAGTTTCAGAAGGAATGGTACCAGCTCCTCCTTGTACCTCTGGTAGAATTCAGCTGTGAATCCATCTGGTCCTGGACTTTTTTTGGTGGGTAGGCTATTAATTATTGCCTCAATTTCAGAGCCTGCTATTGGTCTATTCAGGGATCCAACTTCTTCCTAGTTTAGTCTTGGGAGAGTGTAAGTGTCCAGGAAATTATCCATTTCTTCTAGATTTTCTAGTTTATTTGCGTAGAGGTGTTTATAGTATTCTCTGATGCTAGTTTGTATTTCTGTGGGGTCGGTGGTGATATCCCCTTTATCATTTTTTATTGCGTCTATTTGATTCTTCTTTCTTTTCTTCTTTATTAGTCTTGCTAGCGGTCTGTCAATTTTGTTGATCTTTTCAAAAAACCAACTCCTGGATTCATTGATTTTTTGGAGGATTTTATGTGTCTCTATCTCCTTCAGTTCTGCTCTGATCTTAGTTATTTCTTGCCTTCTGCTAGCTTTTGAATGTGTTTGCTCTTGCCTCTCTAGTTTTTTTAATTGTGATGTTAGAGTGTCAATTTTAGATCTTTCCTGCTTTCTCTTGTGGGCATTTAGTGCTATAAATTTCCCTCTACACACTGCTTTAAATGTGTCCCAGAGATTCTGGTATGTTGTATCTTTGTTCTCATTGGTTTCAAAGAACATCTTTATTTCTGCTTTCATTTCGTTATGTACCCAGTAGTCATTCAGGAGCAGGTTGTTCAGTTTCCATGGAGTTGAGCGGTTTGGATTGAGTTTCTTAGTCCTGAGTTCTAGTTTGATTGCACTGTGGTCTGAGAGACAGTTTAATTTCTGTTCTTTTACGTTTGCTGAGGAGTGCTTTACTTCCAACTATGTGGTCAATTTTGGAATAAGTGCGATGTGGTGCTGAGAAGAATGTATATTCTGTTGATTTGGGGTGGAGAGTTCTATAGATGTCTATTAGGTCCGCTTGGTGCAGAGATGAGTTCAATTCCTGGATATCCTTGTTAACTTTCTGTCTCGTTGATCTGTCTAATGTTGACAGTGGAGTGTTGAAGTCTCCCATTATTATTGTATGGGAGTCTAAGTCTCTTTGTAGGTCTCTAAGGACTTGCTTTATGAATCTGGGTGCTCCTGTATTGGGTGCATATATATTTAGGAGAGTTAGCTCTTCCTGTTGAATTGATCCCTTTACCATTATGTAATGGCCTTGTCTCTTTTGATCTTTGATGGTTTAAAGTCTGTTTTATCAGAGACTAGGATTGCAACCCCTGCTTTTTTTTGTTCTCCATATGCTTGGTAGATCTTCCTCCATCCCTTTATTTTGAGCCTATGTATGTCTCTGCATGTGAGATGGGTCTCCTGAATACAGCAGACTGATGGGTCTTGACGCTTTATCCAGTTTGCCAGTCTGTGTCTTTTAATTGGAGCATTTAGTCCATTTACATTTAAGGTTAATATTGTTATGTGTGAACTTGATCCTGCCATTATGATATTAACTGGTTATTTTGCTCGTTAGTTGATGCAGTTTCTTCCTAGCCTCGATGGTCTTTACATTTTGGCATGTTTTTGCAATGGCTGGTACCGGTTGTTCCTTTCCATGTTTAGGGCTTCCTTCAGGGTCTCTTGTAAGGCAGGCCTGGTGGTGACAAAATCTCTAAGCATTTGCTTATCTGTAAAGGATTTTATTTCTCCTTCACTGATGAAACTTAGTTTGGCTGGATATGAAATTCTGGGTTTAAAATTCTTTTCTTTAAGAACGTTGAATATTGGCCCCCACTCTCTTCTGGCTTGTAGAGTTTCTGCCGAGAGATCTGCTGTTAGTCTGATGGGCTTCCCTTTGTGGGTAACCCGACCTTTCTCTCTGGCTGCCCTTAAGATTTTTTCCTTCATTTCAACTTTGGTGAATCTGGCAATTATGTGTCTTGGAGTTGCTCTTCTGGAGGATTATCTTTGGCATTCTCTGTATTTCCTGAATTTGAATGTTGGCCTGCCCTACTAGGTTGGGGATCATCATCTCCTGGATGATATCCTGAAGAGTGTTTTCCAACTTGGTTCCATTTTCCCCCTCACTTTCAGGCACCCCAATCAGACGTAGATTTGGTCTTTTTACATAATCCCATACTTCTTGCAGGCTTTGTTCATTTCTTTTTCTTCTTTTTTCTTTTGGTTTCTCTTCTCGCTTCATTTCATTCATTTGATCCTCAATCGCTGATACTCTTTCTTCCAGTTGATCGAGTCGGTTACTGAAGCTTGTGCATTTGTCACGTATTTCTCGTGTCATGGTTTTCATCTCTGTCATTTCGTTTATGACCTTCTCTGCATTAATTAGTCTGTCAATTCTTCCACTCTTTTTTCAAGATTTTTCGTTTCTTTGCACTGGGTACGTAATTCCTCCTTTAGCTCTGAGAAGTTTGATGGACTGAAGCCTTCTTCTCTCATCTCGTCAAAGTCATTCTCTGACCAGCTTTGATCCGTTGCTGGCGATGGGCTGTGCTCCTTTGCAGGGGGAGATGCGCTCTTATTTTTTGAATTTCCAGCTTTTCTGCCCTGCTTTTTCCCCATCTTTGTGGTTTTATCTGCCTCTGGTCTTTGATGATGGTGACGTACTGATGGGGTTTTGGTATAGGTGTCCTTCCTGTTTGATAGTTTTCCTTCTGACAGTCAGGACCCTCAGCTGTAGGTCTGTTGGAGATTGCTTGAGGTCCACTCCAGACCCTGTTTGCCTGGGTATCAGCAGCAGAGGTTGTAGAACATAGAATATTGCTGAACAGCGAGTGTACCTGTCTGATTCTTACTTTGGAAGCTTCCTCTCAGGGGTGTACTCCACCCTGTGAGGTGTGGGGTGTCAGACTGCCCCTAGTGGGTGATGTCTCCCAGTTAGGTTACTCAGGGATCAGGGACCCACTTGAGCAGTCTGTCAGTTCTCAGATCTCAACCTCCGTGTTGGGAGATCCACTGCTCTCTTCAAAGCTGTCAGACAGAGTCGTTTGCGTCTGCAGAGGTTCTGCTGCCTTTTTGTTGTTGTTGTTTTTTTTTAGCTGTGCCGTGTCCCCAGAGGTGGAGTCTACAGAGACAGGCAGGTTTCCTTGAGCTGCTGTGAGCTCCACCCAATTCGAGCTTCCCAGCGGCTTTGTTTACCTCCTTAAGGCTCAGCAATGGTGGGCACCCCTCCCCCAGCCTTGCTGCTGCCGTTTCGGTTAGATCGCAGACTGCTGTGTTAGCAATGAGGGAGGCTCCGTGGGCGTGGGACCCTCCCGGCCAGGTGTGGGATATATTCTCCTGGTGTGCCTGTTTGCTTAAAGTGCAGTATTGGGGTGGGAGTTACCCGATTCTCCAGGTGTTGTGTGTCTCAGTTCCCCTGGCTAGGAAAAGGGATTCCCTTCCCCCTTGCGCTTCCCAGGTGAGGCGATGCCTCGCCCTGCTTCAGCTCTCGCTGTTCGGGCTGCAGCACCGATTGTCCGGCACTCCCCAGTGAGATGACCCCAGTACCTCAGTCGAAAATGCAGAAATCACTGGTCTTCTGTGTCGCTCGTGCTGGGAGTTGGAGACTGGAGCTGTTCCTATTCGGCCATCTTGCTCCGCCCCCTATCCAGTGTTTTCTTAATGTGCTTTTCTCCACCACAAACCTCTGCCGGAAAAATATTCAGTTTTCATTGTTCAGCTACAAAATACATAAGATAATTCAATAAATTAATTCCAAGTATTCTATTTTTTAACTTTAAGTTCTGGGATACATGTGCTGAACATGCAGGTTTGTTACATAGGTATATATGTGCCATGGTGGTTTGCTGCATCTACCAACCCGTCATCTAGGTTGTAAGCCACATATCCATTAGGTATTTGTCCTAATGCTCTCCCTCCCCTTGGTCCCACCCCATGACAGGCCCCGGTGTGTGATGTTTCCACTGTTCAACTCCACTTACGAGTGAGAACATGTGGTGTTTGGTTTTCTCTTCCTATGTTACTTTGCTGAGAATGATGGCTTCCAGCTTCATCCATGTCTCAGCAAAGGACATGAACTCATTGTTTTTTATGACTGCATGGTATTCCATGGTGTATATGTACCACATTTTCTTTATTCAGTCTGTCATTGATGGGCATTTGGGTTGGTTCCAAGTCTTTGCTATTGTAAATAGTGCTGCAATAAACATACATGTGCATGTGTCTTTATAGTAGAATGATTTAGAATCCTTTGGGTATATACCCAGTAACGGGATTGCTGGGTCAAATGGTATTTCTGGTTCTAGATCCTTGACGAATTGCCACACTGTCTTCCACAATGGTTGAACTAATTTACACTCCCACCAACAGTGTAAAAGTGTTCCTATTTCTCCACAGCCTTGCCAGCATCTGTTGTTTCCTGACTTTTTAATAATTGCCATTCTGACTGGTATGAGATGGTGTCCCATTGTAGTTTGGATTAACCATGGTACTTTTAAGGCAACACAAACACAAGGTAGAAAGATTCAACCTGATAGCATTTCTTATGAGCTAGTAATGTTTTGAAGCTACATCAAAACAAAACATAGCAAAACAAAATACTGTTGTAAAGACTGAAGATCATAACCGCACACTTGTGCCTGGCATTACTTAAGGGAAATTGCAACTCACTGTGTAGAGAACAACAGAGAATATCTAGAGAGAGCAACCAGAATAATAATCTCAAACCTGTGCTTTTCAAAAATAGGTTAATGTGGTGACTGTCAAAAATTGCTAACATATATGTATTTAACCGTATTCAAAGGAAAAAAGAATCTTACATATTCAGGAATTAAACTTTGATTATTTTAATATGATGTTACCTGGATAAAATAAAAAAAAACTATGGTTTATAAGTTTTATACAGCTGCATTCTCAAAGTTGGCAGAAAAGCAATACACATTTATTTTCTGGAAACAACTAACTTTTTAAAAACTCAAGCAATTATTTCTGAGCAATAGCTGAAAATTTAATCTAGCCAATATAAAATTAACTCAGTCAATTTAACTATTAAACTACTATTTCGTGGATAAACTAAACAGAACAGAATTTCTCTATTCCTTGTCTCTCTGTCTCAAATAAATCTCAAAGAAAGTTTCGTATTAGAATTTTCATACTTCTTATTGGGTAGGGTCTCTCTCTCAAGATTCTTCCAGTTAAACAATTTCTGCCTTATTGCATGTTATTCCAAGACAATAACGTCCATCAATATGGGAGGTAGAGATAGGCTGGGAAAAGAGGTAAGTTAAAAACATTAGTCATATTTCCTTGTAGGAATAGTATTCAATCTACTACACAGAAACTTCAGAAAATGTGGTATCTATCTGTCTATTTATCTATCTATCTATCTATCTATCTGCCTACCTACCTACCTACCTACCACCTACCTACCTATCTATACTTGCGTATTATGTAGGAGAAATCCAATATTTCAAAATAATATCTTTGATATATTAAACTTTACTAATAAATTCTTTAAATTTTAAAAACATACTCAAACTCTATGTTTTTCAGTATCTTTTCAGAAAATTCAGTAATTTCTTATTGTTAACAAATGGCTTATTAATATTATTAATGACTATTACTAAATTGTTATTATATAGTGTATATTTTACCAGAATGATTCAATTTTTATATTGGATTCAAATTTTAACTATAACACCTATTCAGGTTTAATGCATGTGTTTAACTGTAACATTGCCAATTATAATTTCTTCTTTGCCTATATTCTAGCTCCTTGACACTTGTTTAATTGCTTTTAATTACTTATTTAGTTTTCATGGGGAGTTATATGGGTAATATATTTTTGCACTTTTGCATATCTCATATTACATTTTTTGCTTCCCTTACACATAATAGAAATGTTAAGCCATAAGTTAAGTTTGGGATCAGACATCTCTGCCCTATCCTTCAGCCCTTTATAAGCATCGTTTTGCTTTATTTGGCTTTTTACATTGAATAAAAGGATAAAGACAGTTTTTTTTCTTGAATTTATTTTCTACCTAGATACATTGAAAATGTTTTCTTTGTTTAGCAATTTCAAGGGCAACCATTGAACTGTTCTCTGTCACTACAGAAATAATGTTTTGTATTTCTCTGCATGTATATCTTGTACATATTTATGTCAAATAGCATTTCATTATTTTTATGCTGCTATAAATAAAATTTTCAAATCTCAATTTTTCATTGTTGCTATGCTGAAAAATAATTGACTTTTGTATACTAACTTTGTGTCCTGCAACCTTCTAAATTCAATGATTAGTTTCAGGAGTTTTTGTGGGTTTTTTTGTCAATATAGTGTCTTTGAGATTTTCTACATACACAAAGCATGCCATTTGCAAATAAACATAGTAAAATTTATCCATTTCCAAACTGTATACTTTATTTCCTTTCCTTGTTTATTGTACTAGCTAGAATTTCTAGGATATTGTTGAATTAGCAATGATTACAAAATAGATTCTTTTTCTGATTTTAGGGAAAAAACATTCAGTTTATCACCATTAAGAATTAGGAATAATGTAGGTTTTTTGGGAGATGTCCTTTATTAAATTGAGGAAGTTCTCTTATATTTGCTTAAGAATTGTCTTTTGTCACAAGTAGGTGTTAGCTTTTATAAAATGGTTGTCAGAATTGATATGAAAATATGATTTTTCTTCTTTATCCTGTTTATGTGGTGTTTTACATGAAGTGATTTTTAAATGTAACACCAGCCTTGCATGTCTATAATAAATCACACCTGTTTGTGGTATATAACTTTTTCTATACATTGTTATATTCGATTTGTTAATTTTTTTGAGGATTTTTAAATTTATTGTGCACAAGAGTTATAGATCTGTAGTTTCTTTTCTTGCAAGGTATTTTGATTTCAGTATTTGGATGATATTGCCCTAGAATTTCTTCTTGGAGAATGTATGTATTTATCATGTTTAATGCCCTTTGTTCCTGATTACTTTCCTTGTTCTGAAGTCAGCTTTGTATGAACTTAACGTAGCTACTTTATATTTCTTTTAAAGACTCAGTAAGTGGTTGTTTGTTTGTTTGTTTTGAAATGGAGTCTCGCTCTGTTGTCCAGGCTGGAGTGCAATGGCATGATCTCGGCTCACTGCAACCTCTGCCTCCCCAGTTCAAGTGATTCTTGTACCTCAGCCTCCTGAGCAGCTGGGATTACAGGCGCAGGCACCACCACACCTGGTTAATTTTTGTATTTTTAGTAGAGACAGGTTTTCACTACTTTGGCCAGGCAGATCTCAAATGCCTGGCCTCAAGTATCCATCCTCCTCAGCCTCCCAATGTGCTGGGATTACAGGTGTGAGCCACCATGGCTGACCTGTTTCTTCTAATTTCTGAAAAAAAGATTGTGAAGAATTTAACACATATTCATTTTTAATATAATTAAGAAGAAAAATTAGATATTTTATTTTGCTTTATTAATTCCTTCCTGGTGCACTTCTTTCTTATTTCATGTAGGTTCAACCTTCTGACCAACATCTTTTTTTTTCTCTGTCTGAAGAAATTCGTTTAACATTTCGTAAAGAAGAACTCATACTAAGTTTACTAAAGTGATTTCAACAAATTGAAGAGGAAAGTATTTTTCAAAACTCATTTCTGAGGCCAGCATTATATTGATACCAAAACAAACAAGGCCACCACAAAAAGTAAAAACTACAGGCCAATATTCCTGATGAACATTATGCAAAAAATTCTCAGCAAAATACTAGCAAACAGAATTTAACAACACGTTAAAAAGATCATTCACCATGATCAGGTGAGATTCATCCCAAGGATATAAGGATGGTTCAAATCAATAAACATGATAGATCATATCAAGAGAATTAAGAACAAAAACCATATGATAATTTCAATAGATGCTGATCAAGTATATGGTAAAATTCAGCATCGCTTCACGATAAAAATCTATTAACAAACTGGGCATAGAAGATGTGGGCAGCAAGCCACCCAGGTGCCAAGGGAAGAGACCAAGGGCACAAGCTATTCCAGTATAATAAAGAAAATATATAGAATAAGAATTGTTATACTAGAAATAGATTATAATTATGATTATATATGAATATCATTAATCATTAGTTTGTAGCATTACTCTTTATTCCAACATTATAATAATCCTTGTTCTATAATTATAACCTAGGAAAAACCAGGCCATACAGAGATAGGAGCTGAAAGGACACTGTGAGAAGTGACCGGAAGACAAGTGTGAGCCCTCTGTTATGCCCAGACTGGGCCACTAGAGGGTTCCCTGGTCTAACGCCAGCGCCTGAGAAGTCACCCGTTTACCTAGCAGACCTTGGTCTAGTGGTAGCATCAGTGCCTGGGGAAGGCACATGTTACTTAGCAGACCAGGAAAGGGAGTCTCCCTTTCCCGGGGGGAGTTAGAGAAGACTCTGCTCCACCACCTCTTGTGGAAGGCCTGACATCAGTCAGGCCCACCACAGCCATCTGGAGGCCTGTCTCTCTGTGATGTTGTGCTTCAGCAGTCACGTTCCTGGTCTGCTCTGTACACCTGGCTCATGTTCCACTCAGTACACCTGACTCCGCCTTCTAGATAGCATTAGCAGAATTAGTGAAAGTATTAAAGTCTTTGATCTTTCTGAGAAGAGCATAGAAGAAATAATGACATAAGCTGTCCTCTCTCTCTCCGCCTCGGCTACCTAAAAGGGAAAGGCCCCCTGTCCGGTGGACACGTAGCTCATGTGACCTTATCAATCACTGACTCTTCTTGACCCTGCCCCTTTTGCCTTGTATCCAATAAGTAACAGCACAACCAGGCATTCAGTGCCACTACCAGTTTCCACATCTAGGTGGTAGTGGTTCCCCCTGCCCAGCTGTCTTTTCTTCTATCTCTGTGTCTTGTGTCTTTATTTCTATGATCTCTCATCTCTGCACACAAGGAGAAAAACCAACAGATCCAGTAGGGCTGGACCCTACAGAAGAAACATGTCTCAACACATTTAAGGTCATATATGACAAAAACACAGTTTAATATCATACTGAATGGGGAAAAATTAAACTCTTTTCATTAATATCTGGAACAAGACAAAGACGTCCCCTTTCTCCACCTCTATCCAACATAGTACTAGGAGTTCTAGCCAGTGCAATTAGATAAGAGATAGAAATAAAGGGCATTCAAATTAGAAAGGAAGAAGTCTAATTATCTTTGTTTGAAGATGACATGATCTTATCTTTAGAAAAAACTAAAAATTCCTCCAAAAATCTTAGAACTGATAAACTTAGTGAATTTGCAGAATAAAACATCAACATATATACACCAGTAGCATGTCTATATGCTGACAGCATTTAATCTAAAAAAGAAATCAAGGTAACAATCTCATTTACAGCACTACAATAAAAATACCTAGAAGTAAATTTGACCAATGAAATGAAAGATCTGTACAAGGAAAACTATAAAACACTGATGAAAGTAACTGAAGAGGACACACACACACACACGATATCTCATGCCCATACATTAAAAGAATTAGTACTGTCCTATTGGGGCAAATGTCTATATGCCCCAAAGCGATCTGCAGATTCAAGGCAATCCCAAATACCAATGACATTTTCTACAGAAATAGGAAAACAATATTAAAATTTGTGTGGAACTAAAAATGACCCTGAACAGCTAAAGCAATCCTAAGCAAAAAACAAAGCTGGAGGCATCACACTACTTGATTCCAAATTATACTACACAGTTATAGTAACCAAAACAGCGTGGCATTGGCATAAACAGACACATAGACCAATGAGAATAGAGAACCTAGGATCCATGCACTTAAAGTCAACTCGTTTTCCACAAAGACACCAAGAACATTCATTGAGAAAATGACAGTCTGTTTAATAAATTGTACTAAGAAAACTTAACATCTGTATGCAGAAAATAAAACTAGATTCCTATCTTTCAACATATCTATAAATCAACTCATAATAAATTGAAGACTTAAATGCAAGACTTGAACTATAAAACTAATAAAAGAAAACATTGGGGAAATGCTACAGGATATTGGCCTGGGCAAAGATTGTTTGAGTAAGACTTCAAAAGCATGGGCAAGAAAAGCCAATGTACACAAATTGAATTATATTAAGCTAAAATTTTTCTGAAATGGAAAAGAAAAAGTTACAACAACAATGAAATGAAGAAACAACTAACAGAGTGGGAGAAAATATTTGCAAACGATCCATCTGACAAGGGATTAATAACCAGAATATACAAGAAACTTTAAAAAAAGGGAAAAAAAGAAAATCAAATTTGAAAATGAGAAAAAGATGTGAATAGACTTTTCTCAAAGAAGACATACAAATGGTCAAGAGGTATATTTAAAAAATGCTCAGTATCTCCATTGTCAAGCATATGTAAATCAAAATCACAATGAAATATCATCTAATCCCCTTTGGCATGGCTATTATCGAAAAGACAAAAAGTAATAAATGTTGGTGGGGGTGCAGGGAAAAGGGAACCTTTGTACACTGCTGGTAGGAATCTAAACTAGTACAGCCATATGGAAAACAGTATGGTGGTTCCTCAAAAACTAAAAACAGCATTACCACTGCTTGGTACATGTGCAAAAGAAAGGAGATAATGTATAAAAGAAATATCTGAACTCACATTTTTATTGCAGCAGTATTCATAATAGCCAAGAAATGGAGTCCACTTAAGCATTCATCAATGGATAAATAAAGAAAATGGGATATTTATACATAATGGAATATTATTCAGTCACAAAAAATTAAAATTCTGCCATCTGCAGCAACATGGAACTAGAGGTTATTATGGAACATGGAACATGGAACTAGAGGCAACATGGAACTAGAGGTTATTATGTCATGTAAAACAAGCCATGTACAAAAAGACAAATAACTGCATTTCCAACTCATATGTGGGAGTTAAACAGCGGATCTTATGGAATTAAAGAGCAAAATGGTGGTTTTCAGAAGCTAAGACGGACAGAGGGATGACGGCATGGGGAGAAGTCAGTGAAGAGGTAAGTTAGATGAAATAAGTTCAAGCATATGATAGTACAGTAGGCAAATTATAGTTAACAATAATATATATTTCAAAATAGCTAGAAGAATTGTAACAAAGAAAAAGCAAATGTTTGAGGTGATAGATATCCCAATTACACTGATCAGACCATTACACATTGTATACAGGTATCAAATTATTATACACACTACCAAAATAAGTACAATTATTATATATTTATAAAAATAGTAAAATTAAATTTAATAAAAACATTTCAAGGGTGCATCTAAAGTCAATAAATTTCCTTAGTTTTGTTTGTCTGAGAAAGTCTTCATTTCTTCTTTACTTTTGAGGCATAATTTCACTGGATATAGAATTTGATCAGTGTTTTCTTCTTTCAACACTTTAAATGTTTTATTCTATTCTCGTCTTGCTTAAATGGTTTTTGATTAGAAGTATGCTGTGATTATTATCCTTTCCCTCTGTTGATAATGGGTTTTGCTCTTTTTTCAAGATTTTTTCCTTTGTCTTCAGTATCTTACAGTTTGAATATGATATGCCTAGGCATGGGATGTTTTAAAAAATGTCATTTATCATGAGTGGTGTTTTCCATGCTCCTACATTTGTGGTTTCATGTGTGTTTTTAATTTGAAAGTTTACAACCTTTAATACTTCAAACATTTTTGCCATGCTGTTCTCTCCTTCTTCTACTTCAGTCATTCAAATTGTGCATATATAACTTTTTTCAGAATTATGCCATAGTTCTTACATGTTTTGCTTTGTTTCTCTTATTTTCTTTTGGTATTTCAATTTGGAAAGTTTGTATATACTTATCTTCAGTATCATTGAATCTTTCTTTTACAAAGTTGAGTCGACCATTGAGTCCATCCAAGGCATGCACTGTTTCTGTTGCAGTGACTTTGCTTTCCGGCATTTGCTTTTGATTCCTTCTTAGAATTTTCATCTCCCTGCTTAAATTATCCATCTATTCTTACATGTTGTCTATGCTTTACTTAGAGCTCATATCACTCATTTATTTTAAATTCTCTCTGATAACTCCAGTATCTGTGTCATGTATGCATCCGATTCAGATAAATGCTTTACTCTTCAGCGTGTGATTTTTTTCTGGTCTTTTCGCCTGCCTCATAATTATTCTTGAGAACTAGACATGTTTTATAGGATACTAATGAAATAGGCCTTTTGTGGGATGATTTACATTAATCTTTCTAGAATTTCAGCTCATTTTTATGTTTAATGCAGTTATTGGTGAGAGTATTTAAATTCCTTTGCCACACTTTATTTTTGTCTTATTACTTGACCCTGGTTACTCTAAGCACTCCTCCTCAGAGAGAACCTGTGTCTTGCAACTTTTTCAGTTGTAATCTATTCTTTTATCCTGGAGCCTACTTGTCTTATGGTAAGGTACAGATAAAGGAGATTGTTCTCTAATTTTCGCATTAAATCTTATTGTTTCAATAGACCTGAGTCTTGGTCCTGGGTCGTTCGCAATGTTTCTCCAGTAGTATGGCATCCTCCCGCCTCCCCACGCTTTGTTTCTTGAAATTCGGACACTTACTCCCAGTAAGGTGAAAGTGCAATGGTAGCACAGGCTGGGTGAAAGAAATATTCTTCCCCCAGATGGGATTAGATTCCAGCAAAGTCTTTTACCCTGAAGGGTAGGCCTTTATTGTAGAAAAGGCTCTGAAATAATCATTTCACAGTGATTATTCTTCCTCTTCTCCTGCCAGAGCTATGAGGATATCTTTTAAGATCTTCAGAGAACTTCGTGGGCCTTCTGGAGATGAAGCCCATGAATGGGTGGTGGGCTTCCTAATACTGTGATCCCTAGGAGTTTCTCACTTTTGTGCTTATCCACATTCAGCCTCCAGTGACAACCCCATCAAAAAGTGGGGAAAGGATATGAACAGACATTTCTCAAAAGAAGACATCCATACAGCCAACAGACACATGAAAAAATGCTCATCATCACTCGCCATCAGAGAAATGCAAATCAAAACCACAATGAGATACCATCTCACACCAGTTAGAATGGCAATCATTAAGAAGTCAGAAACAACAGGTGTTGGAGAGGATGTGGAGAAATAGGAACACTTTTACACTGTTGGTGGGACTGTAAACTAGTTCAACCATTATGGAAAACAGTATGGCGATTCCTCAAGGATCTAGAACTAGATGTACCATATGACCCAGCCATCCCACTACTGGGTATATACCCAAAGGATTATAAATTACTCTACTACAAAGACACATGCACACGTATGTTTATTGCGGCACTATTCACAATAGCAAAGACTTGGAATCAATCCAAATGTCCATCTGTGACAGACTGGATTCAGAAAATGTGGCACATATACACCATGGAATACTATGCAGCCATCAAAAAGGATGAGTTTGCGTCCTTTGTAGGGACATGGATGCAGCTGGAAACCATCATTCTTAGCAAACTATCACAAGAAGAGAAAACCAAACACCGCATGTTGTCACTCATAGGTGGGAACTGAACAATGAGATCACTTGGACTCGGGAAGGGGAACATCACACACTGGGGCCTATCATGGGGTGGGGGGAGGAGGGAGGGATTGCATTGGGGAGTTATACATGATATAAACGTTATGCACATGTACCCTAGAACTTAAAGTATAATAAAAAAAATTACCATATGAATGTTCCTATTGTGTTTATTGCTCCAGCAATTTTTACTCCAGATTAGCATTTTTTGGCTGTGACTCTCTGAATGCACCTGTGTTTCCAGACTTAGACAATAGTAGTTTGTCCTGAAACTAAATTTTAATTTGTCCAGCATTTTTATAGTAAGGATATAAGTGATGGCTTCCAAGATCATTAGATGTTGGCACTAAACTAGAATTACTTTACTTGTAAATTTTCATGTTTACTTTGCAAAAATACTGGTAGGCAATTTTAGCAATTATTAGTTAACACGATTTACAACCCAATAGACTTTTTAGAAAATTATTACTTTATATATGTATTTTCATCTTGATGGGGAACAACTGTATATTTAATGCATCTATGCTTAAAATGAAATCTATTTAAAATTTTATCTACAGCAGATATTGTACAAAAATAATAATTTGAAATAATTTTTTGTGACTTATTTATGTTAGTGTAACAAAAATGATAATTGAGAGACATTAAAAAGATTAATATAAGTTTTTTAGGCTACTGAAGAAAATACATATTGGTTATGATCCAATTTTTTAAAATTATCATCTAAAATGTATTAGATAATTATCATCTAAAATCAATTTCTAGTTTTAAAATATTTGGAGATGAGTCTTGTTGCTTTTCTTGCCACACTAATTTTCCATAGTTCGTAATACCTATGGAATCAATAGAATTTCTGTTAAGAAAATTATAAATAGCAACCAGACGTCAGGTAATTTAACCACCTGTTTAAAGAGAAATCATCTTGAACTGACAGACTCTTTCAAGTTATAAATATTATCAGGAAGTAGTGGGAGAACACATATGAAATGCTTCTTTCAGGTATTTTCCTTTGCTTTTTGAACAGTTTCTTAGTTAAAAATCTCTCTTTTCTCTTAAATTTCTAAGAGCAAGGAAAGCAGCAAAATTCACGTATATTACAGCCCCACGGAATAATGATATGAAGTAAATCAAATAGTAAACTTGTCTTCTTCTCAGCTCTAAGGAGAAGCTTTGTGGATTTTCAGTGGAAGCTCCACACCACTGCACAGCAGGGAATCAGTTTTCATCTGAATTCAAATGAGAAAATGACTCTTTGATCCCAAAGAGATTAAAATGCCCTTCCCTTGACCACCACAGAGAAAAAAAATATATTGCTATTGAGCGAAAAGTGATTGTGAGATGCAAAATTGTAAAACCATATAGAAATGCAAGACAAAGCATTCAGGAAATAGAGACACAGAGAAAGAGAGAAAGCGTGCACACATGCAAGTGAGAGTGAGAGAGAATAGAAACAATAAGTGAATAAAAATCTAGTTTATTATTCCTATTAATAAGTAACACAAGCAATTCACATTTTACATAAAAATTTGGATCCCAGCATTTTGGGAGGCCGAGGCGGGTGGATCACAAGGTCAGGAGATCGAGACCATCCTGGCTAACACGGTGAAACCCCGTCTCTACTAAAAAATACAAAAAACTAGCCGGGCGAGGTGGCGGGCGCCTGTAGTCCCAGCTACTCGGGAGGCTGAGGCAGGAGAATGGTGTGAACCCAGGAGGCGGAGCTTGCAGTGAGCTGAGATCTGGCCAGTGCACTCCAGCTTGGGTGACAGAGCCAGACTCCGTCTCAAAAAAAAAAAAAAAAAAATTGGAAGAAAAGTCTTCTGTGTATTTTAGTGTATAACAATACAATCAAAACACTGTGCTCTAGGCCAAGTTTTTAATGCAAAAATAAAAACTTTTTAAATAATAGTAAACATCTCTAGAACACAAAGAGTGAGGGTAAAACTGAATATAGAACATCCTGTTAGGTTTTGAGAACCTTCTAAGAGAAAACTTTATCCCATAAAAGTAGAAAATTTTCTGGACCATACTGTTTATGAGTCTTTTTTTTTATGCATAGTGGGGAGAAACAAGTTTGGCATTGGAAGTCACTCCATAAGTATTGAAGTTTATTGCCTCTAAGTATGTTTATTTAAAATATGTGGTTCTCATTAGGGAGTAAAGTTTCAACGATTTAAAAAAAATCTAACTTTTATAATTTACTTATTATAATTCCTATCAAAATGTCTTGACTTAATATTGATATTTTGACAGTGTAAAAGGCCCATGATATTTGAGTGATAATTTTGGTATTTGGAGGTAATCAGGACATGTATTTCAGTGAGATTTGTTCACGGACTGTATGTTATGAATTTTGCTATGAATATAGAAAGCAATGAAAATATAACTATAATGTACCATCAAATTTTAAATACTTTAGCAGAAAACAAACCAGAAACCAGATATAATATAGTCCTGCTGAGTTTAAGAATAAGCAAATCTTTTCATATTATATATTTAATATTTTCAATAATATTTCTGCATCCCTGAACAATACCATAGTTTCCTTCATAATTTTGTGGGTTGGGTTAAAAGAGAACAGAATCTAGGGATATCTTCAGGAATGAATTTTCATCCTGCTGTGGAAATTTTTATCTAAAAGGGAATGTTTTTAAAAGCAGTGATATTTACAGTTGACCCTTGTACAACATGGCTTTGAACTGCATGGATACCCCTATAAGTGGATTTTCTTCTACCTCTGCCACTCCAGAAACAGCAAGACCAGACCCTCCTCTTCTTCCTTCTCATTAGCCTATTCACCATGAAGATGATAGGATGAAGAACTTTATGATGATCCACTGACACTTAATAAGTAGTTAATATATTTTTCTTATGATTTTCTTAATAACATTTTATTGTCTGCAGCTTACTTCATTGCTAAGACTACAACATGTAACACATATAACATACAAAATATGTACTAATTGACTGCTATTGGTAAGATTTCTGGTCAACAGTAGGCAATTAGTAGTTTTAGTAGGTAAGTTCTGGGGGAGTCAAAAGTTACGTATAAATTTTTGACTGCAACTGGGAGTCAACATCCCAAACCTCTGCCTTGTTCAAGGGTCAATTACATTTTAAAACAACCATCTCCTAAGTATATATTTAAGTACACAGTTACATTAAGACTGGCATTCATATTCATTCTAATTCTGATTAATTTCTAACATGTAAGAACTTGTTGTTTGTTATGTAAACAAATTATTTATTATCTAATCACCTTTGTTAAAGAAGTAGCTATCATTGACTTGACTTCATTATGACTACTTCTGTTAAACAAACAAGTCAAACAAACTTACAAACTTGCAAGTAAAAATCTCTGAAATTTATTACCTGTTCACGAGGAAAATGTGTGCATTTGAACCTTGAAACACATTTCTTCAAAAACTCCATCTCCTTAAATAATCAGAAAATCAATTTCCCACATATGCAGCTGCAATCAACAAGCCTCAAATTATCTTGTCTAAGCATAACATACAAATGAATTGTAAAACAGATAATAGATGTGGAAATAGTAAAAATAGGTCAATTGAAGTACAGAAAGTGCTCTCTAGAATAAATGCAAACATTTACCTTTGCAGAAATCTGAGGAGAAAAAAGACAGTATGTCTCCTCATGAATTATGTCTGTGTTTCCTCTGCAATACACACTCTGAGAAGTGCTTAGAGGAAATGACATAATCCATTAGCCGTATTCCTTATACATTTAAAATAATTTTACCCAGAAATTCTTAAATATTCCAATGACATCTAAGGCATAGCTATAAGTCTTCATAAAATAAATCGATAGCCTTAAGTTGTGTTCAGATGTCTAATTTGAGTGTGCTATATTTTGTCAGTGAAAATCCTTATACTTTAAGCCATTTTTAAATTTTTTTAAAAAGCATTGTGTACACAAATGTAAACATTTAATATTGGGCATTTGAAAATAGTTGTTTGCTATACATACAATTACCTTATTTGATTAACATTTTTCAGATTCAAATATGGTTTCCAAGATATTGAAGTTGATTGTTTTATCATTACCCTACCATAGAGATAATATCAGTAGTATAGTTGATACTGATATTGCAAACCTAAACATATTCAGACTATGCTAGCAACTAATTAGATTATGGCCCTATGCTATTCAAGTTGATGTTTAGTTTACATATGGACTTTTTGGTTAAATCTAAAAATAGGCACTAAATATCTATGTAAAAGACATTTTAATCTAAATTATCTAGAAACTTTGAATCCAAGTAGGAAACATTGCTCTCTATGACTCTTCCTTCTGAAGGAAATCCCTGTCCCTTTGTTCACATAGGAAGGTCTAGACAATAAGAAATCAGCAACAAGAAAAGATAAAAAACATCCTTTGTAAATCCTTACAAATAACCTAACATTTGAATTACATTTGTTAGCATTATTATACTTTCCCAAATTAATATAGTATAAACTTTTATTAGACAGGAGCAGTGAATGAAGGTTAAGATGGGAAGAGAGAAGAAACTGCAGAGAATGGCCCATGACATCAAGGGGTTAAGACCATCAGCTTTTTTTGCAAAATTAAAATCCAGTGCCCTTGCTTCTTAAGAACACCTTAATTTGGGCTCCACTATGCCAAGATTTTGTTCCCAAAGTTTCTGCTCTTAGTTCTGTTTCCAGGGAGAAACATTCCGGAGAAAAAAACTCAATTTAAATTTCTGTCTGCCAATCACTAATCATGATTTTTAAACCAAATAATACCCCTCCAAAGAATGTTATGCTGTATTTCATTTCAGGAAAGATGCCATTGATGATAAGATTTACCCTTATATGTGGTCTACCAGGAAGAAAAACCCTGCCAATGAAACGATGACAAAACATGTTCTTCTCAATTTGAATTTCATATTATTCATATATTATTTTTACCAGTCAAGTTTTCACATGTGCAGTTAGAGACAACCATGTTATGACTGCCAAATGACCATCAGCTAAGAAATGTTAAATCGGATATAAAAAGATGGTTTTAGAGTAATGAAGTAAGAAGTCCTAAACATTATTCTTCATTCAAATATATTTAAAAGGTTTTTTGTTCTTGTTGTTGTTAAGGAATTGAAAATAAACAATGCTTAATAATTCTTACTGCAAAATTATGACAAAACAAGGATTTACAAAAAGTGATACCAAGCAAACTACCTTTTACCCCACCCCATCTGTGATGGTTAGTAACGAGTGCCAACTTGATGGGATTGAAAGATGCAAAGTATTGTTCCTGGGTGTGTCTGTGAGGGTGTTGCCAAAGGATATTAACATTTGAGTCAGTGGGCTGGGAAAGGCAGACCTACCCTTAATCTGGGTGGGCACCATCTAATCAGCTGCCAGTGCAGCCAGAATAAAAAGCAGACAGAAGAATATGAAAAGACTAGACTGCCTTAGCCTCCCAGCCTTCATCTTCCTCCTGTGCTGCCCTCAAACATTGGACTCCAAGTTCTTCAGCTTTGGGATTCGGACTGGCTTTCTTCTTCCTCAGCTTGCAGATGGCCTATTGTGGGACCTTGTGATCATGTGAGTTAATACTCCTTAATAAACTCCCCTTTATGTATACATCTATCCTATTAGTTCTATCCCTCTAGATAACCCTGACTAATACACCATCCTACTTAAGACATAAATGCTTTAACTTTTGTATCCAATGTTCATTTCAACTATATTAAAATTTAGTATTTTAAATATTAATATGTATATTTCAGTAAGTCATGAAATGTTATCTTCTCTACTTATTTGTACTCCTAATGGTACATTTCAAGAAAGAAAGGCAGGTTGTCAAGGCTCTAATCAGTCAAGGAAGATCCAATTTTGGTGGGCCTGGATGTTTTAAAATTTGGATGGCATTTTTTAGGAAAAATAATAAGAAATTGCAAGTGAAAAATTAGGTACAATGTTTGGAAAGTTGGGAGGGACCCAAAAGAAGGAGGGGTCTCAAAGCTGGAGCTTCCCTGGATTCACAGAAAATCTACCCACTTCGGCACCTAGGGTTGCCCATCATTTTCTTCCATGTACCTGTATAGAATGAAATAGACTGAATCCAGAAGGATGCAACTGCTTTGTCCATGTCTCTGGCCTCCAAGAGGTCACATGTGTTTCCTAATGAAATCCTCTAGGTTATGGAAAATACCTGAGAGAATGTCATGAAATGTTATGGCTGAAAAGTTAAATGGCATTCTAACCTAATATTATCACTTTAGAATTGAAAAAGAATGATGGAGAAGTGAGCTAACATACTCAAGAGGATAATTCTAGCTAAAAGAAGACTAGAATAGTTTTACTTAATTTTAGTATAACACTTTTTCTACTTTTGAAAAAAATAACACTACTATAATCAACAATCTTAGGAATGCTGAATCAGGCACTTTGGTTCAGTTAGGGGAACACAATTTAGGCGAAAGGATGATGGAAGAAAAGGAATAAAACTGGCAGTTAATGACATTTACTGTGTGTTAGTAACCAACTATATTCCATTCTTTATAATGTGGTCTCATGTTCAATAATCACGAACTCAGAGATGACACCTGACTTAAATTCGTTTTCTTTCTACTGCCAGTTGCCTCATGAAAGGGCCTATATACACCGCTGCATATACGTATCTTTGCAATTTCTGCCTCTGCATCCTTTCTTGAGCTCCCACATATCTTCTTCCTTTCTCAAATGATTAATCACCTTTCAAGGACAAGATGAACTGTCATGGGTTATTTCCAAACATGTCATGAGAACGTGTCAATATATTCACACACAAAAAGCGAAGTGAAAGAAACTAGATGACAAGTATTATATCTGTGCTGCACAAAGCAGCCTAAGAGATCGTCAAAGGCATACTTCTTTCTAGGATCGTGTGACCTGAGAAAGCATCAGGGAAGACATTGCACAGAACTGAGTCTTGAGTGACTGATGATAAAAAGACATCATTCTAAGTGAATGATGTGAAACTTGAAAAGCATTTCCAGGCTGGGCTAAAGTAAAAAGTTTCTGTTGGAAAGTGGAAGGAAAGGATGCTGATGAATTTGTTAGGACCCATTTCATGAAGGATCTTGCTCTTTAATAAAAACAATTTAAGTTTCAATTAATAGCTAAATGAAAACATGCTGGAGATTTTCATTATAGTGACAACATTTACAAATAGATAGTTTTCAGAATGTGTCTTTGATGGTAAGATGACAGAAAAAAATGTGGTAGGAAGAACAGTGAGGAAGTTATTAAAATCAACACATGAATAAGTGGAAATGGAGGACATGTATATCCTATCTATAATATCAAACTTACTATTATCTTTTTTTGAGACAGGATTATGCTTTCTTTCTTCATGTTACCTACCCCATTTTTTCCCTCAGTTCTACAAATTAGCTGCTTCATGAGATTTCTTCAGTAACAGTTTATTTTCTTTATCACTTGCATCTTGCCAGTACATCACTCTTTCCTTCTGATCTGACCTCTAATCCTCCAGTCAATAGAGCATGAGACAGTGACATGTTTCTTTGACTCTTCAATCAATATGCAGGTGGCTTAGCAAAGATTAAAAATGATGATCGCCATCCTTTGTAAGTCCAACATTGTCATTCAGACAGATGAAAGGATGGATACTTAGATCTCAGATACATTCAAAGTAGTACAAACAGGAGTCTCATTAAAATAATTAAACAGAAAATTTTGATTGGGCTCAAATATTGTATTTCACACTATGTAAAATACAACTTTTGGGTTATAAATCCAATTCTCCTTTTATTTTTCCTATTATCTACTTAGGAGCAAAACAAAAATAACACAAATGTAATATTTTCCAAATGCTATGTTACTGTAGAAATAGTTAATTAGTGATTTACATTACAGCATATTATGAAGATGCAGGGATTTAAGCCAGTGCATTTACAATGATTAAAATAATACAATCAATCTATATTTCTGTAGTATTTGGATTGATATATGTTAAGCTTCTCTAATTATTAACCATTTAGGGAGAAATATGCTAGAGAGATTACAAAGAAAACATTTACTCATCTGTGTCCTCCACTTTTAGAAGCAAGTGATGTAGAGTAAGGGGAGTTAGCTCATGTGGGAGAAAAAATCCTATTTTTGGCATCCCAATAGATCTTAGGTTCTGGGATGGTTCTCAGGATATAAAGGGCTAAGGAAAGTATATGTCTAGGTTGGGACAACAGCCGAGTTGTGGAGTTTTCCAGGGTTGGAACAAAGATCCCATTTGCAGCAGGAGGTGGTTTGAGAGGGCAATGCAGATGCTTAGAGAAGTATCATTTCTCGATTTTGTATTCAAAGAAACTAGTTCCGAGTCTACTTGGAAGTTTCTTATGAGGGTAGAATCCTGAACTCCAAGCTCAGAGCCATAAAATTACAATATCTGTTTGCAGAATTCTTAATCTGCAGTTCTACAATGATTGTTATATGATCAAGTTAACAAACTTTTGCTCACCTTACTCTTAAATTTGAAAAACCTGTATTCCTGTACATTGTAATATTTTCTTCACAAAACTTTAACATGTTTAAGTAAATTCAAATAATTTTATTTCTTGTGAATTGTTCATATTGACATATTAAATAAAACTATATCATTCTTATAAATGTATCCTGGGCATCTAATTAACTTGTCATTTGATATTCACTATCATCATTTAAAAGCTTTATCTTATAGTCAGAAATTGTTCCTTTTATATGGAGACCATCCTGGCTAACACGGTGAAACCATGTCTCTACTAAAAATACAAAAAAATTAGCCGGGCACAGTGGCGGGCGCCTGTAGTCCCAGCTACTCGGGAGGCTGAGGCAGGAGAATGTCGTGAACCTGGGAGGCGAGCTTGCAGTGAGCCAAGATCACACCACTGGACTCCAGCCTGGGTGATAGAGCAGGACTCCGTCTCAAAAAAAAAAAAAAAAGAAATTGTTCCTTTTACTTCGTGAACTTGCATTTATAATCCACTTGCCCGGCATAATTTTATCCTAATGTAATAGTATTTTAAAAATGTTATTATACATGATCTCAAATATCAAAGAAAACATTGCATTTCACAATTGCATTGAATTCAATTCAATTAAATTGCATTGAATTTCACAATATTCAGCTACATTTCACAATATTCAGCTTTAATAATGATCAGCACACGAACAAAAATGTCTCATATATACCCCCACGTTCTGAAGGAATCCCAAAACATCTTATTTTATCTGCAAATATTTGTATATTTAGCTTTAAAAGACGAAAACTGTTTCAAAATATACCACTGTCCATCATAAAACATTAAAAATAACAAGAATTCTTTAATATAATGAAATATCAGGTGTGAAAATTTTCTTGCTTGTCTCATAAATGTGAGTGTTTTAAGTTTGTTAAATTAACCTGCAAATAAAAACTATATATTATATTTTATTGAGACAGCTCTGAATTTTTTTTCAGTTTATATAAACTGCTGCCCAATAGCATTTTCTGTGATGATAGAAAAGTTCTGTATCTATATTCTCCATATATGGCTATTGTGCCCTTGAATGTGCCAGTGTGAATTACAGAACTAAATTTTAAATTTTATTTAATTTTTGTTAATTTAAATTTAAATAGCAATATATGGATAATGGCTATAGTATTGGAAGTGAATATCAAATAACTGACCCTCCAACTCTCTTTCATGTTTTACTTGCAGTTTACTTGCAGAATGATCAAGGTTGCTTTCTGGAGACAGGAGTAAACACATTTATCTAGATAAGTTCCTTTACATTCCCTTGTTATCTGCCCTTTGCTCTCAGCCTCTGGATAAGAGGATTTGGATGCCTTCAGCCAAAATTATTTCCCAAAGCTTTTTCAAAACATCCTGGTCTTCCAAGAGGGTTTGCTTCTTTCCTATAATTTTTCCTACCACTATGACTGATCTCCTAAAAGTGTCCACTCCAAATCTTCTGAAGTAAAGACACTAAGTGTACATAGATTGCAAAAACAAAAACAAAAACAAAACAAAACAAAAAACTAAAGCTCTTAGGAAATTTGACTTGGTATTACCTGTGGGATAAATGTACACAAATAGTTGTGAAAATGAGTAACAGATCACTTTTACCAGCATTATAAAATGATTCAGGAACAAATGGAGTTCAGACACTAATATGGTTTGTTTCTGTGTCCCCACCCAAATTTCATGTCAAATTGTAATCTCCAAGTGTCAGGAGGGAAGAGACCTGGTGGGAGGAGATTGAATCATGGGGGTGGATTTCCCCCTTACTGTTCTCATGATAGTGAGTGAGCTCTCATGACGTCTGGTTGTTTAAAAGCATGTAGAGCTTCCCCTTTCATTCTTGCTCTCCCCTGCCACCATGAGAAGAAGGTCCTTACTTCCCTTTTGCCTTCTGCTTTGATTGTAAGTTTTCTGAGGTCTTCCAGTCATGTTTCCTATTAAGCATGTGGAACTGTGAATCAACTAAATGTCTTTTCTTCATAAATTAACCAGTCTCAGGTAGTTCTTTATAGCACTGTGAAAACAGTCTAATACAGATATTTACTATGCTTTTCGTGACAAGACAGAGAAACAGAGAGATGACAAAGAAACAAAGAGATCTACTAGTTTTTTAAAATGCATTTTGGAATTCTATTATTAGATGCATACACTTTTAGCCTTCTTTGGTATTCATAATAAATTTACCTGTTTATTATTTATTTTATTTTGCTAGTTTTCCTTTTTTTCATATTGTTGTTTTTACTTATTTGGTTTTTGTTAAAAATTGTGGGTATATATTTGATACACATGTTTCTAGGGTACATGAGATATTTTGATACGGGAACACAACACATAGTAAGCACATCAGGGTAAATGGGGTATCCATCACCTCAAGCATTTATTATTTCTTTGTGTTACAAACAATCTAAATATATCTTTTAAATTACTTTTAAATGTACGATAAATTATTGTTAACTGCAATCAACCTGTTGTGCTATCAAATACTAGATATTATTCATTTCGTCTAACTGTATTTTTGTGCCCATTAACCACCCCCTCATATCCCACTACCCACTACCATCCTAGCCTCTGGTAACCATTATTCTACTCTCTGTCTCTATAAGTTCAATTGTTACAATGTTCAGCTCCCACAAATAAGTGAGAACATGTGACGTTTGTTTTTCTGTGCCTTGCTTATTTCACTTAACATGATGACTTCCAGTTCCAGCCATGTTGTTTCAAATTACAAGATCTCATTTTTTTTATGACAGAATAATACTCCATTGTGTTCAAGTACCACATTTTCTTTATCCATTTGTCTCTTGATGGATATTTAGGTTGCTTCCAATATTTTGCTATTGCAAATAGTGTTGAAATAAACACGGGAGTATAAATACCTCTTTGATAAACTGATTCACTTTGTTTGGGGTATTTACGTAGCAGTGGAATTGCTGGATTATACGGTAAGTCTATTTTTAGTTTTTTGAGAAAACTTCAAATTGTTCTCTGTAGTGGTTGTACTAATTTACATTCCTACCAAGTGTATTAGGGTTCCCTTTTCTTCAAATCCTCACTAGCATTTATTATTGCCTGCCTTTAACAAAAGCCATTTTAACTGAGTTGAGAGGATATCTCATTGTAGTCTTGATTGCATTTATCTGATTTTCAATAATGTTGAGCACTTTTTCTTTTTTTTCTTTTTTTTTTTTGAGACGGAGTCTCGCTCTGTCGCCCAGGCTGGAGTGCAGTGGCCGGATCTCAGCTCACTGCAAGCTCCGCCTCCTGGGTTTACGCCATTCTCCCGCCTCAGCCTCCCGAGTAGCTGGGACTACAGGCACCCACCACCTCGCCCGGCTAGTTTTTTGTAATTTTTTGTAGCACTTTTTCATATGACTACTTGCCATTAATATGTTATTCTTTTGAGAAATGTCTATTCAGATGTGTTGCCCATTTTTAATTGGATTATTATACCTTTTCCAATGTAGTTGTTTGATCTCCTTATATATTCTGGTTATTATGTATCAGATGAACAGTTTGCCAATTTTTTTCCATTTTGTGGATTGTCTCTTTACTCTGTTTCTTGTTTTCTTTGCTGTGCAGAAGCTTTTTAACTTGGTGTGATCCCATTGTCCATACTTGCTTTTGTTGCCTGTGTTTGTGTGGTATTACTCAAGAAATCTTTGCCTAGTCCAGTGTCTTGCAGAGTCTCCCCCAAAGTTTTCTTTTAGTAGTTTCATAGTTTGAGGTCTTAGATTTAAGTCTTTAATCCATTTTGATTTTGCATATGGTGAGAGATAGGGGTCTAATTTCACTCATCTGCATATGAATGTTCAGTTTTATCAGCACAATTTATTGAAGAGACTATCCTTTTCCCAATGTATGTTCTTGGCACCTTTGTCAAAAATGAGTTCACAGTAGGTGTATCGATTTGTTTCTGGGTTCTCTGTTCTGCTCCATTGGTCTATGTTTCTGTTTTATGTCTGCAACACGCTGTTTTAATTACATTACTTCTGTAGTATAATTTGAAGTCAGGTAATGTGATTCCTCATTTTTGGGTGATTTTGTTTTGTTTTGTTTAAGGTAGTGTTGACTGATCTGGGTCTTTTGTTGCATGTAAATCTCAGGTTCTTTTTTTAGTTCTGTGAAGAATATCATTGGTATTTTCATAGTGGTTGCACTGAATCTGTAGATTGCTTTAGGTAGTATGGACACTTAACACTACCTATTCTTCTAATCCATGAACATGGAATATCTTCCCTCCCTTTTTTGTGTGTGTGTCCTCTTCAATTTCTTTTAGCAGTGTTTTATAGTTTTCATTGTAGGGATGTTTCACTTCTTTGGTTAATTCCTACGTATTTTATCTTATTTGTAGCTATTATAAATGTGATTACTTTTTTGATACTTTTTCAGACTGTTTCCTTTTGGCATATAAAAATGCTACTGGTTTTTGTATGTTGATTTTGTATTTCACAACTTTACTAGATTTATCAGTTCTAATAGTTTTCTTGTGGAGTCTTTAAGTATTTCCATATATAAGATTGTATCAGCTGCCAACAAGGATAATTTGACTTCTTATTTTCCAATTTGGGTGCTGTTTATATTTTTCTCTTGTCTGATTTATCTAGCTAGGACTTTCAGTATTATGTTGAATAACAGTGGTGAAAGTGGGCATACTTATCATGTTCCAGATCTTAGAAGAAAGGCATTCAGTTTTTCCCCATTCAGTATGAAACTAGCTGTGGTTCTGTCTTATATGGCTTTTTATTATGTTGATGTATGTTCCTTCTATCTGAAGATTTTTTAGGGTTTTTGTCATGAAGGGATGTTGATTTTACCAAGTTTGTTTTGGGCATCAATTGAAATAATCATATGGTTTTTGTCCTTCATTTGTTGATATGATGTATCACATAGATTGCTTTGTATTTGTTGAATAATCCTTGTATTCCTGGGATAAATATCAGTTGGTCATGAATAGTCTTTCTGATGTGTTGTTGAATTTGGTTTGCTAATATTTTGCTGAGGTTTTGCATTAATATTTATCAGGTATATTGGCCTGTAGTTTTCTTTTTGTTTAATGTGTCTTTTTCTTGTTTGGGTGTCAGAGTAATACCGGCTTATAGAACAATTTGGAACTATTACCTCCTCATTTATTTTTCAGAATATTTTGAGTTGTGTTGGTATTAATTCTTCTTTAAATGTTAGGCAAAACTCAGCAGTGAAGCGAATGGGTCCTGGGCTTTTCTTTGCTGCGAGATTTTTTGTTATGGCTTTGATCTCATTACTTGTCATTTGTCTGTTCAGGTTTTGGATTTCTTCAGAGTTCAATTTTGGTAGGTTGTATGTATCTTGGAATTTATCTACTTCTTGGTTTCCAATTTATTGATATACAGTTGCCTATAATAAATTCTAATGATCCTTTGAATTTCTGCAGTATCGGTTTTAATGTCTTCTTTTTTATCTTTGTTTTTATTTATTTCAGTCTTTTTTTTTTTTTTTTTTTCTTAGTCTGGCTAAAAGTTTGTTGATTTTATTTGTCTTTAAAAAACAACTTTTTATTTGATTAAACTTTTGTATTGTTTATTTCTTTCAATTTTTTTTCTGCTCTAATCTCTATTATTTCTTCTACTAGTTTTGGGTTTGCATTGCTCTTGCTTTTCTTCGTTGAGATACATTGTTAGGTTGTTTATTTGAAGGTTTTCTACTTTTTTGATGTAGGCATTTATAGCTATAAGTCCTTCTCTTAGTATTGCTTTCTCTGTATACCATAGGTTTTGTTATGTTGTGTTTCCATTGTCATTTGTTATAAGAATCTTTTAAATTTTCTTCTTTATTTACTCATTGACCCTCTGGTCATTCAGGAGCATATTGCTTAATTCCCATGTGTTTGTATAGTTTATAAAATTCCTAACTATTATTTTTTAGCATTATCCCATTGTGGTCAAAGAAGATACTTTATATCATTTCAGTTTTTTGAATGTTTTAAGACTTGTTTCGTGGCCTAACATATTGTCTGTCCTTGAGAATGACTGATGTGCTGAGGAAAACAATGTATATTCTGCAGATGTTGGATGAAATGTTCTGTAAGTATCTATTAGATCCACTTGGCCTACAGTGGAGATTAAGTCCAATATTTCTTTGTTGATTATCTGTTTTGATGATCTGTCTAATGCTGAAATTGGGGAGTGAAGTCTGCAGATACAATTGTACTGGGATCTATCTCTTTAGCTTTAAAACTTTGTTTTATATATCTGGGTTCTCCAATGTTGGGTGCGTAAATGTTTATAATTTTTAGATCCTCTTGCTGGATTTACCTTTTATCATTATATAATGACCTTTTTGTCTCTTTTGTATAGTTTTTGTATTGAAATCTACAAGAATCTTGTTCTGATATAAGTATAGTTACTCCAGCTCTTTTTTGGTTCCCACTGACATGGAGTATCTTTTTCCACCTTTTGATTTTCATTCTACGTGTGTTTTTATGTCTAGCATTTAGCCTTCTAAAATAATGTAAACTTACCAGAATTATCAATATGGATGGTTTAAGTCAGCCTCCTTGCTACTTATGTTATATTGTCTTACATGTTCTTTGTTTACTTTATTTTTATTCTCCTATATTTTTTGGACTGCATATATTTTAGTATTCTATTTTCTCTTAAATATTCTGTCCTAATATTCTGGTCTTCTATTTTATTATCACCTTCTTGAGTTTTGTTTTCCACTAATGTTTATATCATGAAAAGTGATATAGATTTTCCATAGAAAACTTGATTTTAAGAATGCAAAGATAAAGGAGGGTTCCGATTATTACAAATCAAATGATCAGTAAATAGAAACAAGTAATTAAATTACAAGTAAGTAAATAACTTAAGCTTTGTATGGTATATTTTAATTTTTTTTACTCAAAATGATCAACATTTAAATTGACTTGCTTGCCGTCTTGTTATAATATCCTTTTTTACTTCTTTAAAGTAACAAAATCATTTTATAGTTAAGAAACTTACTTATTTTACACAGATTTTAAATAGACTAAAATATGATTTTACTATATCCTAGTACCAATGGATTGTTAATTTACAATGACCTCATCACATTTTATCTGACAGAATTCTCATGTTCTATTGACAAAAGTTTATGTCCCTCAAACCAAGAGTAAGAAAAGTGGTACATTATAAAAAGATTCATAGATGTAGAAAATCCTTGACAATCAGAGAAATTCTGTACCTAGAGAAAGGGATCACAGATGATCATAATTTATTTGGAATATATGTTCCAAAAAGTTTTATAATAATATATAAAATGTGTGAGCCTAAGATACAATGATAAATTGCTACAAACTAAAGGTAAAACTAAAACAAAATAGCAAACTTACGAAACAAATAGAAATTTCACTGCAACAGTTGAAAGAGAAGAAATACCACATCTTTAATGCTCAAAATATTGTCAAATCTGGTTCCAAATACAAATCAGTAAATAAGCCATAATTTTTAATGCCAGGCATTACTGTGACTTTTCTGTCATCCAAAAGATGTTAGAGGATTACCAGGCCTTTATGATCCTAGAAAAATGATAAAGGAAACTAGGGTTGCTGCCCTCAGACTTTTGCTTCTTTAACAACATAACTGTGTGGCTAACCTCATTTTCTTTCACTCTTTATTGGATGCAAATTTACGGTATAGTTTGACCATGCTTATGCTCTCTGTTACCACCACATTGGACCATGGAGATTTTCACTGAGGAGTTAAGGCTGCACATGTAGATGTGAATTCTACTGGGTTCCTACGAGCCTACTTTGATTCAATGTCTCTGGAGCATTCACTACATCTAAAAGAAGTTCAGATCTCTCCCTCCTATTGAAACTCATAGCTGCATTCTCATTTCCAATCTCAGAGAAATGACCCAACACATAAGATTTTCTTCTTTTTATTTTTTTTAATTTCTCAAAGCTTGCATCTTTCTTGCTTCTCCTTTCACAGAGTCCACTTAATTACAATAAGGGACTAAGTTTTAGGAAATAAAGCCCTCAAAACTCTTGTAAGGTTAATAAAGCATCTACCTTCAAAACATATAACCCTATCTCCCCTCTTGAGGAGGCGCCTATCATTCTTCCATGACTAAACTACCACTAAGAAAGCAATTAATTTCATATTGGACAAATCTGCTACCTTAACTTTTAAAAATTGCTCTTCTTTACATATTTATTTCTGTAGCAGAAGATGTTTTTTCTTGCTATGTGGGTAAAATTATAAGTGACAATGCAATATTTCATGACTATAGCCATCATAAAATCTCATAAATTACTGCATTGCTTCAGTTGAAGCATTTTCAGGTTCAATGGTAGTAAAGTGTTAAACCTAGTGATCTTCAAAATTCACTAAGAAGTATTAAAACATGATAGTTGTGCAGTTAATTTTGATGGGAAATAAACGTGCAATCAGTTCCCCATCCTAATGCCTCTCAATCACTGAAGTTCAGCCATTTCACCAACCAGGAGACAAAATGAAATAGTAGCACAAAGATGAAGCAAAGAAAAGTTGAGATAAATGTATTAACGTTTAAAATCAGAATGGTTCTGATATTCGTTGGTTAAAGCATAAACCTTTGCCAGATACATCAAGTAATATACCTAGTAATCTAAACATTTAATCAGCAAATAAACATTGGTTGCAGGGTGGGATGGGAGTTTAGTTTTCATATTTCCAAACATAACTTTAATTTTTTAGAAACAATGCAAAACCAGTGAGCTGATTACAGAAATCTAGCAAAGAGATAAGGTTGTCCGAGCTATGGATGAAATTCAGTCATGGAATAGATCTGGGAAGGTGTTGGTGAAGCTTAAGACAGTGTCAGGCTGAGGCCATATGATCTCAATATAGTTGTTTATTCTTTGTAGAAATACAGAATTTCATATCCTTACTTACCCCAGGTGGGGAAATCAAAGCCCATACAAACAATGCGGTAGGGTCAGTACCTCACCTCATTTATACTTCCCATGTATAAGCTCCTAATAATGTGGCATCTGTTGAGTGCCTGTGTTGGGAAAGGCCAGGTGAAGGTGAGAAAGCTATTTTGTACTTTTGGTATTAGGAAAGAAATGCCAGGGTGTATTATTCAAACTTAGGAAAGAGATGTCAGGTTATATTATTAAGTGGATATTTTTCAATATTCCAATATTATAAATTTATCTACATAAATTATATTGCTAAATGCAAACCTGATGATTCAAAGTAATAATTTGAGGCCTAAGGAAGAAAATGTGAGATAAAATTAGCCTTAATGTCAAATGGTAATTAACTCTCACATAACTGTGGAGGAGTCTGAACCATAATATCAACAGTGTGAACTTACTAATAACCAACTAAGTTGAGTTATCTATACTGGTCTTTAGCTGAGTCCCTTTGTTTGTTATTAGTAAACCTATGATCTCGTTAGAACCTAAATTGTTTATCATCATCAGAAAGATCACTTAGTCTCTGTTTTAGTGCAAATTTATATAAACCATATCCATGTAATTGATGAAAGCTCAGAAACTCAAGAAAGCCTAGCTAAATCTATTATGAAAATTAAAAATTAAATAGAAGCAAACAAAATATTAAATATCTCCTCATTCTATTCTACTTCATGTAAACTTCCAAGAATGTTGGAAATTTTCAAAAGTTGAGAAAAACTTTTCAGAATTCTACACCTTTTATGAGTAGTTGATCAAATATATGTATGTATATATATATATATATATATATATATACATACACATGTATATGTATATACACACTACTTAGTTGTATTATGTTATTTTTTCCACACGGTATTTTTAGTAAACTTTTAATATTAGAACATTTTTAGATTTTCAAAAACATTATGTAGATAGTGTAGAGTTCTCATGTATCCTATGCACAATTTCTCTTATTGTTAACATTTTATTTTTTGTAGGCACTATTTGTTTTTAATCAACTTTGAATTTTAGAGTTTTTTAAAGATTTACAAGAACAATTCAAAAATAGTATAGAGTTCCTATTTACCCTACACTCAATTTCGCCTATTGTTAACATTTTACATTAGTTTAGTACATTTGTCACAGTTTATGAGCCAATACTGATACATTATTATTAACTGAAGTTTATCCTATATTCATATTTCCTCAAATTTTTACCTGTCCTATTTTTCTGTTGCAAGATTCCACCCAGGATATCACATTACATTTTGTTTGCCTTAGGCTCCTCTTAGGAAGTTTCAAGGAATTCTTAAAATATCTATATATCTATATCTATTGATATATCTTATATACATATATAATTCTGATGTGTGTATATATACATATATGTATATATGATGTGTGCATTGTTATGTGTATATAGCTCATTCTTATGTGTATATGTATTGATTATGTGTATACAGATTATTGCCATACACATACATATCTAATAATGTATGTGTGTATATAATGTATATAAATATAAATACAATATATATACATCATAATAAAATATGTATATATGTATAATGCTTATATGTATATACATATGTACATTAAATAATGTATATAATACATACAATATAGTGTATGTATAATAAATAAAAATAAAGTGTAATATAATAAATCTAATATAATGTACATATGTACACATACATACATGTGTAATATGTGTGTGTGTGTGTATATATATTCATGTGTATGGCTCTGGCTTATGGCTTAACTTTCACAACAACCATATACAATTGAGGCCCATTTTACACTTGAGGAAACTGTAAAATAGTAAATATCAGAATACATCATAAATAAAAGTTATTTTCAACATCATCTTACCTTGGGTAAGTGTTTGTATTTCATTTGCCCACTAAGAGGAACAAAGCATTCTCATATCCAGTATTCCTACACTTTTGTTTTTCCTAGAATCTATAAATATATAATTGGAGAAGAAGCTGTCATGATTTACAAACTAAAGGCTCTCTAGTATCTACAGGAATCTTCTATAATTGCAGATGTGTGTACACAGTATTATCATGTAAAGTATTTTCAAATTATTTGTAGCTGTTAATCAGTCCTGGCACTTGGAGGAGATTTACGTGTTTTGAAAAGTACTGCAAGTGCCCCTACTTGTGGAAATAATATCTTTCAACATTTTCATTTGCTGTCCTGGCCAGATATTGGATCCTACAGAATTTGCCGCTTAGAGTGCCTTTAATGAACTTACTGTATATACTTGAAGGCTGAGTAAAAAGAGAAGCTGGAGAAAATGGAGAATTACCATACAAAACTAGACTGTCAGTTCCAATTTAGATCCTTCTACTCCTGGTTACTCAGGGTTAAGCAGGTCCACCTCAGAGCTGCTGCTACAGGCGAGCAGTTCCAGGAGTGGTAAGTAGCTTGGTCATGCCATTTCCAGGATATCTTTCTTTTGCTGCTGATACGGCATGGCTCACTTCCCACAGCCAAGTTTATCTCTGTAGTAAGGCATCAGTACAATTTAGTGTCATAGGCAATTTGTATTGGATCAGTTCCATTCTGGCTTAATAGAGCAGAATTTTGACATTATTATGAAACACATTGTAAAAGTTACAAAAAAAATCCTGTCTGAAGACGTAAAATAATTTGACATTTCACTCTGTTTGCTAGAAGAGGCCAAATTATAGATTTTCTTTTTAATGTTGAAGAGTTGATTCACTTCTCATTAATTAAATGTCCAGCGTCTTTGGAATTAAGCTGTCAGGTTTTATAAATGGAGCAAAAGGCATTCTAATTTCTCATTCTGAGTATCTTGGAATTTAAATTACACCTCTGGGAGAAGAAGAGAGCATTGCAATTGTGGTTTGACTGTTTGGACATCACTGCAGAAATGAGAGAAGAATGTATTCCTATTACTTTGAGATAAATAATAATGAATTGGGTATTGGCAGCAAGGCATCTCTCAGAGCAGTGCAGTGAACTCGTATGCTGTACCTGGTCAGTGAAGTGAGTGGAGAGAATTCGCACATACCCTTTAGATGATTTTTTGTTATAAATGTATTAAGTGACCCAGAACACAATGTATCTCCATAGAAAATTACAGTTAAAACTGAGACCTTCTTGGTCTCCAAAACCTCATGGCAAACTACTGCAGATGTACTAGAACTGCATCCCCAAATTGAATCAAGCTAGCAAGCATTTAGCAACTATGCAATATATACATAATCATATGCTGAGCACAAAGGAAGAAATAGAAATGTGTTGATTACCAAGGGAACTTTAAAATATACCAAGCACCCAGGAATGTGATGTACAGAGATGTCAATTAAAGGCAGCATGAAAACAAAAGAATTAGAAAGTATGTCAGAATTTGTGTTATGTAAAATGTAGAATTTTAAATAGGCCTTGAAGAAAACGTAGGAGCCAAATTATTAGAAAGAAGAGAAAAAGGGAACTTTCCCACGAGATTATCCAATATTAATTAATTTCCAAAACTCCCTAATAGCAACAAGTGCTTGGAGGGAATGTAAGAAGTGATAGATAGATAGATAGATAGATAGATAGACAGACAGATGGATAGATAGATATCCCATGCCGTACCTGCTGAATCAAGAAAGTCACTGGATGGTGAGAGTGGGGTAGGGAATCTATTTTTTTAACAAAAACATAAGTAAACAACCCCCAAACCATTGATCTACTTTTCCACTTTTAGTTTTCTTTTATAGATAGGGTCCAAAAGACTCGTGTACATATTCTTCATGAACCTTATTCTGGCAGTTACTCCTATTTTTTTCTTGAATGCAAAAATATCAGCTTTTATTTACCACTTTACTTATGTTCTTTTCGAGGCCAGGAAAGGTTTCCATGTTGCCAATTCTAATAAAATTGTAAGATTTCATCAGTGAGTGACCAGATGTCCTGGCTGACGTGGGACTCATAGTTTTTCTGGACACAGGATGCCAGTAGTGAAACCAGGAAAGTTTCAGTAAAATGGGACAGTCAATCAACTCCTCTATTTTAAACTGCTTTCTTAACTTGCTTTAAGGAACCCAGAAGTCATATTCCTTTTCCTGCATCATAGCCCACTCTTTTGGTGGATTCTACTTTTGTGATCTCATTTTCTTTTATCCCACACCTCAGTCACTCGGCTCATGCCATGCTGGTCTCCATGCTGCGTCTGGACCACTACAACTAATACTGTTAGAGTATTTGCATTTTTTCTTTACTAATGTTCTAAAGCTGTGCCTGCAGATATCTACTTGACCCTCTGTGTCACTTCATTCACATCTCTGCAGGAGTGTCACCTTAACACAGCTATTGTCTATAACTACACTGTAATATTGCACAAACTTACATATATCACACTGTCTCTATTGCTTTGTTTCTATTTTTAATGAACTTTATCAATATCTGATTTCATTATATTTATATAATAAACATATTTAACATGTTAATATATTTAGTATAAATAAGTATAGTAACTTTAAAGTAATGATTTTATGCTTTCTCCAACAGAATGAAAAATACTGCTTTCCCTCTTTATCACTGTATCTATGTCACTTATGATAGTGTAAAGCAGGTAGTTGAAGTTCAACAGTATTTGGTGAATGAATAAATAAAGATGGCAATGTTATTGACATTACAAAAGTCAATACCAAGTAAGGTGGTGAACAAGAACTCAATTGTAGATACTCCTGATCTCAGAGTCTTGATATTGAAGCACTGCATCACTATGCCTTCTTTCAATCTATAGAATAACTGCAAGTGATGGAGGGAGTGGCTGGCTAATATTGGCCAAGTTGGTTATTTGAAGATTGATCATAAAAGGCAGAGATGCTAGGTTACATGGCAACTTGTGTATAACTTTTTGAGAAACTTTCAAACTGTTACACAAATGACGATACTATTTTACATTTCCACTGTCAAAGTACAAGGTTCAAATTATTTTTCATCCTTGCCAACACATTATGTTCAGTGAAAGAATCCACACACTAACAGTCACGTACTGTATAATTCCATTTAAGTCAAATGTCCAGAATATACCAATTTTAGAGACAAAAAATAGATTAATGATTACCAAGTATTGAGAAATGAAGGCAATAAGGTATTACTGCTATGGAGATGGGGTCTCTTTATGGGAATCTCATTTTTCTCTAGAAAAATGTTCTGGAATTAGATAGTGGTGATGGCTGCACAACCTTGTGAATATACTAAAAGCCACTGAAGTGTACACTTGAGATTTATGGTGAATTATGTGAGGATTATATATTTAAAAAGGCAAAACATGACTGGAGGTTATCAAATAATTGAAATAATTCAATACATTACGTGCTGTTGTTGGGGATTTCTAATTGTGTTTACTGAATGTAATGTCCCCCAAAATACACTTTTGTCTTTTATTTCAACTGATGTATCCCAAATGTCTTGTAGACATGCTCTTGATATTTTCATATTGATACTGTATCCAACAATTTTCTTGAAATTTTTTATTAGTTTGAATATTGTCTTTATACATTTTAATGTTTTTTAATATTGATATGCACATTGTCTACAAATATTTTTCTTTATAGTGTACTTGTATGTACTTTTTTGTCTTATTCTAATCAGTAGAATCTCAAATAAATATTGATTTTGAACTTTGGTATCATATAATATAACATTATGGATTTTAAAGAGGGTATTTTAATATTTCACTTTTAGGTATTGTGTGTGTTTTAGGTTTTTACTAGTTTTTTATTTGGTTTTGGTAATTTCTATAACTACCTTGCTGACTGTTTATGTTTTATGATGAGTTTATCTTTATATCAATTATGGTTTTTGTATTCAAATATAAATTTACAAAGATGTTCAACTAGAAGCAGCAGCAATCAGTGGCTCCCATCAAAAAGAACCACAACAGAGTGTGAATCCTGCACTGGCTACCAAGGTATCCAGGTTCTGTCATCGGAGCTGACTAGGCAACCAGCATGACCCATGGAGAGGAAGGAAGAGCAGTGTGGTGCGGCAGCCCACTGGAGAGCCACATGGGGCAGGGGAGTTCCCGCCCCACAGCCAAGGGAGGCGGTGAGTAAGCATGCCACCGAGCCTGGGAAACCGTGCTTTTCCTATGGAAATGTGCAACCCACAAATTAGGTTTTATTTGTGAGCCCATGCCACTGGGGTCTAGGGTCCCGACTATGGAGCCATGCAGATTCTCAACAACCACTCAGCTACAATCTGCTTAAGCCTGCTGAGCTCCTGTAGGGAGGGGCGGACAGTACCACAGCTGTGGCTACCTGCTGTTTGAGTCATTAGAGCTCCTTGAGAGAGAGGCAGAAACCAACACTGGGACTGATAGCTGCCTAACACACTAAGCTGCCAGGGCAGGGGAAGGGCGGCAGCCATCTCCAAAGCTCCAGGCTGAGCTTTTCCCCTGCTGGAGCGAGGGAGGCTGGACAGCTTGTTCCCAAGAGGTATCCCCCTCAGTCCAACACACTGGCTGTGACGGACTGTAGCTAGAGTGCCTCTTCAGGCCTGACCCTGACTCATCCCTCCTCACTGGCCAGGTTCTCCCTGCAAGAACCCCAATAACTTCAACCAAAGGCTCAAAGACAAGACTCTGATCTCCCAGGGCCTGAGTCCCTAGGGGAGGGTAGGCCACAGTCTCCACAGACCAGCAGACTTAGTCTTTCCTCCTGCTAGTTCTGAGGAATCTGGGGAGCCCAGACAAATGGGTTTCCCTAAAGTGAAGCACACCCCTCCACCAAGGGACAGTCAAACTGTTTTGTTAGATGAGTCCTCTTCCCTGTGCCACCCAACTGGGTGAGACCCTCCAATAGGGTCGTCAGACACCCTATATAGGAGCATTCCTACTGGCATCAGGTTGATGTCCTTCAAGGTCATAGATCCCAAAGAAAAGAGCAGGCACTCATTTTTGCTATTCTGCGGTGACGTCTGCAGAATTGAGTGACATCTCCGGGCACGAGAGTGAACCAGATTTAGGCAGCCTAAAGAAGAGGGACCTGACCATCAAAAGAAAAACAAGCAGAAAGCAACAACAACAGCATCGGTGAAAAAAAATCCCTACAAAAACCCCATCCAAGGGTCAGCAGCTTCAAAGATTGAAACTAGACAAATTCATGAAGACGAGAAAAAATCAACAAAAAAATGCTAAAACCCAAAAGGCCAGAGTGCCTTTTCTCCTCCAAATGATTGCAACACATTTCTAGCAGGGGCACAGAACTGGAAGGAGGATTAAGTGGATGAACTGACAGAAGTAGGCTTCAGAAAGTGGGTAATAACCAACTCCTCTGACCTAAAGCAACACGTTCTAACCCAATGCAAAGAAGCTAAGAACCTTGATAAAAATTTGCAGGAGCTGCTAACTAGAATAACCGGTTTAGAGAGAAACATAAATGAACTGATGGAGCTGAAAAACACAGCACAGAAACTTTGTAATACATACACAAGTATCAATAGCTACATCGACCAAGCAGAAGAGAGGATATCAGAGTTTCAAGACCATCATGCTGAAAAAAGTATGCAGACAAGATTAAAGTAAAACGAACAAAAAGGAATGAACAAAACCTCAGAGAAATATGGAACTATGAAAAAAGACCAAACCTATGATTGATTAGAGTACCTGAAAGAAATGGGAAGAATGAAACCAAGTTGGAAAACATACTTCAGGATATTATCCAAGAGAACTTCCCCAACCTAGCAAGACAGGCCAATATGCAAATTCAGGAAGTACAAAGGACACCACTAATATACCCCACAAGTAGATCAAACCCAAGACATATAATCATCAGATTCTCCAAAGTCAAAATGAAAGAAAAAATGTTAAGGCAGCCAGAGAGAAAGGCCAGGTCACCTACAAAGGGAAGCCCGTCAGACTAACAGCAGATCTCTCAGCAGAAACCGTACAAGCCAGAAGAGAGTGGGAGACAATATTCAACATTCTTAAATAAAATCATTTTCAACCCAGAATTTCATATCCAGCCAAACTAAGCTTCATAAACAAAGAAGAAATAAAATCCTTTCCAGACAAGCAAATGCTGAGGGATTTTGTCACTACCAGGCCTTCCTTGCAAGAGCTCCTGAAGGAAGCAGTAAATATGGAAAGGAAAAATCAATACCAGCCACTATAAAAACATACCAAAATATAAACACCAATGGTGCAACAAAAAAACTTCACCAAATTGTGTGCAAAATAACAGATAGCATTATAATGAGAGGATCCAATTCACACATAACAATATTAACCTTAAATGTAAATGCGCTAAACAACCCAGTTAACAGACACAGACTGGCAAATTCGATAAAGATTCAAGACCCATTGTTGTGCTGTAATCAGGAGACCCATGTCACGTGCGAAGACACACATAGGCTCAAAATCAAAAGATGGAGGAAAATCTACCAAGTAAACAGAAAGAAAAGAAAATCAGGGGCTGCAGTCCTACTCTCTGACAAAACAGACTTTAAACCAACAAAGATCAAAAAAGACAAAGGGCATTACATAATGGTAAAGGAATCAATTAAACAAGAAGTGCTAACTATCCTAAAAATATATGCACCCAGTACAGGAGCACCCAGGTTCATAAAACAAGTTCTTAGAGACCTACAAAGAGGCTTAGACTCCAACACAATAATAGTGGGAGACTTTAATACCCATTGTTAATATTAGACAGATTAAGACAGAAAATTAACAAGGATATTCAGTACTTGAATTCAGCTCTGAATCAAGTGGACCTAATAGACATCTACAGAACTCTCCACCCGAAATCAACAGAATATACATTCTTCCCGGTGCCACAAGGCGCTTATTCTAAAATTGACCACATAAGGAAGTAAAACACTTCTCAGTAAATGAGAAATAACTGAAGTCATAACAAACAGTCTCTCAGACCACTGTACAATCAAATTAGAACTCAGGATTAAAAAACTCAGCCAAAACCACACACCTACATGGAAATTGAACAGCCTGGTCCTGAATGATTACTGGGTAAATAATGAAATTAAGGCAGAGATAAATGTTTTTTGAAACCAATGAAAACAAAGACAATGTACCAGAATATCTGGGACACAGCTAAAGAAGTGTTAACAGGGAAATTCATAGCACTAAATGCCCACATCCGAAAATTAGAAAATTCTCAAATCGACATCCTAACATCACAATTAAAAGAGCTAGAGAAACAAGAGCAAATAAATCCAAAAGCTAGCAGAAGACAAGAAATACCTAAGATCAGATTCATTAAAATAAATGAATCCAGGAGCTGGTTTTCTGAAAAAGTCAACAAAATAGATAGACCACTAGCTAGACTAATAAAGAAGAAAAGAGAAGAATCAAATAGACACAATAAAAAAGGGCATATTACGACTGACCCCATAGAAATACAAGCTACCATCAGAGAGTACTGTAAACACCTCTACAAAAATAAACTAGAAAATCTAGAAGAATTGGATAAATACCTGGACACATACACCCTCCCAAGACTAAACCAGGAAGAAGTCAAATCTCTGAATAGATCAATAACAATTGCTGAAATTGAGGCAGTAATCAATAGCCTATCAACCAAAAAAGCCCAGGACAAGACAGATTCACAGCCAAATTCTATGAGAAGTACAAAGAGAATCTGGTACCATTTCTTCTGAAAATACTACAAACATTTGAAAAGCAGAGACTCCTCCCTAACTCATTTTGTGAGATCAGCATCATCCTGGTAACAAAACCTGGCAGAAACACCACAAAAAATGAAAACTTCACACCAATATCCCTAATGACCATTGATGTGAAAGTTCTCATTAAAATATTGGCAAACCAAATTCAGCAGCATACTGAAAAGCTTATCCACCATGATTACATCAGTTTCATTCCTGGGATGCAAGGCTGGTTCAACATATGCAAATCTATAAATGTAACCCATCACATAACAAAAAGCACATGACTATCTCAATAGATGCAGAAAAGGCTTCCAATAAAATTCAACATCGCTTCATGTTAAAAATTCTCAATAAATTAGGTATTGATCGAACATGTCTCAAAATAATAAGAGCTATTTATGACAAACACAGAGCCAATATCATACTGAATGGGCAAAAGCTGGAAGCAGTTCCTTTGAAAAGTGGCACAAGACAAAGATGCTCTCTCTCACCATTCCTATTCAACGTAGTATTGAAAGTTCTGGATAGGACAATCAGGCAAGAGAAAGGAATAAGGAATATTCAAATAGAAAGAGAGGAAGTCAAATTGTCTCTGTTGGCAGATGACATGATTCTATATTTAGAAAACCCCATCATCTCAGCCCAAACAATCCTTAAGCTGATAAGCAACTTCAGCAAAGTCTCAGGATACAAAATCAATGTGCAAAAATCACAAGCATTCCTATACGCCAGCAATAGACAAGCAGAGAGCCAGATCATGAGTGAACTCCCATTCACAATTGCTACAAAGAGAATAGAATACCTAGGAATACAGCTAAAAAGGGATATGAAGGAACTCTTCAAGGAGAACTACCAACCACTGCTCAAGGAAATAAGAGAGGACACAAACAAATGGGAGAACATTCCATTCTTATGGATAGGAAGAATTAATATTGTGAAAATGGCCATACTGCCAAAAGTAATTTGTGCTATTCTCATCAAACTACCATTGACTTTCTTCACAGAATTAGAAAAAAAACTACCTGAAATTTCATACAGAGCCAAAAAGAACCCATATAGCCAAGACAATCCTAAGGAAAAAGAACAAAGCTGGAGGCATCATGCTACCTGACTTCAAACTATACTACAAGGCTACAGTAACCAAAACATCATGGTATTGGTACCAAAACAAATATATAGATCAATAGAACAGAACAGAGACCTCAGAAATAACACCACACATCAACAACCATCTGGTCTTTGATAAACCTGATAAAAACAAGCAATGGGGATAAGATTTCCTATTTAGTAAATAGTGCTGGGAAAACTAGCTAGTCATATGCAGAAAACTGAAACTGAACCCCTTCCTTAAACCTTACGCAAAAATTAACTCAAGATAGATTAAAGACTTAAATGTAAAACCCAAAACCATAAGAACTCTCGAAAAAAAAAAAAAACTAAGCAATACCATTCAGGACACAGGCATAGGCAAAGACTTCCTGACAAAAACACCAAAAACAATTGCAACAAAAGCCAAAATTGACAAATGAGATCTAACTCAATTAAAGACCTTCTGCACAGCAAAAGAAACTATCATCAGAGGGAACAGGCAACCTAAAAAATGGGAGAAAAATTTTGCAATCTACCCAGCTGACAAAGATCTAATATCCAGAACCTATAAGGAACTTAAACAAATTTACAAGAAAAAAAACAACCCCATCAAAAAGTGGGCAAAGGATATGAACAGACACTTCTTAAAAGAAGACATTTATGGCCGGGCGCGGTGGCTCAAGCCTGTAATCCCAGCACTTTGGGAGGCCGAGACGGGCGGATCACGAGGTCAGGAGATCGAGACCATCCTGGCTAACCCGGTGAAACCCCGTCTCTACTAAAAAATACAAAAAAATTAGCCGGTCGAGGTGGCGGACGCCTGTAGTCCCAGCTACTCGGGAGGCTGAGGCAGGAGAATGGCGTGAACCCGGGAGGCGGAGCTTGCAGTGAGCTGAGATCCGGCCACTGCACTCCAGCCTGGGCAGCAAAGCGAGACTCCGTCTCAAAAAAAAAAAAAAAAAAAAAAAAAAGAAGACATTTATGTGGCCAACAAACATATGAAAAAAAAAAAAAAACTCTTTACTAATCATTAGAGAAATGCAAATAAAAACCACAATGAGATATCATCTCATGCCAAACAGAATAGTGATTACTAAAAAGTCAAGAAACAATAGATGCTGATGATGCTGCAGAGCAATAGGAATGCATTTACACTGTTGGTGGGAATGTAAACTAGTTCAACCAATGTGGAAGACAGTGTGGGAATTCCTCAAGGATCTAGAACCAGAAATACCATTTGACCCAGCAATCCCATTACTGGGTATATACCCAAAGAGATACAAATGCTTGTGTAAAGACACATGCATATGTATGTTTATTGCAGCACTGTTTACAATAGCAAAGACATGGAACCAACCCAAATGCCCATCAATGATAGACTGGATAAAGAAAATATGCTACAGATACACCATGGAATACTATGTAGCCATATAAAGGAATGAGATTATGTCCTTTCAGGGACATGGATGAAGCTGGAAGCCATCATCCTCAGCAAACTAACACAAGAACAGAAAACCAAAAACTGCATGTTCTCACTCTGAAGTGGGAGTTGAACAATTAGAACACTTGAACACAGGGAGGGGAAAATCACACACCGGGACCAGCCAGGGAATGAGGTGGGCGAGGAGAGGGAGAGCATTAGGACAAATAGCTAATGCATCTAACACCTAGATGATGGGTTGATAGGTGCAGCAAACCACCATGACACACATATACTGTGTAGCAAACCTACATGTTCTGCACTTGTATCCCAGAACTTAAAGTAAAATAAAATACAATAAAATAAAATAAATATTCAATGAAAAATATACACGCAATAGCTTCTTTAACTGTTAATGTGATAAATTGCATTAGAGAGCATTCTAATACTAAATGATCTTTGTACTTCCTGAGTAATCCCATATTGGATGTATTATTAATTTATGAATGATACTGTCTCCAATTTTTTATTTATTTATTTTCTTACTTCTATTTAAACATGACTTTGAATTCAGTTTTCTTCTCTTTTCCTATCCTTGGGAAACATTCATACATTTCTGTCCATACATTCAATGTCCTGATTTTTAGCTAGTACAAATTATTTTCATAAAATGAAAATAAATGGTATCTGGAAGTTTATATGATAAATAATTTTTCTTTCTTTTTTTCTTTATTGTTTTTGTTTCTTGAAGTTTATTAACTTTATTAAGTGTAGCCTAATAATTGATATTTTTACTGTAATTTTAGACTATGCATTTAAACCCTTAAACAGTAATAATTTGAATCAGATTTCCTTTTAAATTCATTTTGCTAATTAATAAATATATAATAGTTTTACATATTTATGGGGTACTTTTTTGATACATGCCTACATTGTATTAGGATAATTGGGATATTTGTCACCTCAAACATTTATTATTTCTTTGTCCTGGGAACATACCAAATCTTTTCTTGCTGCTTTTAAATATGCTATACGTTCTTGCAAGCTATAGTTACTCTACTTTAAAGAACATACTTTAACTGTATATTTTGTTAGAAAGTTATGTATTTGCTTATAAGTTGTTCTTACATTATTCACCTGTTTTCAGTTGTGTCTTCTAATGTCTAATATTACTAATTTATACATTTTTTCTTTTAAAAATGCATCTTTTGTTCTTCTTGATGTTTTCTACTGTTTCTTTGTTTTCACATATCTCTGCTTTTAATTCTATTACTTCCTTCCTTCCACTTTATTTGAACTTATTTTGTTATGTCTTTTCTAATTTTTCGATTCAGAACCTTAACTCATTATTTTTCATCTTTTTCTTTTCTAATAGAAATATCTAAAACTATACATTTTCATATGACTGTGAATGTAGCTATATCATACACATCTATATATATTCTTATTACTCAGTTTAAAAAGTTTATTTTTATAATAATTGCATTTTTACTTATAGATTATATAATAGTTTGCATTTTTAAACAATTTTAAAAGTATGTAATATTTTTGGCTCTATTCTTGTTATTCATTCCTAAGTTTATTTTTTATGAACATAAATGATTACTCATATATTAGATCTTCGATGCTTGTTGACAACAATTTAATGAGACGGGTTCTATAATTATCCCTACTTCACAGATGGGGAAAACAGAAACATAGCAGGTAAGAAAAGTTCCTAATAACACAAATGGTGGAATTGGAAATTAAATCTGGGCAGTTTGTCTCCACAGTCATCTCTTAGTGTGTTTCATTTTATTATAGTTTCAGTTCCTCCTCTCATTATTGTGGGCATACTTGCTATTAATTGTTTTAGGTTATATAAAATATTTTATTATTGCCAGTTCTTGAGGAATTGCTTTTCTTTTTGGGAGAGTCTGACAGTTTTCTTCCATTATTGATTCCCTCATTTGACTTATAATTTTACTATAGTGACAATTCTATGTTCATTTGCAGTCAGGTTTTTTCTACCAGGGAAATGTCAATTGTTTTTCATACCTGGCATCTTAGGAAGAAGACACAATTTTGTGCACGGGCATAGGAGTGGCGCACAGAGATTTTCTAATCTCCTCTAATGAAGAGGCAGCCCTTTCCATGCCTCAGAATTCCACAAGGATTTCTTCTGTAGTTCCCTATGGGGGTCTGGCTCACTGCCACATTTATTGTCTCTCCGGAGGTGCTAGAACTCTTGTTGTCCACTACAGTGTGGGGAGGTACTTTTCTTTCTAAAATTAAGCTATTTATTTATTTGATATAGTTAAATAAGTATATTATTATTATTATTATTTATCTATTTATTTGTGGACGTTTTGTTTCAATCTTGAAATTAAACTGGGTATTTAAGATCCCGCCTTTACTATATGAAGGACAAAAGGAGTAAACTGAAAGATGGGTAGTAGGATCATATTCAACAAAACATCTGCCTTAAACTTTCGGTGGTTTCAGATGATCAACTTAATGTGATGTCATTAAGGTGTGTCCTGATCCATTATGACTCTGTTCTTACAAAAAGGGGAAACTTGATCACTGAGACAAACAATTGTAGGGGCAATGTCAAGGGATTATGAAGGAAGAGATTGAAGAGAGACATCTACAAACCAAAGAACATCAAAAATTGCCAGCAAAACACCAGGAGCTAGAAAGAGGAAATGAAACAGATTCTCCCTCACAGCCTTCAGAAGCAAACAACCCTGATGGACCATGATGTCGAACTTTTAGCACCCAAAACTGTGAGACAATAAATTTATATTATTTTAAGTCAATCAGTTATAGTCCTTAGAGTAGCACTAGGAAACCAGCACTAAAGTTATTTGGTCAAAGGACATCAAAAATATTTGAGTATCTCCGAATATTACTTTTTCTCTCAGAGTCTGACAGGAATATATAAAATAGAACCATACATTCTAAAAGTACATTTTGTATTAGTAAATGTTGGCCCCAAAGCTTGGGGATTCTCGTAAGATTCGACGAGACTAAATGGATCATGAAGACAAGTCCTTTAATCACCGCTACAAAGAAACCAAGGAAGATGTGTGTTTATCTTTTTCACTGAGTTCTTAACTATTTTTTTTTAAATTTTACAATGGATTACAAATAAGACTGGGTCAAGAAAATTCCAAGTCACCTCTTATGCTTTGTAGAAATGAAACATTTTGTTGGAGAAGGATATGGCAGATTTCTAATTTCAGTTAAAAACATAGCTTCGTGTCTATGCCATCTGGAATTTAGATTATTTGGAACAATAGGAGAGATTAAAACCATCCCTTCCTTGTGAAATACCCTTTACTTGATGAGCCATAACAGGGGACTCTTCTTGGGACTGAAGAAAAATAAATTTGTACTGACTTATTTCTAAAAGAGTAGGAAAAAATGTATCAGTGCAGATAGAGATAGTACTTTCTTTTATCTAAAGGCCAACAGCATTTAAATAAAATATTTATAGCTCTTTTAAGAGAGAGTATGGGTTTAGTAATTCTCAGGAAATCTCTGTTATCTTTACAAAGTTCTGACTAAAGAAAGAATCCATGTGGTATTAAATTGAGCTATTTGAACTCAATGACTCAAATCTATATATTGAATCAAGGGTCTCTTTCTCAGAGAAGTTAAACTTGGATATTGATGAAGAGGATGATAGATATAACCATAATATTTATTAAGAAATATCTCTGTGCATGGCAACATGCTAAGGAGATTTAAAAACTTGTTCTATGTGACATGACTAATTCCTGAAGAGCTGGGAATATTTTTTTTTTCAAAATTGCTATTTCTAAACTATACTACATTGCCACAGCATCCCTTTCCTTTAAGAGTCCTCCTTAACCAAGGTTTACATTTATTAGGAGATGCTACAAAAAATACACTGTATTATTTATTTTCTTTTTTTTTTCCTATGGTATTGATGCCACAAATGGTATTTTTAATATATTCTGTGCCCATCAGCATGTGTTTATAATTCTTTATTTATTTATCCTATATAAACTAAAAAGTGAAGTTACAAATGAAAATTACAATAATACTGGTTTTTTTTTTTAGTTTAAAAACACTTTGTAATATTTAATGCTTTTATATTAAAATTTTTATTATTATTATACTTTAAGTTCTAGGGTACATGTGCATAACGTGCAGGTTTGTTACATATGTATACTTGTGCCATGTCGGTGTGCTGCACTCATCAACTGGTCAGCACCCATCAACTCGTCATTTACATCAGGTATAACTTCCAATGCAATCCCTCCCCCACCCGCCATAATAGGCCCCGGTGTGTGATGTTCCCCTTCCCGAGTCCAAGTGATCTCATTGTTCAGTTCCCACCTATGAGTGAGAACATGCGGTGTTTGGTTTTCTGTTCTTGCGATAGTTTGCTGAGAATGATGGTTTCCAGCTGCATCCATGTCCCTACAAAGGGCACAAACTCATCCTTTTTTTATGGCTGCATAGTATTCCATGGTGTATATGTGCCACATTTTCTTAATCCAGTCTGTCACAGATGGACATTTGGGTTGATTCCAAGTCTTTGCTATTGTGAATAGTGCCGCAATAAACATACGTGTGCATGTGTCTTTATAGCAGCATGATTCATAATCCTTTGGGTATATACCCAGTAATGGGATGGCTGGGTCATATGGTACATCTAGTTCTAGATCCTTGAGGAATCGCCATACTGTTTTCCATAATGGTTGAACTAGTTTACAATCCCACCAACAGTGTAAAAGTGTTCCTATTTCTCCACATCCTCTCCAGCACCTGTTGTTTCCTGACTTTTTAATGATTGCCATTCTAACTGGTGTGAGATGGTATCTCATTGTGGTTTTGATTTGCATTTCTCTGATGGCCAGTGATGACGAGCATTTTTTCATGTGTCTGTTGGCTGTATGAATGTCTTCTTTTGAGAAATGTCTGTTCATATCCTTTGTCCACTTTTTGATGGGGTTGTTTTTTTCTTGTAAATTTGTTTGAGTTCTTTGTAGGTTCTGGATATTAGCCCTTTGTCAGATGAGTAGGTTGCAAAAATTTTCTCCCATTCTGTAGGTTGCCTGTTCACTCTGATGGTAGTTTCTTTTGCTGTGCAGAAGCTCTTTAGTTTAATGAGATCCCATTTGTCAGTTTTGGCTTTTGTTGCCATTGCTTTTGGTGTTTTAGACATGAAGTCCTTGCCCATGCCTATGTCCTGAATGGTATTACCTAGGTTTTCTTCTAGGGTTTTTATAGTATTAGGTCTAACATTTAAGTCTCTAATCCATCTTGAATTAATTTTCGTATAAGGAGTAAGGGAAGGATCCAGTTTCAGCTTTCTACTTATGGCTAGCCAATTTTCCCAGCACCATTTATTAAATAGGGAATCCTTTCCCCATTTCTTGTTTTTGTCAGGTTTGTCAAAGATCAGATGATTGTAGATGTGTGGTATTATTTCGAAGGGCTTTGTTCTGTTCAATTGGTCTATATCTGTTTTGGTACCAGTACCATGCTCTTTTTGTTACTGTAGCCTTGTAGCATAGTTTGAAGTCAGGTAGCGTGATGCCTCCAGCTTTGTTCTTTTGACTTAGGATTGTCTTGGCAATGCGGGCTCTTTTTTGGTTCCATATGAATTTTAAAGCAGTTTTTTCCAATTCTGTGGAGAAATCCATTGGTAGCTTGATGGGGATGGCATTGAATTTATAAATCACCTTGCGCAGTATGGCCATTTTCACAATATTGATTCTTCCTATCCATGAGCATGGTATGTTCTTCCATTTGTTTGTGTCCTCTTTTATTTCACTGAGCAGTGGTTTGTAGTTCTCCTTGAGGAGGTCCTTTACATCCCTTGTAAGTTGGATTCCTAGGTATTTTATTCTCTTTGAAGCAATTGTGAATGGAAGTTCATTCCTGATTTGGCTCTCTGTCTGTTACTGGTGTATAAGAATGCTTGTGATTTTTGCACACTAATTTTGTATCCTGAGACTTTGCTGAAGTTTCTTATCAGCTTAAGGAGATTTTGGGCTGAGACAATGGGGTTTTCTAAATATACAATCATGTCATCTGCAAACAGGGACAATTTGACTTCTTCTTTTCCTAACTGAATACCCTTGATTTCTTTCTCTTGCCTGATTGCCCTAGCCAGAACTTCCAACACTATGTTGAATAGGAGTGGTGAGAGAGGGCATCCCTGTCTTGTGCCAGTTTTCAAAGGGAATTTTTCCAGTTTTTGCCCATTCAGTATGATATTGGCTGTGAGTTTGTCATAAATAGCTCTTATTATTTTGAGATCCGTTCCATCAATACCGAATTTACTGAGCGTTTTTAGCATGAAGGGCTGTTGAATTTTGTCAAAGGCCTTTTCTGCATCTATTGAGATAATCATGTGGTTTTTGTCTTTGGTTTTATTTATATGCTGGATTACGTTTATTGATTTGCGTATGTTGAACCAGCCTTGCATCCCAGGGATGAAGCCCACTTGATCATGGTGGATAAGCTTTTTGATGTCCTGCTGGATCCAGTTTGCCAGTATTTTATTGAGGATTTTTGCATCGATGTTCATCATGGATATTGGTCTAAAATTCTCTTTTTTTATTGTGTCTCTGCCAGGCTTTGGTATCAGGATGATGTTGGCCTCATAAAATGAGTTAGGGAGGATTCCCTCTTTTTCTATTGATTGGAATAGTTTCAGAAGGAATGGTACCAGTTCCTCTTTGTACCTCTGGTAGAATTCAGCTGTGAATCCATCTGGTCCTGGATTTTCTTTGGTTGGCAAGCTATTAATGATTGCCTCATTTTCAGAGCCTGCTGTTGGTCTATTCAGAGATTCAGCTTCTTCCTGGTTTAGTCTTGGGAGAGTGTAAGTGTCCAGGAAATTATCCATTTCTTCTAGATTTTCTAGTTTATTTGTGTAGAGGTGTTTATAGTATTCTCTGATGGTAGTTTGTATTTCTGTGGGGTCGGTGGTGATATCCCCTTTATCATTTTTTATTGCGTCTATTTGATTCTTCTCTCTTTTCTTCTTTATTAGTCTTGCTAGCGGTCTATCAATTTTGTTGATCTTTTCAAAGAACCAACTCCTGGATTCATTGATTTGTTGGAGGGTTTTTTGTGTCTCTATCTCCTTCAGTTCTGCTCTGATCTTAGTTATTTCTTGCCTTCTGCTAGCTTTTGAATGTGTTTTCTCTAGCTTCTCTAGTTCTTTTAATTGTGATGTTAGAGTGTCAATTTTAGATTTTTCCAGCTTTCTCTTGTGGGCATTTGGTGCTATAAATTTCCCTCTACACTTTTCAAACCCACAGTTAGGGTTCAGAAGATGAAGAAAAATCCATCAGGCAAACAGCAAAAAAAAAAAAAAGATATAATTGGAAAATGTGTGCAGAAACTTTATTTGATGTGAAGTTTTATTCCAACTTCTAAAATTCCCTCTGTGTCAAAGGGTTGAAAGACTAGAAATTATTTTTCCCTCCTTGTCTTCCAGTAGAGTTTTAGTTAGGGTTAGCTAATGAGAAGAACTTGGATGAGATGGAAAGCAAAATGAGCAAAATTACTATTATTTGGCTTAGAATAGGCATGTGGCATTTGTATATGACAGATGTGGGGTTTTGCCAGGACTGTTCACCCATCTCTCTGAGAACCACATACTCTGTTTTTCAGAAGTTGCTGTCACCTGTGATGCCTCCCTTGAAATTCTTGCACGTTCCATTTTTCTGAAAAACAGAAACACGCTCCCTATTCTTTGGTCTCCCAGTTCTTATATTATAATTATAGTATAAGATTCAAATTCTTCCCTGAAACACATAGAGTGGCTCATGTATAAATGAAAAATCCTAAGTAAGACAGAAAGGACCAAAATAATGTGATGTCAAAAAATCAACATTGAATTAAAAATTTATTGGCACGTTAAAAAAATACTGATTGAAGGAATACTTTTAAAATACCATAGATAATAATTTGTGGGAGCTTCAGATAACGAAAGTCCACATTATAAAATTTTAAAGAATACTTAAAATAGTAATATATAAAAAGAGATAAATGACAAGATAGAGAACGTTGATCTGAGAATTCGCACTTCTAACAAGTTCCTGGGTGTTGCTGCTACAATTTTTGTGAGAAATCGCTGTCATTGTGTGCATTGCCTTTCTGCTGTGGAGGCTGCTGTCAGCACTTGCACCCCAGGGTATTCATTCCTCTGTCCATTCTCTATATTCCCTGTACTTCAATCCTTATCATTCACATCACAGTTTCGTCAGATGACTCTACTTAGGCATGGAAAGAACCAAGATTTCCTAGGAAATTTTGGCCCTTTAGAAGAGTCCATATTCAATGAGAGATTGGTAAATAAACAGAACATTGTAGGGTCTTCTTTGAAGTAGGACAAGTTCCATGGTGCAATTTATGTTTCAAAGTTTCCTGTGGCATCAGGGTGACATGGGAATTTTACTTGAAATAACACCCTTGGTTGGCCCCTTTCTCTTTCTTAACCTGCTTCTTCACTGCTCTTCTCTATTTCTCTCTGGATAACTTCTGTAATAAATCAAGTTACTTGTATCCGGAAACTTCATAATCTGTATGGCTAGTAACTACACTTTTTGACAGTACAGCTTCTACCATAAAACATAGTTTTATTGGAAAGTGCTGTTCTAACGGGTTTCATTGATTTTATCTTGATTTTATCTTTCTACAGTGAAAGGTTATATATAGTCTGATTACATTATTTGAGGTAGAGATAGTAATAATTAGGGGCTGCATTTAATTTTAATTAAGGTTTATTATTTGTGGTTTGCCCTTACTCTTAAAATGTGCCCCGTATGAGGTCTCAGATAATGACCTCATGGTCTTTTAACTCTAATCTTTGTGTTCCTAGTACAAAGGTATTGTTGAATGTTCTTAGTTTCATAGCTTCTTAGCCTCATGCGCAGTCTAAGAAAAAAAAAAAATCCGTTAGTGGGTCGACACAGACCAGATTTTGACATCATTTCTCTGAAGTTCTTTTTTCTACATGATCTTGTTCCCTCAAGTTGTGACTGTCTTAGTATAGCTAAACTTTGACTTTACTTTCTGATTCACATGAATCTTCCAAAGACTCTGGTTAAAGAATTCTATTTAGTTGCTCAGTCCACTGAAAATTAGGTATAAATTGAAGAAAAAATCTTCAGCGAAGATTGAGCTTACTTAGTCTATTCTTATTGTCTCTGATATCCTTATTTTTCAATTCCTGGCTGCCTTGTATACTCTTCTATGCCTTTATTTGGTAGCTTAATTGTGATAAATCTACATTAGTTTGTTTTTGCCTCATTCTTATTTGGATTCTAAGGCTTTAGCTGGCTATCTTTCATCTGTTTGAATAATCCTCAGGCATTGTTTCTTCAACTATTCAGCCTTATTTTCTCTCTCTTATTTTTCAGTCTCCAGTTACCCAGATTAGACCACATAACTGTAACTATGTATTATCCTCTATCACTTAATTTTTATTCATGTTTTACTTCTTATATTCATTCTGGATATTTTCTTCAAACCTGTCTTCCAGCTCATTATTCTCTCTTCAGTTTAGTGTATTCTTTTGTTAAACACATTTATTTTATTGATTTATATACTTTTCAGTTCTCTGCCATATTTGTCTATCTTCTATCTTTTTGAACATGTTAAGCATTATCTACATAATTACATTTTCTGGACCTCTTCCAGGTCTATTTTTATTTTTTATTGTGTTTTGCTTTGTAATAATAATGAATTTTGTTTCCTTCCAAGTAAGGGGTATAGTGAATACAACATATAAGAATTGTAGAGATATTTCAAGGAGTAGAATTAATTTACATCCCTGTAAAGAGGGTATTTGTTTACTTTTATTGTATGTCAAGGGCAATAGCAACCTGTGATAACCTTAATCTGTTCAGAAAAGTTTAGATTATTTAGAGCAAGGCTGCAGTTTTTGAACATGCTAGTATATTTCTGATTCATTCTCACCAGTATAAATTATCATTTTATGGTCTTAAGATAAAGTGTAGGGGATTTAAAAGCTTCTTCTACTTGCCATTTTTCTGGATTCCATTTTTTTGTTGTTGTTCCCTATTTCCTCGAGGCTGTCAAAGTATCTGTTTAACTTTTTTTATATATCAGCTTCCTCTTCCAAAATTACTAGATGCTTCTAGGGGAAAAGTAGCTAAATACCAGTACTACTCCTTTTTTTATTTCTATGCTCCTTCACTGCCTTATTAGTTTCCTGTTTCTACCTAATGAGTTTAAAAAACAAAACAAAACAAAACAAAAAAACCAAAAATATTTCCTAAATTTCTAGCTTTTCTTAGCAGGGAGGTTGATCCAAATTATTTAGGTCTCCATTTCTCTATATGAGTATCTGCAAGCATGACTTTACTACAAACTATTTTTTTTCCTAAACCAAGGAATAAGTAAAAGCTATGTTTAACTTACAAACATTTAAAAAAAATAATTAAGTTAGGGCCTTAATACACATAAACATGTATTAAATGGTTTATGATAAAGGGCTTAGAAAAATGTTTTTCTCTGAATTGTGCTTATATCATCAACATCTGGATTATCATTTATTGTCTTCTATGTATTATAGTTGCTGAAGGCTGATGATATAGTCATGTCAGAATCATCACAATGTTTTATTAGCTATATCTGGCCAGACATGCTAATTATAATAGAGGTGACACCTCTGTCACATTTGTTCAAAGATCACACTTAATATAATCTTGATTAGATATATGTATAGCTATGATTGTTCAATTCTGTGTAGCTAAGCATATTATGGTTGTATTGTTCAGGAGTCTTGACTTAATTATCTAAAAATCTCCAAAATTTTAGTGGCTTAATAAAATATAATTGTATAATCTTCTCATGTAATGGTCCTAACTTACGGTTCAGACTGGCTGACAATCTCTCCCTTTCCTGTAAGTAGTAACTCAAAGACCTTGGCTATTTACCTCTGAGGGTCCACCACCTCTTAGAACCTTGTCATCAGAGATTGCATCAAGCAAAAGAAAGAAATCACTTCTCAGTCTTTTGATTAAGGTCAAGTATAGTATCTGTTCTTATCAGTTAAATATCTTATATATTCTCTTTCTCAGGACAATATTAAATGGATTGTTTGAAATAGCAAATGGAACACAAGTTTATTTTGTCTACTCCATACATTAACCAGGCACTGCAGTACTGCCAGGAAGAGATAGAAGAAAAAAGAGAAAGAGAAAGAGAGAAAGAATGAAAGAAAGAAAAAAAGAAGGAAAAAGGACAGAAAGAAATAAGAAAGAAAGAAAGAAAGAAAGAGAAAGAAAAGAAAGAAAAGAAAATAAAGAAAATAAAGAAAGAAGGAAGGAAGGAAGGAGGAAGGAAGGAAGGAAGGAAGGAAGGAAGGAAGGAAGGAAGGAAGGAAGGAAAGAAAAGAAAGAAAAGAAAGAAAGAAAAAGAAAGAAAGAAAGAAAGAAGGAAAGAAAGAAAGAAAAAGAAAGAGGAGAAAGAAAAAGTTTAGGCAAAGAAGCAAAAAGAAAACAATAATCACTGCCACGCAGATGATATCACTACAATTATAACTCAGATTCTTTATCTACAGTGAAAGTAGGAAATGCTACATGCCCAGAGAAAAGAGGAAACAGGCATCAGTGAATATCTGATAGTTTCTGACCCAATGGTAAAAACACCTTCATTTGTAAATAGGCATACTATTGTCTTCTGGGAACAAAATGCTGCCTTTTTTTTTTCTTCCAACCAGAAAGAGAGTAAATAAAGAAGAAAATAATAGAGGTTAGATGCTATAGATATCTTTGTTTCTGGTAAACACAGAATTCTAGATTGACCCTTTGCAATAACACATACATGCACATCTATACAACAACAAAACAATACGATTGTCCTATATAGTTTTTGTCTTCCATGCCCTGTGTATTACACAACTGCACTGCTAATAATACAAACTGAAGTTCAATAACTGAATGTTTTGCTCTTCTGTTACTTAATTTCTAAGCTGCATGCATTGTGAAGGCAGTAAATGTAAATGAAAGAACAATATAGACAAATCTTGTAAAATCTTGAGAAAGCAACATTGTTATAAATTTTAAGATAATTGATTAAACAAACAATGTCAATTTTTAGACCACAATGGGATAAAATTAGAAATCAATACAGGGGAGATAAGAGAAAAAATTGAAAAATACATGTATATTAAACAACACACTTCTACATAACACATGAGTCAAAGAAAAACTGTCAAGAGATATTTGAAAATATTTTGAACTAAATGAAAATGAAAGTAAAATATATCAAAATTTGTGGACTATAATAAAATGATGCTTAGAAATTTCTAGATTTGAATATAAAATAGAAATAATAAAGTTCTAAAATCAATAATAGAAGGACTTCCCTTAGGAAACTAGAAAAATGATAGTAAATTAAATCTACAATGAGCAGAAGAAATGAAATATTAAAGTAGAAATCAATAAAAGACAGATGTTCAATAGAAAAAAGTCAATAAAACCCCAAACCGCTTATTTGAAAAAAATCAATAAAATTAATAACACTTTTGCCACTTTAATAAGAAAAAAAGAAAGGAAACAAATTACATCTGAAATGAAAGAGGGCTTATTAGCACAGAATTCATGAACACTGAAAAATAATAAAAGTATACTCTGAACAACTCTATAATCACAAATTTGAAAACCTAAATGAAATGGGCCAGTTTTTTGAAAGACACAATCGGCCAAAATTCAGACAAGAAGAAATTAACCATCTAAATAGACCTATAATTATTTTTATAGTGAATAATTAATAATGTGCAAAAACAGAACGTATGAGGCCTAAATGGGTTTATTGGTGAATTCTAATATGGAATTTAGAAAAAAAATTTTTACTAAATTCTCGCAATGCCTTTCAGATTATAGAATCAAAGTGAATGCTTCCTAACAAATTCTATGAGGCCAGCATTAATCTAATGCCCAAACCAGGCAAAAACAGTACAAAGAAATACGACTACAGACCAATATTTTTCATAAACATAGATACAAGAATTCTCTGTACAACACCAAAAATTTAAGCCAAATAATATATAGAATGAATCATACATCACAACCAACTGAGATATATCCAGGTAGGCAAGGCTGCTTAAACATTCAAAAATCAATTTATAATCCATCATATCAACAGACTAAAGAAGAAAAAACATCTTATCAATAGATACAGAAAAAGTACTTGAAAAATTCAATATCCATTCATGATACAACAAAAAACCTCTAGGTAACCTAGTAATGAAGAAGAAATTCTTCAATGTGTATTCACAACAAAAACTACAGTTAACATTATACGTAATGGTGAGGAATTTAAACTTTTCTCACTAAGAAAAGACCAGGGTAAGGATGACCTTTGCCACCACTAATTTTCTTTTTTTTTTTTTTTTTTTTTTTTTTGAGACGGAGTCTCGCTCTGTAGCCCGGGCTGGAGTGCAGTGGCCGGATCTCAGCTCACTGCAAGCTCCGCCTCCCGGGTTTACGCCATTCTCCTGCCTCAGCCTCCCGAGTAACTGGGACTACAGGCGCCCGCCACCTCGCCCGGCTAGTATTTTTGTATTTTTTTAGTAGAGACGGGGTTTCACCGTGTTAGCCAGGATGGTCTCGATCTCCTGACCTCGTGATCCACCCGTCTCGGCCTCCCAAAGTGCTGGGATTACAGGCTTGAGCCACCGCGCCCGGCCGCCACCACTAATTTTCAACATTATACTGCAAGTCCTAGCCAATGCAGTAATACAGAAAAAGAAAGTAAAATATATACAGATTGAGAAGGCAGAAATGAGAATATCTGCTCAAAGATGAATGATTATCTATATAAAAAATAAAAACAGTTGTGACAGAGAGAGACTCTGTCTCAAAAATAAATAAATAAAAATAAAAAATAAAAATAATTTTAAAAACTGGAACTTATAAATGAGTATAGCAAGGTTGTATGATATAAAGCTAATATACAAAAGCCAATTGCTTTTTTATATACTAATAATGAACAAGTAAAATTCGAAATTAAAAACACAATACCAGTGACATTAGCTCCTTCTAACATGAAATACTTTGGTATAAATATAACGAAGTATGTGTAAGATCTATATGAGAAAAACTACAAAACTGATAAAAGAAATGAAAGATAAATTAAGTAAATGGAAAGGTATCCCATGTTCATGGATAAGAAGAAAAAGCATTGTCAAAATGTCAGTTTTTTCCAACTTTATCTATAGATATAATAGAATGCCAATAAAAATCCCAGAAAATTATTTTGTGGATATTGATAAAGTTACTCTAAATTTTATATGAAGAGGCAAAAAATTCAGTAGAGCCCACAAAATATGAAGAAGAATTTGGAATACCGATACTACTTGACTTCAAGATTTAATTTAAACCTACAGTAATCAAGACAATGTGATAGGCAAAAAGGTAGACAAATCGGTCATAAATAGAAAAGAGAACTCAGAAATAGTGCTACATAAATATAGTCAAATTATTAAAAAAGAGGTAATACAATGAGGGAAAGATAGTCATTTCAACATATGGTGCTGAAAGAACTGGACATAACATGCAGCAAAAATTAAATTAGACACAACTCTTACATCCTTCACAAAAATTAAAATGGATTATAGACCCAAATGTAAAATGCAAAACTACAGAACTCCTAAGAGATAACAGAGAAGAAAACTTAGATAATCTTGGACACTGTGATGACTTCTTAGATACAACACCAAAAGCAAAATACATTTAAAAATAATTAAGCTGGACTTCACTCAAATTAAAAACTTCTGCTCTGCAAAAGATAATGTCAAGAAAATGAGAAGATAAGCCATAGGTTGGGAGATAATAGTTGAAAAAGACACAACTGTTAAAGGACTATTATCCCAAATATACAAAGAACTTTTAAAACTTAAGAAAATAAACATCTCAGTTAAGTAGCAAGCTTTCCATCTTGGGAGCAGTCAGCCTTTCACTGAAGCCCAGAGAACAGCTGCTGCAGAGCTGTGCCTCCCCTTGTCACCTGTGAGGGGCCCTCCTCCTCCTCTCACAGGATCAATAAGGAGCTAGGCTGTCTCTCTGGCCCAGTGGAAGAAACCAGGCAAACTGAAAAAAAAAGTACTATCACACTGTAGATATAAACCAAAGTTTTAAATCAAAGGTACACCTAAACAGATGAATGAAAACAAAAACAATCACACATGAAAATAAAACCAAGAAGCCCTTTATGGCTTTAACCAATGCCTCCAAAGAGGGAGCAAAAGCTGCAAACCTCTCAAGATCCAGACCACTCCCAAGGACAGCTCATAAATTAGGATGTTTCAGTGGTTGCAAATGAAATACAATCCATATTTCTTTCTTTCTTTCTTTTTTATATTTTTATTTTGAGTTCAGGGGTACAACTGCAGGTTTGTTACACAGGTTAACTGTGCTATGGGGATTTGTTGTACAGATTATTTCATCATCAGCTATTAAGCCTAGTACCCATGATTTATTTTTACTGATATTCTCCCTTCTCCCACCCTCCACCCTCCAAAAGGCCCCAGTGTGTGTTGTTCCCCACTGTGTTCATGTGTTCTCATCTGCCCACTTCTCAGCTGCTTCTCAGCTGACCACCTACGCACAAAGGCCTACTACAACTTGAGTGTCCCACGGTTGAAGATTTAAAAAATACTTAGTAAAACATGAAATATAATCTATAAGGATAGAAAGGATTACAAAACAAATGGGTACTAAGATTTTTTAATGAATATTTTCTTAAAAAATTTTGAGTTAGAAGATTTACATTTTCAAGGGACTGGTTCTCAGACTGGGAATCACACCCCAGCCACATCAGTGAAAATGTAGAATCTTGGCCATCTTAGCCTCTAGACTACAAGCTGGAATGTCTTCTTTGTAAATACCAAAGAGGATCCAAAGCAGGCAAGATTTTAGTTAATTCTGTTTAAAATCTGAGTTCTGGGTATTTTTCTTCATTTAGTTTTGGTTTTGGTTTGCCAACAGAATTTCTAAGGCTATATCTTTCTTTTGTCTCTTTTCATAGGTCCAATAAGATAGTTGTTTAAGCTGAGAGTGCTCCAAGTATTTTTTTTCTTTTAAATACAGCCAATTTGTTTATTCCATAGGAAACTCAAAAATAAACTTTTTTTTTCCTTTTTTTCATAGAAAGCTGCAGAGGTGGTATTCATTCCAGGCTTGGAATATCATGGATTTAAGTGTCATTTATAAACTGGGGACAGAATATGTAGTCCCTTCTGATCCCCCCAAAAATTTACTCCAAGAAAAAGACTGAGATAGCAAAAGACTGTTGTTGCCACAGATGGTTAAGGATGGTGTTTGCATGTACAGTGCCTCCAGTATCCCACAAGTTTGTGAGGGACCACCAGTCAGCCCCGTTAATCTGTGACACCAGGTAGTTCCTCCTGGAATTAAACTTTCCCAGAACTAACCAGACAACAAAGATTGAGACAAGCAAAGCCTCTTATGCATGGGAGTTATTAAGAGAAACTCCACCTGAGAGTTTGATTCATTCAAAGTGAGAGTGGGCTGCTTCATATCTTATGTTTCCCAGTGTTCTTAGCCCTTTCAGACTGACCACCTGGTAAATAATTATTAGGGAGAATAAATTGACTCAGGAGACAGAAGTGTACTTGCAAAGGATTATCTTTGGAACTTGAACGAGCCCAAGAGGCAGGTATTATCTTGTGTAAACGTCCATCCAGGTGTGTTCGCATTCCTCAGTGGATGCAGATAACATTTTAGAGTCCCTTTGTGCTCTTGGGGTGGGAGAATAAGACTAGGTTAGAGGGACCTTGATGCTGAGGCAGCTGCTAAGGCTTCTCAGCATGTCAAAGTGCCAGTCTTTGGGATATCATCTTTTGAATCTCAACATAAGTTTTTATAAAGACAATGCTCTAAGAATGGGGAAACCAGAACCAGGAAGGCGCTGAGCTTAAACTGAAGCAAGTTCGGTGTACGCCGGCGGCGCCCCGATCTAAAGAAACGTCTCGGGGGTCTGCGGCGCTTGCACGGAAGCGGAAGGTGTGAGCCCAAAGAAATGGGACGTCGGTCATCAGATACTGAAGAGGAAAGCAGAAGCAAGAGAAAAAAGAAACACCGTAGACGGTCCTCCTCAAGCAGTTCTTCAGATAGTAGAACATACAGCCGAAAGAAAGGAGGAAGGAAATCAAGATCAAAGTCAAGATCCTGGTCCAGAGATCTTCAGCCTCGTTCACATTCTTCTGATAGAAGACGCAGGCATCGATCAAGCAGTAGCTCTTCTTATGGCTCCAGAAGAAAACGAAGTCGAAGTCGTTCAAGGGGTCGAGGGAAATCCTATAGAGCTCAGAGGTCTAGGTCGAAAAGCAGAACAAGAAGGTCCAGGTCAAGACCTCGTCTCCGTTCTCACAGTCGTAGCAGTGAAAGGTCCAGTCACAGAAGAACACGTAGTCGATCTCGGGATAGAGAACGACGTAAAGGCAGAGATAAAGAGAAAAGAGAAAAGGAGAAGGACAAAGGGAAGGACAAGGAATTACATAACATCAAACGTGGGGAATCTGGAAACATCAAAGCTGGATTAGAACATCTGCCACCAGCTGAACAGGCCAAAGCCAGACTACAGCTGGTTCTTGAAGCTGCTGCAAAAGCTGATGAAGCATTGAAAGCCAAAGAAAGAAATGAGGAAGAAGCAAAGAGAAGAAAGGAGGAAGACCAACCCACCCTGGTAGAACAAGTAAAAAGAGTGAAAGAAATTGAAGCTATTGAAAGTGATTCTTTTGTTCAGCAGACATTCAGATCAAGTAAAGAAGTCAAAAAGTCAGTGGAACCTAGTGAAGTGAAACAGGCAACTTCAACATCAGGACCAGCATCAGCAGTTGCCGATCCACCCAGTACTGAAAAAGAGATAGATCCCAGCAGCATCCCTACTGCTATCAAGTACCAAGATGACAATTCCCTGGCCCATCCAAATTTATTTATCGAGAAAGCTGATGCTGAGGAAAAATGGTTCAAGAGGTTAATTGCTCTCCGACAAGAAAGACTAATGGGCAGTCCTGTGGCCTAAGTAATATACATATAGTTGGATTGGATTGTCAGCAATAACATTGGAAATTGAAGTTTTTAAATCCCAATATTAACTTTTTACTCTTAAAAGGATTTTTCTGATTATATATAAAGGTAGTCTCATTTCATTTGTCTCTCATGTAGGCTTGAATATTTGTTGATTTGAATTAAATCAAACATTGTGAAAATTAAAACATAAAATTTAAGATTGCATGAAAATGTTATACTGTTAATAAAGCTAATCATAAATAAGTCTGTTAAAATGAATGGTACACAGTAGTGTTTCTTAGTGCAATCATGAGGATTGAATTACATGCTATAAATATGAGATTTCATCTTTCATATGGTATTCAACCATTTTTAAATATTTTATTTCACCATATTGCAAATTTTTAGGCACAATGAAAAGCACGCTAAACAATATAAGCAGAATGTGCATGTTAAAGAACATATTTATGGGAAAAAAAATTTTTGAAACTTAAATAAATTGATGGTTTTGCTTGGAGATCAGCTTCTACTAGATGCTCCCTTGCAACATGTTAGCAGATCTCAGCTCATTTTAGAAATCATATGTTCATGCTAGACCTAATCAGTTGGCCAAATACCTATGATAGAGAAATCATTTCTGAGAAAACCGATAAGAGCTCTCACTTCAATCTTACTTAACCCACTGCTATTCCCTGTGGGGAAAACCAGCTAATTGTTTTGATAAGGCTATCTGCCATTGTAGAATACCTTTCTCTAGTAGCTGAATGACAATCAACTGTATGTTCCATACTAAACATGCCAGAGATAGGACTTTTAGGCCTTGCTTTACAAAACTGGTTTTTAACAGCTGACATGAATATTTCCTGTTTCTATTTTCTCCTGTTGTCCAGTCACTCTAATTTAGTCTCTGTGAAACTGTAGCTCAGAACACAAGATAAGCACAAAAAGTCTTCAGGGTAGGACTGCCAACATATAGGACATTTTAATGCCATCTTCTTTATATTTCTGGGACTATTAAAATTCAAATCTCTGTTGAAAATGAAAAATATAAAACACTCAATTGCACAGAGTATAGAAAATAAGTGATGATGAAACATTTGGTTTCATACAAACATGCTTTCCCATTCTAAATAGATGCTAGTTTCCTTTTTCCTTAGCTGCAAATAAAAGTGCCCTAAATGAAAAAAAAAAAAAAAAAAAAAAAAAAAAAAGAATGGGGAAACCAGGAGCCTAGAGTCAGGAAAACATCAGTCTAAAGTTGAGTCAAGCGGAAAGAAATGTTAAGACCAACTTGGTCACTCCATGTAAATGTCTGGGCAATCTGATAAAATGAGTATCATTCTCAAATAAAATATTCCAATAAACATCTGGGTTGCATAATCAATTTTTCTAATTATGTATTGTTAATAAGAAGAGTAGATTCTTATTGAGTCTATAAAAATAATTACATTGCCATGAAAATGAGAATACCTGATAAGTTTCTAAATTCCAGAGGGGTCAGGAAGGAAGGAAAAAATGAACATTTCATTTCTCTATAAAAGCACAGTTTAATAACTTGGTATGAATTATAGGTCAATTAAGAGAAAATATAAAGGGATTATTAATATCCAGAAAATAGAATATTGACATATTAGCAATATCCTATGCAGAGCCATAATTATCCATCCTTCCTTCCTTCCTTCCTTCCTTTCTTCTTTCCTTCATATGTAATTAATTTTTAATTTGCTTGATCTTAGATTAGCAGTTTTCTGAACACATCTGCTTCTTCACTGGAGCTGGAAATCCTGATTCAATTCATTGGTATGATTTCAATGGTATTTTAAGGAATGCCATAAGAAACATATACCTGACATAGAGTCCTGAATCTCTAAGACAGATTTGCAAGGGCTTCCAAGGAGGGATCAGAGTAAAATAAAACAACTTGTAGATTAAAGCATCTGTGGTCAAGTTATTACTAATAATTTTTAAAAGTGAAAGATCTGATGTGACTTAATTACACAAAAAACTCAACTAATAAGGATAAATGGTTGTTTCCATGGCATGGAAAACAAAATAGTCAATCCAAAAATGTTTTAGATAAAATATCTGCAAACATATATGAAAATGGATGGCCATATCTTTAGAGAGAAAACAATATTCAGATATAACATCAAATTTCCCTAAATTTAATGTACCATGAATATACCAAACATGGTATATCAAGATTATAAAAATTGTATCAATATCATAAATTAGAATATATCAAGATTATATCAAGTTTAGAATATATCAAGCTGGAATATATCAAGATTATAAAGTAAAAAGATTCTGTAAGCCCGGAGTAAGTCCTAAACATATGAATTAAACTTCATAGGTTAAATGATATGAATCCTCAATTGAACCACTGCCCTAGAACTTATTGAATTTTGAATTCTTTAATTTGTTAAAGGATACAATTACAATCAGGTTAATATTTTTAAAACATTTACTGAAATTATGACTGAAAAACACCATATTGTTTTTATCTAAAATCAGGCAAAGCATTACTGGGACTCTCATAAATAGAAAAAAATACATGGACAGTAAGGATATTGATGATTCCCTGGGAATTTCCCATACAGCATGTAGTTTCTGGAATTTTTATAATAATAATACTTTACCCACATTGATTAACCCAGGGAAGGCTAAGCATCCCTTCTGATTTTACAATTCTTCCTACTTAATTCAAAATGTGAAATAAACATAATTATTTTTAGCATTTCTCCTTGTATAAAGTGAAAAAAATAAATTCTTTGTGATTTTCCATGTACCCCGTGAAATCCTAAAGACAGTTTTAGATGCAAAACATATAATTTAGAATTTGATTTGAGGACAGCAAAGTGTTAGAAATTATGAAATTTGATCAAAAGTAGGAAGACTTTGTTCTTTTAATTAATGAAGGACATGATAGAGTCAACACACAACACAGTTAACTATTCTGGTAAGACACAGTTAACTATTCTGGTAAGAAGGACATGATAGAGTCAACACACAACACAGTTAACTCTTCTGGTAACTATTTGTATTTTTGTCAGATTACTCAGAAGGTAAAGAAAAACCTTTTCTAAACTCTTAAGAGAAGACCAATAATCCATGTAAATTTTGTCATTTTTACAGAAAGAAAATCAAATCTAATCTAATTTTGTATTAGTATAATTTTAATACAAAAGCTCTTCTTAACCTTAAATAAATCCATCAAGCCTTAGCCTGACATATGAAATTCTTTTTCCTTGAACCTTCTACAACTTTCTATATCCATTTAGATTTTTTCACACACTCTCCTCTTTCTTATTCTGGATAAACCAGTCATTTTACTTTGGAACAAAGTTGTCCTATTTTTCCATACATTGCATATAAAATTGTTCCTCTTGGCCACAATTGCTCCTAGTAGAGTCTCTCTTACCTACATTGGTTATAATTTTTAACCACAGTAGCTTCTACTTCCCAGAAAATCTATGAGGTGGATAAGTATGAACTATCTTTTCTACACCAGCATTTTGTAACAGACTAACAGAGCTAGTCTTACAACTTACATGTTAAAACTTTTTATAGCCATACACTTCCTTCAGATATGTATACAGTCTCTCTGTACCATCAAAATAAGAGAAAAAGTATAAAGCTCGTAATTATGCTTCAGTATCCTTTTTTTACTAGAAATAATCTAGATATTTAATGACTTCCCATTATATATCTTAATTAACGTAAGTCTAAGGTTTTAAGTTACTAAATGTCTTGGAAAATATCTTCAAACCAATTGTCATGCTACAAAACAGAATAACTGTTGAATTAAAGTTTGTCAGAATAATGATTCAATTTGATTAAACATTTCATAATCATCTTAGATATCTATTATATGTAATGCAAGCTTATTTGATGAGTAAACCTGTACAAGTTTAGGGTGAACGTGCCCAAGTAGAATAAAAACATGTGTTAACACAAGTAACTCAGAACATCCCTGTTTTTGATAAAAGAACAATATTAAATGAGTCTTGCTGCCAAAGACTTACCTAATTTATGTGTACTTGAATTCTTGAAAACATTTGAGTTACAAACATTTGAGTTTATAGAAGCTAAACATTGAGCTTAGTAGTTTATATAAGAATACTTTTTTCCACACTGAAAGTATTAGAAATTCAATTTCCTTAATTTCTAAGAATCTTAAGAATATTCAGTTTATATAAGCGCTTATTTATCTGTAAACTAGTCGAAATAGATCTCCTTTTAGAGATTTATCATATAATTTGAGAATACTACTTGAAGGAAGGATAATATTACACATATAACCTACATACATTCATGTACACTATAAAGATAAAAGTACTCCATTCTGATGCTAATTCACCATGTAGACTTCTGATTAACCCCAGTTGCATGAGTGCCTCCTTATTCCTACTTTATTTACTGTCCTTAGTGTAAAAATGTGTACTCACTATACATCTTGCCTTTAAATCAATACAATCTTGCTGTTATTGCACAAATCATAGCGTATGATGCACATAGCATTCTTGCCTGTTCTGGAGTTACCTTTAGTAGACTCTATCGAGCATGTTCCCCTTTTCCCCATGGTATATAAGCCCTGAGTTTGGAATGTAATGCTGTGGAGATCTACCTGTCTTGCCACCCAAGATCATGCTTCCCTTTTTTAGTTCCTAAATAATTCATGCTTTACTGATAAACTGGATTTGTCTGCCTTGTTATTTGATGTCTCCATTCCTTCTGCATTTGGGGGCTGCTTTGCATATGTGTCCCATTCATGGAACACATACACACACATGTGAACATACAGAGATAGAAATAGAGAGCTTCCAGCTTTCATTCTAAAATTTTGGTTCACTCACTCGTAAAAACGAGCTCTTGTTCTTGCCCTACCTTTATATTTTTGGCAGGATTATGTTTCTGTTAAATGGGGGAAGTTGAGATTACCTGCTTAGATGACTGCTGAAGCATCTGCACCAATATTTGTGAAGGAGACTTTTTTTCTGTGCCATGATATATAAATAATACTGTGGAGACTGAAGTGCACTGCAAAGGACTAAGGAGAAATCAGGCAGCTGTCTAGGTATCTCCAAAGACCATCTCAATTGAAAAAAAAATTCAGCCTGTTCCAATTAGTTTTTTCAGCCTCGGGTGCTAGCAATTGTTCTCTCTTAAATTTAAGTAGAGTTCTAACTCTAAAGGAGATCGACAAGGGGAAGAATACTTGGAAAGCAGCTATGTTAACACATTTGTCAGTCACGGAGTTTCGTTAGCTTTGAGGGATAATTACTAATTCCTTGAGTAAAGACCCTAATGGGGTCTTGGGATTTGGGTTTCTTTTTTATGGATATTCTTGCAGTTGTCCTGAACCCCTTTGTTTCCACTAAAGTAGGGGTCCCCAAACCCCAGGCTGTGGACCATTACCAGTCCGTGGGCTGTTAGGAACCAGGCCACACAGCAGGAGGTGAACAGCAGGCTAGTGAGCATTACCGCCTGAGATCTACCTCCTGTCAGATCAGCACTGACATTAGATTCCCATAGGAGTGTGACCCCCATTGTGAACTGTGCATGTGAGGGATCTAGGTTGTACACTCCTTTTGAGAAACTAATGCCTGATGATTTAAGTTGTAACAGTTTCATCCCAAAATCATGTCCCCCATGGCAAAATTGTCTTCAATGAAACCTGTCCGTGGTGTCAAAAAGGTTGAGGACTGCTTCACTAAAGGGATGGGTGGAACGTGTTGACAAGAGCAACCACTGCCTCATGGCTAATAAGAACTGTTCAGGTGCAAAGGAGCATAGTAGGCCAGCGAAGTTGAAGAAAACAAAGAATACTGATATTCCAGTTGGAAATAATATATTTTTCCAGGTTTACTGGATTAGTGAAATTAAGCATAAAGCTATACAGGTTAATGAGAAGTCCTACTGAGACAAAAGATTGTTTAGATAAACTCAAGTCATAAGGTAGATCAAGTCCCACCACAGGTATGGTTTGCCTGCTCCAAGTGAGGGTGGGTGGAGAATAGGAGGAAAGTTTGCTTTTGTGTTCACTGGGAAGATGAAGGGGAATCCATTCATGGGATGATTTTTGCATCTCCTTCTGCACAAGGGTAATGGTTGTGTGAAGGAATACCACTGGAAAGATGAATTTTTGACTCTTGCTCCCTTTTGCATCTTAAGGCCAGGTTATATGTTTCTTTATACTATCTGCAAGTGTCTCTCCATAAAATGATTTTTTAGGGAGCAGATTGCTCTAGCACCTTTTACTCTAATTGTTTGAATTATAAAGGCTTGAGATTGCATTGTGTTGACTAGGCTTTGTCTGCAATGGAGCCCTTAGGGTTTTGAGCTAGTGACTGTATTTCAGAGATAGTAGTCTTCCACCACTTTACATTACGTTTTTAAATAATATCTGTAATCTTTGTTGTAAGATCTTAAGAAACCTAACACCAACGGCAGAGGTGATTCAGCCCTCAAGAACATCAGCATCAGAGTTGTTCTTTCAAACATTTTTTTTTTTTTTTTTTTTTTTTTTTTGAGACAAAGTCTCACTCTGCTGCCCAGGCTGGAGTGCAGTGGTGTGATCTCCACTCACTGCAAGCTCCGCCTCCCAGGTTCACGCCATTCTCCTGCCTCAGCCTCCCGAGTAGCTGGGACTACAGGTGCCCGCCACCACGCCCTGCCAATTTTTTGTATTTTTAGTAGAAACGGAGTTTCACCATGTTAGCCAGGATAGCCTTGATCTCCTGACCTCGTGATCTGCCTGCCTTGGCCTCCCAAAATGCTGGGATTACAGGCGTGAGCCACCACGCCTGGCCCTTTCAAACATATTCTAATCTACATCTGTAATTAACGCTGGATTCATCTCTCCGTCTTATGATATGTTGCATCTCTGTCTAATAAGCTGTTCCTCCAATGGCTTTAGCCTGCCTGTAAGCCTCAGGACTGTTCTGACTTTTTTGATAGTCCATTTCCCAGGCCCACAAGCAGCTGCACAAGTGGATATAAATCAGTGGAGCCTGGGAGAACATGTGCTGATGACCAGACTGAATTGTTACTAAATTCTTCCTTGTTGTTACAGGTGTCTTTAAAGTCGTTGACAGTACTATGTAAATCTAAGCGAGACAAAGGCTTAAAGTGTACTTGTTCAAATGGGTATTCAGTTCACTGACTTTTCATTACAGGTAGGGAAAGGCCAATAATATGGGTTGGAATGGAAAACTGGGAAGCAGGAGAATTTAATGGAACCAGGGTAGGGTAAAGAGGAGGAGTAAGGTCCAAAAGTGAACAAAGAAAAACACAGAATAAGGAGGAATCGTTGGTAAGAAAAATGGCAGTGATGGTATTCAAAGATGGTTTTGAGTGAAGAAATTGTGTGAATTTGCTGGAGATAAAGAAGGAGCAGGAGGAGTTAACTTGTGGTGAGAGACACAATCCTTAGTAAAACTATGCCAAATGGAGATAATGAACTGAATTGTTGCTATAATGGCAAAACATATAATTCACAGGGATTTTGAAGGGGGTCAAGGTGTGCATTGGCATTTCTTCTAGTAACAAGGTTAAACAAAAGCTGGCAACCAAACCAAAAGAGCAGTAAAACAAACAATTACCATCGAATCTTTACCATATTGTCATGAACAATGTCCGGAGCACAGGACTCAGGCACTGCTTTCACTGTGGGATGCCCAAATTGTGGGGCACAACTGGCTGGAGCGACCTCAGTCGCTGAGGGGAGAAGATGGGGGTCCAGAGATGGGCTTCCAGTCCTATCCAGGTTACGGCACAACACAAAGACAAAAAACAAACAACTAAGGGACTTGGTCTTAGTCAGGCTGCTGAAACAGGAACAGAACCCCAGATGCAAAGATCAGGGAGTCTCACAGCTTGGTTTTGCCTTAGACTTTATAGAGAGGAACAGAGAAGTTATAGGTGGTGTGCTTTTACAGGTGACAGGTGGTTTTTAACTAACCAGTACATGTTTATATCTATGTGTAGACAGTTTTGAGGATAAATAGTTCAGCTAATCATTTATAAGATAAACAATGGGAACTTAAAGGGTCTATATCTGGCCTTGCCACGGACAGCAAGGGGGTCATACTGTTATCTAAATTGTGTGGAGAAAGATAACTTAGACTGTTAGCTAAGTTATGTGGGGAAAGGCGGTTCTTTGCTGTAAACCGTTTTCATAAAACACCGTCAGGGATTTCTTAACTGGTGCTATTTTCCAGGAGCACAGAACTGGGGAAAATTCCAACACTGTCAACCCTTTTATATTTATTGTTTAATATTTACAAGTGGTTTGTCAATCATGTTTCTCATCTTATACTATTTTTCGCATTTCCTTCTCTTTTGATTTTCTTCAGAGAAACTATGTTTTGTTTTCTGGTGTTTCACATAGGTTATGTGGAAGTTATAAATGTTTTGTAAACCAGCCATAGTTGTCTTTCAGTATATTAAATACAAATGTTTATCTATATATCGCTAATGATTAAAGACAATGTAAAGTTATCCTTTTCAAAATAATGTACTTAGCCTAATTTCTTCTGCTAATACCTTCCTTATTTGTAAGTCTAAGTTAACACAGGTCTAGTCAATTATAGACCTAGATTATGAGAATTTTATTAATTTGAATTCTAAAACTTTACATACCATATGAAATCTTCAAACTTATTTTTCCATTCAGTTTATAATCAATAACTAAATATTATTTTACACAGAACTATACAGTAATTTTAATATGTACTTTTAGTACTTATTGTCAGTCATTTTATACCATTTACTTCTTTTACCTCCCCCACCCAATGCCAGACCGTTCACTGCTACATTAATAGTTGTGACGTGTTCTGCATTCTAGTGAATGACAGAAGAATAGTGATTAGTATGGCTAGAGAACTTCAGGAAAATTCATTGTTCTTATGGTGTCTGGCAGTGACATGGGACCATTCCAGTTCTCACACTCCATAGCAAGAAGCAAAACTGTACAATGCACATGTATATATTTTCACCTTATACTGCATATAGATTGCTCAGTCTTCCCCACTGTCAGCCTCCTCTCTCCAACTACCAGCCTTCACCAAACAACATACATCTCATTTCAGACATGATTAACATCATCAGGAAGGACTAATGGAGAGCACCTACAGTTTCAAAAACTTTCAAATCCAAATAAAAAATAATTGTTTTCATGGAGGGCAGTTTTTAGAGGTCTGGTCCATTGATGTCCTGGCCCTTGACACCTATCAACCAAATAGTGTCTCAAAGCCCGTATATGAATTCAAGGATCCTGATGATTTGAAACCATAGTTGATATATGATGCATACAAAGAAAAATTTCTTATAAGCATTCAAAGTAAAAATGGAAATTCACATGGTTGAGAGCCTAGTTTAGTACTCAGATAAGGAAATTCAATGCCTTATTAAATCTATCTATCTATCTATCTATCTATCTATCTATCATCATTTATTTTGAGCTTATTGATGAACTACCATCATAGGAAAGGGGAAACAATACCAGCGAGAGGAAACCATGAAAATACTAATCAGGGAGAACCAGGAAAAGGTCTAAGAGCCAAAGCAGGTTAACTGCGTGTCACTGTCCTTTAAACACGGAGAGATAGTTCACATTAATTCACGTTCTCAATCCATTGTTTTAAGCCTACTCTGTCACAACAGTTTCCCCACTCAAATACTTTATTTTTGACATTTATCAGTTACATTACCTAGTTAGATTAGGCAATAATCTTCTTACAAAGGAGAGAGTATCTCAAGAGTCCTTGAGTAACTGAGCATTTTTCTCTGAGTTTCTTACATATGAATGATAACTTGTTCAGGCAGGGACCTCTTAGATCCTAAACTTTACCCCTCAAAATTCCTGTGTCTTTTTTGTGTTTCATGTCAAGAAATAGACTTCTGAAACCGGTCTTTTTTTTTTTCTTTGTAGCTAACCTATTTTTTTTTTTTTTTCTTTATAAATGCCTTCAGGATTTTTTTTTCTACTTGTTGAAATTCAAACATTTTTCAGCCCTAGGATATATCTACAGAGAACTGCTTTTAATTTTACTTTTCCACTGGAATGCACAAAACCCTTTCAAATGTTAGACTCAGATTTTTCTTCATTTCCATAATGAAGTCAAGTGAAGTAGATATAAAGTTCTAGAAGTGTACCTCTAGAAGTGGACAGACCAGATTTGCAGGGTCTGCCACCTACTGACTCTGATGAGTTATTTAAAATTCTGTGCAAACTTCTTCTCATCAGTTATTAAATAGAGGTAAGAAGATATTTAATCAGATTTTCCTGGAGATTAAATGAGATAATGGTAGATACTTAGGGCTTTGGTTTGAATGTTTGTGTTTCCTCCAAAAGTCATGTTGAAACTTAATGTCCAATGTAACAGTATTAAGAAGTGGGGTCTTCAGGAGGTAATTAGGAGACCAGGGCTCTGTTGTCATGGATGAGATTAGTGATTTGATTTACAAAAGAGTTTGAGGGGGTGAGTTTAGCCCCATTTTATGTCTTCTGCCATGTGAGGACACAGTGTTCATCACTTTTGCCCTTCCAGCTCTTCCACCATGTGGGGAAGTTGCCACAAGGACACCATTGATAGAATGGCCCCACCAAACACCAAACCTGCCAGTGCCTTGATCTTAAACTTCCTAAGCTTTAGAAATATGCAAAATAAATTTTAGTTTTTTATAAATTATGCAGTCTCAGGTATATTTTTTAGAGCAGCAGGAATGGACTATGACACTTAGTAAATGGTAAATAATTTATATATGTTAGTTATTTGTAATTATTGCTTTATTTCTATATTCATGGTTTCTTCCACTGAAAACTGATAGGTCTTTGACAGAATTTCTATAATCTTCCTGTTAGATTGAATGCCTGTTACCTTTTAAAAATTATTTATCTATTATTTTCCTCTCTAAAAAAATTTTCCTGTGCGTTATGAGTAAAAATATTAAATGTATTATCTAAGTGGTCATTTTATCTATCTCAAACTTTCTTAGCTTCCAAAGATTTTAATGTTTATTTTGTATTTTAGGTTTTCTCTCTTCTGTTTCTTCCTCCCTTCCTCCTTTCCCACCCTCCTGTCAATTCCCATTATATCTCTGTTTTTGATTCAAGGTGCTCTTTCTTTGTAGCTCCCTAGTGGTATTAACAGAGACTTTTTCTAAAGATATGTACATCTTCGAAATCATCAAGGCATCATCCCCTTTTCTATAGCTTCTATTAATAGGCTTGTTGTTGCTTCTGTTTTTATGTTTGAGTTCAGAAGATCTGTCCAGTTCAAAACTAGTTCATATACATAATTACCACCATCCACATGGGTGCTAGTAAGTCTCCTTCCAGATTGCAATAAGAGGGTCAGGTTGATATAAAAAATCCTTACTCGTCGGTCAATTTGCAAATTATGTTCAAAGTTCTTTGATGATGTTTTATGGGCCTGAAATTAGGTCTCATCTTCTATCCCTTTGGATTTTTTGATTAAACTATAGAGTCAGGTGCAGTTTGAAGTTCTTCTTTTAACACTATAGTTCATGAACACCCTCACTCTCAGCATGGTAAGCCTCGTCTTAGCACTTTTCTCAGTGCTTTCCTAAGATGTGTAAGCACTCCAGGGAGTGAGGAAGCACTGCACATGCCTGTACCCTGCAGTGACGCAGGCTGGCAGAGTCTCCCAATACAAGTGAGAAAGAGCTGTTGACAAAGGCTGGGGACAGAATTTTCACTCTGCCTGGATAAAATTGTAACTTTTCTGCACTTGACGGAAAGCTGCTTTTTTTTCCCCCCTCATCATTTTTGCATCTAGTTCTCAGTCTGGCAAAGTCAGATGGGTTGTCATAGTCTTTTCTTCTTTTTTCTTTTTTTTGGCAACTGTTCTGGTTTGTTAAGACTGTAGTTGAATGTAGTATGTTAAGAGTATATAATCCTTTCCTGTTTTGTTTTTGGTTACCTATTCTCCTTCATATGACTGCGGTTGCATATGACATGTGGTTCATAGATAGACTTTTAATACTTTTAAATCCGTCTCCACTAACAATGGCATTTATTTAAAATCTGATTGAAAATTTACCTACGTTCTTTTTTTCTTTAATTAGTTACAACAGCACAAACCATTTTTTCTCCCCTCCCTCATTGTGTGCATGTGCGTGTGTGTGTGTGTGTGTGTGTGTGTGTGTGTGTGTAAGAGGAAACTTTGTAAGAAGCATATCAAACCCCTATAGTTTGTCAGATCACTAATCCAAAAGTTTGCCTCCTTCAACATTCCAGACTAAGGCAACTTGATATTCTACAAGCAGATATTCCTAGGACTGCAATTAAATTTGCCAGGGGGAAATTTCTAGCATAGTCTCCCAGACCATAGTCACAGTAGAGATGGTCAAATATCCAACAATACCAATTCTCATCTTTTTATTTTCAGTAATTCAACATTCCTTTCTTATTTCCTGATCAGGATTTGGCTGAGAATGTGGCTGTCTACCAAAGATTTTATTTCCCAGACTCCATTGCACCTTGCTGAGGAGATGTGAATAAGTTAGGGCAAGAAGGGGTGTGAGTGAAAACGATGGAGGTAACTTCCTAGTTTTATGGACGTAAATGCTTGTTCTGGTATACCTTTTCCTACCCTATGTTATTGGAACCCAATCATGGGGGCTTCCAGCTTCAACCGCACAGGTGTGTCTGACACCCTGGGCAACAGCAGGGGAGGAAGACGGAAGGGTATGGGCCCCTGCCACTGTAGCCTTCTCAGCCATGAACTCTTAATAAATGAGAAATATTTTCCAATCTCATTTAAACCTCAGCATTTTGAAGTATTTTCATTGTAGCAGATTTTCCTATACAGTAACTAATACAAAACGCATTTAAAAAGGGTAGATGCATTTTCCTCCCAAATATGAAGAAAAAATGGCCATAAACAATTCGTAAACTTCTACATACTGCTTTGATAAGATCAGGCTCATGAGCACTGAAATGTGTGCACAGTAAAGACAGTGATTTGTTGGAGTACTGTCGCTTTCAAGGCTTTTACGTGTGGGGTGGTTAAAATGGATGTGTCTGTGGTCTTTGGTGGGGGTGGGAAATGGAACCCATCTGCTCTTATTTAGTGGGATAAAATGATTGATGAGAAATCACAAATGGAAACCCACATTCTGCCAGAAGATCTCACAACAGCATGATATTACCTTTCAGGAAAACTATAAAGGGTTTATAAAAGCAAGACAGAGATAGTAGCCTTTTTTCAATGGCATCTTCCATTCCCTCACAGAGCTACCATCCCTAGAGGGATATTTTAAAAGCTGAATCCTTAGCCTTTTGTAATAACATAAGCACAACTTTTTAAGACTGACCTGACATCCTGCAACTCCCTTTTTTTCCCTCCAGCGGAGATGTGAATCAGTGGCAGCTTCATAGCTTTTTATTGGATGTCTTTTGAGCATGGACTACATCAGTTTCCTACGGAGCTTGACAAAGGAGAAATTTTGGCAATGAGAAGAGCCTCTGGCATGTTAGAAACAGAAAGCAACATATATGCTTCAGAAATAGCAAATGGCTCGCCTGCCAAACCAACCCTGTGGTGCACAGGGTTCTGTATTACAAGCCTGCCTGCCTCTAAAGTCAAAGCAGAGGGGAAAGCAGTGGAGTTCTTCTGGCTTAGAGCTGTTTCTCTTAAATCTGTGCTAAAAGAAAAACCCATGACCTTCATCTCTTAGCAAAAACCTCATGCCTTGCTGATTCTTATTTTAATGCAGATTTCTATGTTCTTGTATATAAAGCAATTCTTTGAAGGCTTTAAGAAATGAGGAATTGCAGTGGAATGCACATATGAATTATTATTTACTTGGAATCATAAGCATGAATAGTATGCAGAAACAGAATTGAATTTTAAGAATAACAACTGAGAACTGTGTGGCATGTACTGTGCTAAGCATTTGACATGTCATTAATCTTAATACTCCCAGAGGATATACAATGTTATCTCCATTTTACAAATGAGAAAACTAAAAATAACACTCCCAAGGGAATACAGCTAGTAAGTGGTAGATATGGGTTGCTAATTCAGGTTAACCTAGTTACCAAATCTGTTATTGTCACTATATTTTGTTGTACAGACCTTAATTACTACACAAAGCAACATAAACTATTTAGTGTCTATGTACTAACTACAGATAAGTGTTACCAAAAAGAAGTAAGAGTTAACTTTATTCTTTAGGAAAGAAATATGACCATGAATTGTGTAATTACAGACATCTTCTTGAATTTTGAAGCCTTACCTAAATTTTGAACTGAAGTCCTCATGTCAACCTTAAAAGCTTGTGGCAGACAATGAAACATTTATGAAATGTGACAATAAATACTATTCTTGGTAATAATGTCTAAGTCATTTGATATTTTGCATTTGTTTTTTTGTTAAACTCCCCAGAATTCCAAAAGTCAAAAAGCACCATTATGACAAACACACACACACACACACACACACACACACACACTAAAATAACACCTTTCAAGGACTTTGTTTTGGCTTCTGAAGAGAAGAAAGAGTTCTGTAGCTTAAGAACACAATGCTGACTGAACAAAAACAAAACAAATCAAAACCAAGAAACAACAACAACAGAAAGATGAGTACCATTTGTTTTTGTAAGGAAAATGCAAGGGACAGAACCTTGGAACCCTTTTGCATAACTTGTTTCTCCTGATTTTCCTAGCAACAGAGTGAATGCAGCTACAACTACCAAGCCAAAACTTGTGGTTTCTTTGAGTCAAAGCCCAGCTCTCAGCAAATTGATTTTGGTTTCAACTAATTGCCTGACGTTGGAGGCACAAAAAGGTAAATTAAGCCTTTTGTGCTCTGGATATTGAGTTTGATTCTATACACGAAAATAATCTGTTTCATTCAACCTTTCTGGACATAATGGCTTCACTATTCAAAATATGATATTTCTGCTGTTTTTGGCACCCCTCCCAATCTGTCTGAAAGTCTTCTGGTATCTCCCACCAAAGATTTCATTTTGCATCATAGTCACCTAGTCTTTTTCCCTTGGTCATTGAATAATTTGAGGCAGGCCTCCTGGGAAGCTATGCCCAGAGTACTCACATTTCTCTCTCTCTCTCTGTCCCATTAAAACTTACCTCTTCTGATAAGCAATGTCAGTCCTTGCTCTTCACAAGTGTCATTACATTAGTTTGTAAAATCTCACTGTGGTCATCTATTTAACTACAGAAACACTTGTCTGAATGTAAAAAGAATATCAAGCATGGAGTAAGAACCACTGCAATTCAGCAAAATGCTATCCGTTTGGATGAATGGAGGCAAGATGGTGCACTTCTGGGTTCTTCTTCATCAACTTTTCCCGCGCGCGCGAAAATGCAGCCGGCGACCCGGGAAGGTGCAGACCAACTAGGCATGCGCCAGGTGATGTCCATCCGAAGAGACCAACATTTACCTGGTCGCACCTGCGGAACGCCCCCTGACACGCCCGTGCCCCGCCTATTGCCCTCCCACTCCTAGAAAAGCCGCTCCGGAGGGACGCCACGCGCGGCCTTCTCACAGCCCTACTCCTGTCGGGATGTCGGGACTGTGGGAACTCCCTACGAGAGCCCCACCGGGGGACTCTGTCGGACTTCTTTGCCGGAGGCCGACAGACCTCTTCCCCACACCTTAGGTGACCAAAATAAACTTGCAGTTTTGCTCCTACACTTGCCTAGTCGCTGGTTCTTTTGTGCTCGCTCTGGTGGTCTTAGAAAACAAATCACTATCATTTTATTTAATGGCTTTTTAAGATTAAATCATGTAATTTACCATTTTATTACCATCACTTCATATTCATTCACTCATCCATCTATCCATGTACCCATTCATTCATCATCCACTTATCTTTCCATTCATCCAACCATCCTCCATTAATATTAATTTGCTCATTGAAAAAATTAGTATTGAGCTTCCAGCTTAGTTTTTTAGGTGCTAGAGCTACAGCAGTAAAAACGTAAAACAAAATGGTTCTGCCCTCAGAGTACTTGCATTTTAATGCATAAACAATTAATAAAAACAAGCAAAGGAAAATATAACATGGCATATAATAATAAGCCCTATAAAAAGGATAAACCTAGGCAGTGGGGAAAATGGGGAGATGTTGGTCAAAGGGTAAAAAGTTTTATTTTTGCAAGATGAATAATTTCTGGACATTTAATATGCAGCATGGTGACTATAGTGAATAATACTGTATTATACATACTTGAAATTTGCTAAGAGAGTAGATCTTAAGTATTTTCACTACAAAAAAGCAAAACATCATATTGCACACATTAAAAACACACAATTTTTATTTGTCAAGTATACGCCATTAAATGTGGAGCGAAAAGGAAGGCTAAAACAAATTAAGCAAAAGCAAAGGAAATGCTGAAGATAAATGGACCTATTTTTTGTTGTTCTTTTAAGATTGGTTAAGGAAAAGGTTTTTTTGTTTGTTGTTGTTGTTGTTTGTTTGTTTGTTTTGAGACGGAGTCTCACTCTGTCACCCAGGCTGGAGTGCAGCAGCACGATCTCGGCTCACTGCAAACTCCGCCTCCCATGTTCAAGGGATTCTCGGGCCTTGGCCTCCCAAGTAGCTGGGAATATAGGCGCCCACCACTACGCCTGGCTAATTTTTGTATTTTTAGTAAAGATGGGGTTTCGCCATGTTGACAAGGCTGGTCTCAAACTCCTGACCTCAGGTGATCCACCCACCTCAGCCTCCCAAAGTCCTGGGATTACAGGCATAAGCCACTGCACCAGGCCAGAAAAGTTTTTTAATAAGGCGATACCTGAACAGATCAGTGAAAAGGGTAGAGAAGCCAGCCATAAGAATAACTATCTGAAGGAACACTTATAATTAGAGAAGAGCAAATTCAAAGGTCCTGAGGTAAACACAGATGCATGGCATGTCTAAAGAATGTTAAGGAGCGCAGCCTGATGTGTGATTGGAATGAGGTAAATAAGGAGAAAAATGATAAGAGATGAAATCGTGGAGTTATCGATGGGCCATATAAAGTAAGGTTTTGTAGGTCATGAAAAATATTCTGTTATCTGTTATGATTTATCAATAAATTACCTAAAATAATTTATCATTATCTTCTCTGGTTCCGTACGCTGAGTCAACTGAGAGTGAGGTTCTTGCTTGTAGTTTCTTAGGATGTAAGTCAGATTTCAGCTGGGTCTGCAGTCATATGAGGATTCAATGGGCTTTATGTCCATGTCACTTGTCTGAGTTGGTGTTGGTTATCTGTTAGATGCTTATTTAGGGCTGTCAGACAAAGAGCCCATGTGTGGCTTATTTATGTGTCTTGAGCTTATTATAAAAATGGGCCTGGGTTTTTAAGAGAGAGCGTCCCAAGAATAAACTTTAAAATTGAGCATCCCAAGAAGTAAGAAGGGGAAGTTGTCAATTTAGTTAAGGCTGTGTCTAAAACTGACATAGCAACATTTCTGCCATATTCTATTTCTCAAAGCGTCACAAAGCCCCTCAGAAGCAAAGGAATGTAGAGATAAACTCAATCTCTTAATGGAGAAGAGGCAAGATCATATTACTGAAGAGCATGTGAAATGGTAAGTGTTGTTGCAGACACATTTTGGAAATGTAAGTTGCCACAGTACGAATATTGGATTCCATTAGGAATATATTATAAAGGTACTAGAGGGTTTTGAGAAGAGAAAATATATCATATTGTATGACTTAGAGTCTTTTTGTTGAGAAAGAATTTAGTGGTGCAAATGAAAAAAAATGAGATTACTTAAGAAGCTATCGGCCAGGCGCAGTGGCTCATGCCTGTAATCTCAGCACTTCGGGAGGCCGAGGCGGGCAGATCATGAGGTCAAGCGATTGAGATCATACTGGCCAACATGGTGAAACCCCGCCTCTACTAAAAATACAAAAATTAGGTGGGTGTGGTGGCACGCACCTATAATCCCAGCTACTCAGGAGGCTGAGTCAGGAGAATCACTTGAACCCAGGAGACAGAAGTTGCGGTGAGCCGAGATCTGCCACTGTACTCCACCCTGGCGACAGAGTGAAACTCCATCTCAAAAAAAAAAAGATATCAAAATAATCAAAGTGTAAGAAATTAATTTAATGGCTTTGGCTAGGGTATTGGAAGTGAAGATGGCAAAATTAGATTGGATTGTGCATTTACTAACAATGAGATTTGCTGATGAATTCGATGCAGGTTGTGAGAAAAAGAGATTAGTCTACTAACAACATTGGCTTAGCAACTTGGAAAATAAAGCTCCCAGTTACTCAGGTGGAAAAAGTGTAGGAAGACCAAATGTAGAGGTTTCCAAATCAAGAATTGAATTGGACATGTTAAATTGTAAATGCATATTGGAAGTTAAAATGGAGCTAATTTCAGGAGTTCAAGTGTTAGGTTCAAGACAGAAACATATGAATTTGGAAAAATCGGGATCTAGATGATTTTTAAACCATGATAGTTGAGGAGTGCTCATATAGTAAGCACACAAAAAGAAGAAAAGAGGGCACTGGATGCATGTCTGGGTTACTCAACGTTCGAAGCTTGGGGAAATGAAGAAAAGGATGTGCATAGCCATGAGTGTCACTCTAGTGTAACAACCTCCTAAGCACTCTTACTGACAATATTACTGATGACCCCACTGCAACCTCAAGCTTTCTTTATCCACTTGCCTGTCAAGCCAGAATTATCTTCATCAAGTGCAGCTATAGTCCAGTCATGTTACCTTTCTTCTTAAAACCATTTGTCAGTTATTTAGCTAATGCTCAAAGACCTTACTTAGACCTCATGACCTGTAAGCCCCTGAAGGAGGGCTCATCTGCAAATGTTCTTCTTGTTACTACCTGTACTATCTGCATTGTGTTCTACCCGGAATGTTTTCCCCAATCTCAGGGTATTAGGCCTGCCCATCCTCCTGTCTAGAATTCCATTCCACTTCATATCTTCACCAGTTTAATTCCTCATCATACATCTCTTCCCCATTTACATGCCATATGCCCTGATACTTCATCAGATTCCTTTGCTTTCGCCCTTGTATCTTCCTATCTGTTACTTCAAATAAACTGAAATTTCAAATTACTTTATTCTGTATTTATTGGACAAATATCTGTCATGATCATTAAACTTCAATAAAAAAGGCTTCCTGTTTCTTTAAGTGACTACTCATTGTCTGAGGTGCTGATAACATCTCTGGCACAGAGAAATCACTAGTTGTTACATAAATAAATTAATTAACTTTTGTGTAAAATTACTTAATGTCTAAAATGGGTGCTGGGAGATAACAACTTACATGGGAATTTGAATATAGATTTAAGAGAAAGATAAATATATATGAGACAATGTAATTCAGTTAATTACCCTTAAGTTGTGATGCTACCCCCATCTGTGGAGCTTTCTAATATATTAGCATGACATTAGAAGGAATAAAAGAAATCTCAGACAAATTCTCCTTCATGTTCCTCTTCATTGGCTACTAGTTAATCCACTTACTCATAAAACTGTGTTTGGTGGACAACAGTGTTAGCAAGTTAGGGTTTCCAGGCACTAGGGTCCCTGGGTCCATTTTGAAGGGCCCATAAGCCTTTTTTAAAATTTGTGTAGAGTTCATGTTTTTCATCAAAAGACAAACCCTCTTGGTTTTCCAATGCATTATCCTGAATTCTTTTCATCTTGCTACAGTTTCCATTTTTAAGACTTCCCTACCTTCCTCTTGTTCCTCATCTGCATGAGTTGCAAGCATTTTGCCAATGCCTCCGGCAAGTGGAGTCTTTTTCCTAAACCATTTCCGCATGTGGCAATATCTTTTCCTAGGGCTGTTAAGCTTTTTTATTCTTGCAGTTTGAGACAGAGGTAACTTACAGCATAGGGTCTCTGGGTATTGAAAACATGATGGATGTCGTTTGTCTTGATTGTACCTTGCCTCTATTTCAGACATGCACCAAATAGTCTGCCTTATTGATGACTGTGACTCAAGTCACTAACACTCAGTAGTGACAGCTCAGCTGCAAACTGATCGCCAGCCTTCCCTTTTGCGCCATTCTTCCCTCACTTAATTCCTAAATAGCTATTTCTCATATGTTATTGAATTTGTTTTTGTTCAGTCCTTAAATATTTTCTAAAGACCCTTCAATCAATTTAAATCACAATGTTCTTTACCTTATAGTGTTGGTTTTTTGTCCTTGTGATTTATTAAGACACTTACTGAATCATAATTATTTACTTCATAAATATTATTTGTATTTTTCCAATTGCTTATATGTGAGATAAGAATTAATATCTTCATTTCAGCTTTCAACAAACTGTACTTTCAAGCAAAATTCATATTCACTTTTACAATGCCCAAAAGATTCTCAAGAACATTACAATCTAGAAATAAAAAAGTATAAGATGATACATCTAATTTGCAAAAATATATATAGTGATTTTCAGCATTAGTTTTATAAATATAAATAAGAATAGAAATTGTAGAAACCTCTTTTGGTGTTTAAAATCCATAGCAAAGATAGAGATACATAAATGGGGTATTTAACTCGAGTGTAGAGTTCTCTATCTCTAACATATTTGAAGACTCAGGTCTGTGAAATATTATTTGTGATATCACATTTTCTCACAAGTAAATATCATTATAAATTTTAGGAATAACTTGTGAGTTGAAACTAAGTCTTTTAATTTAACACTATTACAGTAAGTTAAGGGGTTGGGAGGGAATATTTCTAAAGAAATAATTTGCAGTGATGTGTAATCTATAAAACAGGAATTCTGAATTGCACATTAAATGATATCAGAACATTATTTTGGAAAGTTACTCTAAAATGACAAGAATTGAGTTCTGTTATGATTTTTCTAGAGAGTTTCTGTGTAGATATCTTTAAGCAGTATTTGCATAATGGTGAGTGCTGATGGTAGAGTAACAAGATATTTTATTTACTTATAGTAGAAAGCAGTATCTTGCAAAAGAAAATAGTTCTGTCATAATAACTTGTGACTCTGGGATTATGACCAGGACAAGGCTGGTTTTGTGATAGCAAATGCTGTATTTCTCTGTGGGCAGAATAGGTTTACATGCAAAGAAGTACTGATATAGAATATTTTATTTCTTTCAATTGAATTTTTTTATTTTTATATACAATATAATTAACAAGTGAGAATCTGCCCACATTACACCAGCAGAAGAACAGAATAATAGGATTTAAAAGTATTTCAACACCTGACTTTTCAGTTAATAGAGACATCCAAATGGTAAAATTCTGTTTCAGCCAATTAATTTGCATAAGTTAAATTAACAGATCTTAAAAAAGGCATCTCTACTTCCAACACACACCATGCTGGTGGGTGTCAATTGCACAGCTGAGAAGAGCAACAGTTTTGGGTCACGAATTTTAAATGTGATAATTCAGTTCAAGAAACCATGTCCCTAATAACCAGCTCTCAGTAATTTTAAAAATAGTTGTTTTGTTTGTTCAAGTTTTTATTTGAACCACTGATTTCCCTCTCCCTTTCTCCATCCCTAGCCAGTCATTTTTGAGAATTATGGGTATTAGTACATTGTCTAGAATGTACCAGTAAAATATAGCATTGGTACACTAATGTGTTTATTTTTGTTATACAAGATTTAAAGATGCTTTTTTAGAACTCTGAAGCATAAGCCAATGACATAATTAAATGGAAAACATGTGTTATTTCTTCTGTTTTTATTAGCTAGCTGTATAGGCAATTGATTTCCAAGTGATTGGTTATTTTTCACCATAGTCAATTTTTACTTGTGATATATTCTGGCAATAGAATTTTTTCTACTGCTGTGGAGAAATTTTGTATCTTCAAATGCATAGAAGAGTCACCTTTAGCATCTTTGTGACTGGAAGTTACTATTAGTTGTTAATCTTTTTGTTGAGCAAAGCTCCTTTTTGTTCCCATTGGCTTGCTCAGAGTCATACTGGTTAAGGCCTTGCATCCAAATAAAGTTCTTTGCATGATGAATAATCATCCCAGAAGTTTTAAAGTTGTTCAAATTTTAACTATAGAGACCACTCAGATTTTTTTTTTTTTCTAATTCATTAAAGGTAGGCAGTAACATGAATCTAAAGTTTAGTGTATTTATGAGGTTCATAATTTCCATGCTTGGAAGCATGGGAAATCTCAAAACCAGAAGAAATTAACATCGATTGTTGCCCCTTGATTGCCATTTGATTTGGTTCATTTTCTTTGCCTTTGCCTTTTTCCATAAACTAAGGGAATAGCAAGGCTACTGTTGTGATTAGGATAAACATCAACCCCCTACTTAGAACCCCATTAGTCAGTGTACTCAAGGGAAAGTTATAATTTGTTAGCAACACTTTCAAGGCCATGATTTCCTTTTAATCCTTACCTCTCATCACTTTCCTGATTTCTCACTAACTCCCTCACAATATTTTCCTTTCCAGGATCCTGATGTGGGCCATATTCCAGCTACTTGATATTCTTTCTCTCTTACCTGAGCTATCTGTCTTCCCCAGTTCTTCTTCTTTTCTTATATCTGCCTCCATTTCTCAACAGTAACTACCTCTGAGAAGCCTACCCTGACCTTCAGATACTAGGCTGGATCTCCTTACACGGACTCTCACCACATTTGTTACTCTGATTCTCTCTCCTCAACCCTACTCCAGCAGCCAGAGCATAACTCTGTTATGGTTAGCTGTATGTAATCCAGGTTTCAGTGACATTTCCAATTTCTGGTTAAATATAAGTGATTTAATAAGTTTCTGATTAATTAAAAGGTTGATTTGCAAACATTCTAGAAAGCATAATGCATTATTTTCTTCCTCCATTTGATTATCAGTTACCAATTCCTTAACACCTTATAATCTGGTTTTCTTCTGGTTTTTTCTGGATGTCGTCTTTGGACATAACTATTAACAGAGTCATTCTGATTGTCAATCCAGTGTTCTCTTCTTTGTCCCACCCTCTTTTACCCCTTGTAATGTATAGCACAACTGGTCATTTCATTCTTTTTAAAAATATTGCTTCCCCTCAATTTATAATAAATATTTAACTCTACTTGATTTCTCTCCAAATTTCCATAGACAATGATTAGATGTTCTCCAAGTTTTCACTGGGTGAGATTTTCTTTGTTGGCCTTCCTTTAGACATCAGTCAGGTTCACAGCCTCAACTCTCACTTCTGTGCCCAGGATGCTTAAATTATTCTTTTTAGTCTAGCTTCTTTCTGGGGGATTTAGTCTGTATTTTCTGTATTTGTAATGACTCTCTGAATATTTCCACTTAAATGTTCTGCTACTTTAAACCCAACAAATTGTAAAACACTCTCCTAGACCCCATTACATACTCAAAGTCTATATTCTTTGATAACTCTCAAAACTGCCTGAAGTTGAAAGCTTTCATTCATCAATGGTGAATTCTGTCTTCCCTCTTAATGTCTATGCTCCTAAATCCTAATGAGTCCATTTCCTCAGGATTTCTTACGCGCATATTTTCTTTTCTTCCTGCTAATACCACTATAGTTATGACATAGGTTGGGTATATCTTGTTCACATTCTTAAAAAAGAAAAAAAAATCATTTAAGTGACATTTCTGTCTCAATTTTTTCACCATTACTGTAATAAAATTTTAACCTCAGAATGTTTAAGTGACTTTCCATTTTGACAACAGCATAAAGTTAAAACATCTAAACCTTATACTCCAAATTCTAAACAATGTTGTCCCAAGCAACCTGCTGTGATTCACCTCTCATCACTGCCTTTCTCAAAGTCACTAAGCTAGCCTAATTCATTTATTCAACTCCCGTCTCAGTATCTTTATCCTTTGAGATAAAGGCAGAAAAGTTTATACCATTCACTGAAGCTGATAATGTGTTCACTGTACTCTTGGCCTATCTATTTCTATTGACTAAGTTTAGCAACCTTCTTTTATGCAACTTTCTGAGCTTATTTTCATATTAAGCCCACTCATATATTATGATTTGAGGCAATAATTTATTATTTTTCCTTTTGTTTTATCCTCTGGAAACCTAGTTCACCATATATATGAATGCTTCATAATTACTAGTTGATTGCATTTTGCATTTAATTTGATTAACATTTTTAACTGGAAAATTATGTTTGGTTGGAAATTTGGAATCTTTACTTAGTAAATGAAGACAAGAAACTACATCATAATCATTACTGCATAGGATTTAAGAGAAAAAATACATATTAAATGCTTTTGTGAATAATAATATCAGAAGATGTGTTAAATTAGCTCTAAAATATTTTTACTTTGTTTATTTGCCATTTAATAAAATACTCAGAGAAATATCACAATTTTCTTGAATACCTTCTTTCTATCCTAGTTGTTTAGGTCAGTTTTTGAAAGGCAAGTTGCTTTATCATTTTATCTTTGAGATGATCTTGTTAGCTGGAAATCCTTGAAGATTTGAGTGAAAAATCTATTATGTTAATTAATTTTATCTAAGGCACCTCCTAATTACAACATTTTGCTTAATATAGATACCTGCATTTATATATAAACAATGCAAGTTTATTATCCATTATTATATCTTTTTGTATGTTCTTGATTATTGTATTATAATCAGAATTGCTGTTGATTGTATACACTGTTCATATCTCTTTAAACAGTAAGGTTTCCTTTAAAAAAGGAAAAGTAAAACATATATTTTATTTATAATTGCCAAGGCTTTCCTGTTAATTATCTCTGATTTTCTTAACAACATTGTGAGATAAGAAGTACTATTATTACCCCTATATTAAGGAAAGAAATGTCATTTAGGGAGATCCTGTGATTTGCCTAAGATGAGAAAGTCATTAAATAGCAGACATATTAGTACATAAATATCCATGAATCACTCATCAAACTCTCCTTGCCTCTGTAACTTGGCTCACTTTAGAATTTAGAGACAAATTACAAAATGTTGCACATTTTTGTGTGTGTGTGTGTAAATTATATACTCCTTTTCCTATACTAATTTTGGGTTAGAAATTTCTTATGTAATATTTTACTCTTTCTTGACATTGTCAGCCTCTAGAGCTGAGAACTCTAGAGCCCTATTCTTACCACATACTATACTGAAACCAACTGACATAATGTACCAGGCAGAATTTGCTTGAATAAGTAAGGTATTCATCATTGGAAAGATTTTAAAGGCAAATTATAGAATGTTGAACATTTTTGTTATGTAAATAATATGCGCATTTTCCTTATAAGAATTTGGGGTAAGGAATTTCTTATATAATTAAAAAGTCTATAATTTGACAAGTTGCTTTTTGAGACACACATATATAATTTATATACATCATTCCTTGGTATTCATAGTTGCTATACAGTATTGTTTAGGAAATAAAGAGAAAAAAGTCTATACTGGTTCAGTACTGGCTTTGTTGTTTTTTTTCCCTGTATTTTCTATCCATGGTTAGTTGAATCCAGAGATAGAGAAACCACAGATACAGAGGGCCTAGAATATACAAAATCTACTCAAAACGAATCTAGGTTGACAATGTTTGTGCAAGATATTTGACTTTTACACAAAGTGATCTGAGAAATCATGTGAGGATTTGGAACAGGGGAGTGACAAAATCTGATGTCTTTTAACAGGATCATTTTGGCTGTTATGTTTAGAATAAACCCAATGGGGCAAGGACACGGAGACTCCAGGTAAGAAATGGTTTTAGTTTGGACAAGGATGACAGCAGTAATAGAGGTGAGAAACGGTGAGATTCTAGATGTTTGGAAGGAAGAGCCAACAGGGTGTTCTGATAAACATGGTAAGTGTTGTGGGAGAGTGGCGGAGGCCAGAACCTAATTCCTACCTCACCAGAATACCGTGAAAATGCTTAACAGGCAGCCAGCACACAGTAAGTTCTGAAATGGTATTTGACAATGTATGTCCTCTGGTAGAGATAAGCAAACTGAGATGCAAAGCTGTTAAATCACTCACCTAACATGACCTTGATAGGTAGTTAATGTTACTGCTCGAATGCAAATCCAACTGTAGATAAACTGTGCTAAAGGTCAAAGGCTGGGTCTACATCCTTGTCATTTTTTTCTCATTCTACAATGTCCTTCTGATTTGAATAAATATAAAATGCAGTGGAAATGTCAGTAGAATCAGAAATATGTGTTTTCCTAAACATTTAATTCACTTGTAACAGCCAGGTATAATTTTGTATTAACTGCAGGAAGTCTAATAATCAGGTTTCTTAAACAAGCATTTTTATACAATTGCCTCTCTTGAATAGATATTTTCCAATTAATGTTGCACATAGGTGAAATTCTGAGCCACACTTAAAGTCACATTAATAGAGAACAAAATAACATAGCCTTGGGAAATTTATTTCATGGCCTTTAGACTGCTTCTTTCAAAATCATTGTACTTTATAAATGGTTGGAGAGTTCTTCAGGAACCATGTGATTACTGAGAATACTTATGGGGGCTAGGAGATAGTGAAGGAAAAAACAAAAAAACAGCAACACCAAAATAGCTCTATAACATACACCTTAATAATTAATTTTAACTATACTTTTCTCTGACCCCTTCTACCTTCTTTGATCACTGTACTATGAGTTGGTTTTTGCTTAGATAAAACAATGTTCTGATTCATATGATTTTTATGGTAATGCCTGAGATATTTCACTTCCTGTCCATCTTGTTTAGCTTCTGTAGAGAAAGAAGCCAATGGAAAAATGAAGAATGCCTTATGGTCGGGCGTGGTGGCTCATGTCTGTAATCCCAGCACTTTGGGAGGCGAACGAGGGCAGATCATGAGGTCAGGAGTTCAAGACCAGCCCTGCCAATATGGTGAAACCCCGTCTCTACTAAAAAATAAAAAATACAACAATTAGCTGGACATGGTGGTACGCACCTGTAATCCAAGCTATTCAGGAAGCTGAGGCAGAAGAGTTGCTTGAACCCAAGAGGCGGAGGCTACAGTGAACTGAGATCATGCCACTGCAGTCTGGCCTGGGCAACAAAGTGAGACTCTGTCCCCCCCCCCCAAAAAAAGAAAAAAAAAAGCTTTATTTATTGCCTCAATGTTTCATTATATTTTCTATTTTCTTTTATGTGATTATTTTTGTTTTTCCATAAGTTATTTGGGTACAGGTGGTATTCGGTTACATGAGTAAGTCCTTTAGTGGTGATGTGTGAGATTTTGGTGTACCCATCACTTGATCAGTATACGCTGCACCACATTTGTATTCTTTTATCCCTCACCCCCTTCCCACTCTTTCCCCCAAGTCCCCAAAGTCTATTCTATCATTTTTATGCCTTTTCATCCTCATAGCTTAGCTCTCATGTATCAGCGAGAACATACGATGTTTGGTTTTGCATTCTTGAGTTATCACAGTTTCTTTATCCTCTCGTTGATTGATGGGCATTTGGGTTGATTCCATGATTTCTCAATTGTGAATTGTACTCCTATAAATATGTGTATGCAAGTGTCTTTCTCGAATAATGACTTCTTTTCCTCTGGATAGATACTCAGTAGTGGGATTGCTGGATCAAATAGTAGTTCTACTTTTAGTTCTTTAAGGAATCTTCACATTGTTTTCCATAGCAGCTGGAATAGTTTACATTCCCACCAGCAGTGTAGAAGTATTCATTATTCATCACATTCACGCGAACATCTACTGTTTTATGATATTTTTGTTATGGCCATTCTTGCAGGAGTGAGGTGGCATCCCATTGTGGTTTTGATTTGCATTTCCCTGATCGTTAGTGATGTTGAGCATTTATTCATCTACCTGTTGGTCATTTGTATATATTCTTTTTAGAATTGTCTATTCACATCCTTAGCTCACTTTTTGATGGGATTGTTGTTCTCTTACTGATTTGAGTTCATTGTAGATTCTGGATATTAATCCTTTGTTAGAGGGATAGATTGTGAAGATTTTCTCCCACCCTTTGGGTTGTCTGTTTACTTTGCTGACTGTTCCTTTTGCTGTGCAAAAGCTCTTTAGTTTAACTGAGTTCCAGCTATTTATCTTTGTTTCTATTGCATTTCCTTTTGTGCTCTTGGTCATGAAATCCTTGCCTAAGCCAATGTCTGGAAGGATTTTTCCAATGTTATCCTCTAGAATGTTTAAGTTTCAGGTCTTAGGTTTAAGTTTTTAATCCATCTTGTGTTGACTTTTTTATAAGTTGAAAGATGAGGATAAAGTTTCATTCTCCTACATGTGGATAACCAATTATCTCTGCACCATTTGTTGAAAAGGGTGTCCTTTCCCCACTTTATGCTTCTGTTTGCTTTGTTGAAGATCAGTTGGCTGTAAGTATTTGGGTTTATTTCTGGGTTCTGTATTCTGTTCCATTGGTCTATATGAAAATGACCACACTGCCAAAAGCAATCTACAAATTCAACGTGATCCCCATCAAAATACCACCATCATTCTTCACAGAATTAGAAAAAACAATTCTAAAATTCATATGGAATCATAAAAAAGAGCCCTCATAGCCAAAACAAGAGTAAGCAAAAAGAACAAATCTGGAGGCATCACACTACCTGATTTTAAACTATACTGTAATGCCATAGTCACCAAAATAGCATGTTATTGGTACAAAAAATAGGTACATAGGTCAATATTTCATTATATTTTCTTACTTGCATGTTTCTATCAGATTTTCCCTTTTGGCTTACTGACAAAATTAATATCCCTATGTACTAAGCCAATATATTGCATAACCCTTGGCATACTTTTCTTCTCTTTACAGGTTCATCAAATATACAGTCCACATTACATACCGGTAGAATTTGTTCAAAAATAATTTCTGACATGAAAGTTGGGCTTTAGAGGTTGATTAAATGAGGATAGATCATCAAAAAATCAAATACAATTACATATATTTGTATGTATATGTGTATATATGTGCATGTTTTATATCATTGCATAGTAATTTGATCTTTTTCTTAGTGTATACAGTTCTATATGTTTTAACACACATCTAAATTTGGGTAGCCACCATCATATACAGGGCAGTTGCATCACTCCAAACATTCCCTCCTACTATCTGATATAGTCACACCATTCCTCAATACCTAACCTCTGGTTGTCACTATCCTTCATCACTACAGTTTGTTGCTTAGTGAATGCTATATAACTGAACTCATAAAGAGGTAATTCTTTAAAACTGGCTTCTTTCATTCATCATAACACCTTGAGATTCATTCAAATTGTGTTTATTTGTGTTCAAGTTGTGTTGTCAAGTTGTACTCATTTAAGTTGGTTCATTCTTTTTTATTGCTGAATAGTATTCCATTGTATGAATAAACCACAATTTGGTTTAAGGACACTTGGGTCAAGAATATCTGGATTATTTCCAATTTGGAGAAACAGTGAGTAAAGATGCTATGAACAGAAGTGACATCAGCAAAATAGTTGACTGGAAGCCTTTAGTGCTTCTCCCCACAACAAAAACAGCAAAAACAGCTAATAAACAACTACATTTTAACAAAAATAATTAGAGAACATGATAGTATGTCAAAGGAGTAATAGAAACCCTGGTGTACACAGAAATTCAGGACAGCCATATAGAGAACAGAAGAAGACATCTGGCCTCCACTACTCCATTTCCCAACCAGGATCAGCTGGGAACCAGGAGGCATTATCTTTATAGAGAAAAGATAAGCAAGAGGAACCCAGCTGCCCACATCAATATCATGGACAATTACAGTCCTCGCCACTGAGGTCCCCTGCAGTCCTCACAGGTACTCAGCCCCCTGAGGGAGCTGCCTGAGGTCTACACAACTGTGCTCCCAACAGAGAAGCAACCAGTCCTGGGTCCCGCCCCCTGTGGCCTGTGCAGCTATTGTGCTCTGCCATGTTGGAGATAGAACTACTGCTGGAGTGTGTTGTGCTAAGTGGGCAAGTGCCCATAGCACCCCTTAATCCTTGAGGCAAGGCTGCTGCCAAACCACCCCATTCAGTGGTACGATATCCCCAAACTAAGCTGCAACCTGCTTTTACATGGGGCCAAGTGGCAGTGGAGCTGCTACACCTATTTACCCCTCCTAATCCCCAGGCACAGCTGTACCCAGACCCCTGAGGTTGGGGCTGAAGATGTACACTCTTCTGGGGAAAGTGTGCTTGGCATAACTGTTTCATCTACCTCTCTTAGATGTGACTGTGCCCGGTCTCTAAGGGCCTAAGCTGAAGCTGAATGCTGCCTCCTGGGAAAAAAGTGTCTTGGCAGAACTCCTCCATCTACTCCTTCCAAGTGCTGTTGAGCTGAAACTGCATTCCTCCTCCTAGAGAAATTAGGCTTTGGCAGAACCGTCTCATCTGTCTCTACCAATTACAGTGCTCTGCACCCTTGTGTCAGAACTGAAGCTGCCCAATACCTCCTGGGGAAAGTGTGCCTTAGTGGAGCTGCTCCATCTACTTTTCACAGTTGCTACTGCTGCATGCTGCCTCTTGTGGCCTCAGCTAAACCTATATATTTCCTCCTGTGGTAATGGTGCCTTGTCATAGTTGTTCCATATGCCCTTCCCAGTCACTGATGAACCCTGCCCCTAAAAGTCTGAGCTGAAGCTGCATACTGAGTCCTGTTGAAATGATGCCTTGGCAGAACTGCTCCAAAAACACATAGGCCTGGTGCCTATGTTAAAGCAGCATTCTGCCTCCCAATAAACACACCTGACACCAAAAAAGAAGCACACCAATAAACAAACCTGACTCCCAAAAACATCCTTTAGCTAAGTCTCCCCATTATGAGAAAAATAATGGGAAGACCCCAAAAGCCCTTGGCACCAAGGATTTTAACAACGTATGCTGTCACCACCACTTCCATGAACTTCAACAGCCTAGGCTACTGAAGTACCTGCAGTTATTGCTCATGTTGAATGCAGGTGAAGAAGCTGTATAATGACTATAGTACTACATCTACCACACCCTTCCTGAAAGACACAACAAGACTCAACTGCAGGCGAAGATCCTTCCCTGTGAAATCCACACTACAGAGCTCGGAGGAGGCAATTGTTCTACCAGAAGCACAGATACCAAAGCAGGAACTCAAGAAACATGAAAAATCGTGGAACTATGACAGCACCAAAGTAGCACAGTAACTCTCTGAAAAAGGCCCCAATGGAAAGGAAAATAACAAATTGTCAGAAAAAAAATTCAAAATAATGATCCTAAGGAAACTCAATAAGACAAAGAAAATGCAGGTAGACAATTCAACAAAATCAGGAAAACAATTCACAATATAAGTGAGAAAATGAACAAAGAAATAGCATAAAAAAGAACCAAAACTTCATCTAAAACTTCAATGAATGAAATAACAATAGAGAGCTTCAACAGCAGACTTAATTGAGCAGAACAAAGGTAGGTTATTTGAAATTACACAGTCAAAGAAAAAAAAAGACATAATAAAAAGAAGCGAATAAAGCTTACAAGACTTACAGGCCACCTTTAAGTGAAACAATATTCATATTGTGAAAGCCTCAGTAGGTGAAAAGATAGGCAAAGCATGCAGAATTAACCTATTTAATGAAATAATAGCTGAAGAATTTCCACATCTGGGAAGAGATATGAAAATCCAGATCTAAGAAGCTGAAAGGTCTGCAAATACATTCAACTCAAGAACGTGCTCTGTAAGGCATATTATAATCAAATTGTCAAAAGTTAAATGATGAAGAAAGAATTCTAAAAACATCAAGAGAACAACATCAAGTCTATTCCTGATATAAAGGAATCTTTATTAGACTAACAACAGACTTCACAGCAGAAACCCTAGAGGCCAAGAGAGAAAGGGAAGGTGTATTCAAAGTGCTGAAAGAAAAAAATTACCAGCCATGAATACTATATTCAGTAAAGCTATTCTTCAGAATGAGGAAGAAATAAATTCCTTCCAATACAAGCAAACACTGAGAGAATTCCTGGCCACTAGATCAACCTAAAAAGAAATGCTCAAAAAAAACCTACATCTGGAAGTGAAAAGATAGTAATCACCATCATAAAAACATGCAAATGCAGAAATCTCACTGGAAGAGCAGATACACAAATAAGAGAAAAGAATTATTCTATATCACTAGAGAAAACCAACAAATTGCATTGATAAACAATAAGAGAGAAATAAACGGACAGTGGATATGCAAAACAACCAGAAAACAATTAACAAAATGACAGGAGTAAGTCATTGCCTATCAGTAATAACTTTGACTGTAAAGAGATTAATCTCCCCCACTTAAAAAACACAGAGTAGATAAATGGATAATAAACTATGTCACAACTATATAATACCTACAAGAACTTTACTTCACCTATAAAAACACACATAGACCGAAAGTTAAAAAATGAGAAAACACATTCCATGCAATGAATTCAAAAGTGAATGGGAGTAACTATACTTAGATAAAACAGACTTTTAGTAAAAAAACATTTAGGGACTTCAACACACCATTTTCAGCATTGGAGAGATCATCTAGACAGAAAACCAATAAAGAAACATTAGCTCGAGATGGCAACAAAGACCAAATGCATCTAATGAATATTTACAAACAAACAATAATCTGATTAAATGGGCAAATTAGCTGAACAGACATTTTTCAAAAATAAGACACACAAATGGCAATAGGTATATGAAAAAAATGCTCAACATCACTACATTATCAGGGGAATGCAAATCATTGTGGATATAAAGATAAATATGGTAAGGCTTATGACTTAAAATAATTTTCAATCTAATGACCTGATGTTTTTGGCCAAATAGGTACTAAATAATGAAACGCTTTGTGAAGTCTCCTCGCTGTGACAGTTTAAAGATCAGAAATATCTTATATCTAGTCATTTAATTCATGGAGTACTTTATATTCTTCATCTTATTATTTTGTTTTTTAAGATGCTGTACCATAATTTTTTTTCTTATTTCTTTGAAGAATGTTATTTGTTTGGTGGTAGGAGTTGATTAGATATTCAGATCACTTTGGGTGGTATAATGTTTTTCACAGTATTCTTCCAATTTATGAACATAAACTGTTTTTCCATGTTTTTTGTTTTATACTTTTCCTGTTAGAAAGTTATTTTGCCTTCTTGGTTAAACGTATTCCTAGTCATTTTGTCTTTTTCAGATAATCTGTTGTAAATAGGATGGCTTTCTTGATTTCTTTTTCTGCTAGTTTTTGGTGGTGTATTGCAATGCTACTGATTTTTATATGTTGATTTCATATCCTGCAATTTTACTGAATGTTTTATCAGTGCTAAACGATTTTTGGTAGATCTTTTAGGTTTTTATGGACCTCAGTTGAAAAAATGAAAAAAAAAATCCATTTTTATTTTCAGTTATTCTATAACAGAATATGAATTCACGAATATAAAAATAAAATGCTAGTGGATTGGATAATTTTATTTTCTCTATGAGGCAATTTATGGCCCCTGAAGACAAAGCTATGGAATTCTTGCTTACACACTTTTTAATCTTCATCTTATATGTCCAGGCAATGATTCCCATGCTCTAGTAGTTCCTCACTTGCTTTCCCTAAGCAATAATTTGCAACATAATAAAATCACTTGTTAACCATTTTCAAGTGGCTTTTATCATTCAACAATCATGGCACATGAACAGGGTACTTAGCTATTTGTGTGACTTTTTCCTGTTTTAGGAATCCACTCTCAATTCCTTCAAATTTTTACTCAATTGTAGCATTCTCAGGGAAGCCTTTCCTGACCCCCTACTTAAAATCATTGCCCTCACTTCTTATCCTATTCCTTTCCCTTGCATTGTTTTTCTCCTCAGCACATAGCATTATCAACTATGTCATGTATTTTCCTTATCGATTCAGTTTTTTGTTTGGATGCCCCCCTAGAGTGTAAGCCCTAAGAAGGCAGGAAGTAGTTCCTGTTATCACGTCAGAGTTTTAGATCAGTTGCTAGTAAATTTTAGGAATTCAGTAATATATGTCAAATGAGTGAAGGGACAGCTTATAATTCCTCCGATTTTTCTCCCCTGGTGAAGAACAGATTTTCTTTTGCTGGCAGCTGCATTCATTTTTCTACTTCTTTCCTCAAAGATTCACTGAGTGAATGAATGGACTAAACTTGCCTTGTTATGCACTTTTTGGGTACCAGTTATCTACTTTTAATTTATAATAATAACGCATAAAGAATATTTACTATATGAAAAACACTTTATTTTTTAGTATTTGTTTATTTATTTACTTATTTTTTGAGACAAAGTCTCACTCTGTCACCCAGGCTGGAGTCAGTGGCAGGATCTAGGCTCACTGCAACCTCCACCTCCCAGATTCAAGTGATTCTCATGTCTCAGCCTCCCAAATAGCTAGGATTACAGGCATCCACCACCACGCCTGGCTAATATTTGTATTTTTAGTAGAGATGGGGTTTCACCATGTTGGCCAGGCTGGTCTCAAATTCCTGACCTCGGGTGATCCACCAGCCTCGGCCACCAAAAGTGCTGGGATTACAGGCATGAACCACCACACCCAGTTGCAAAATACTTTAAATACATAATGTCATTTAATTCTCACAAGAAACCTTTGAGATAAACATTATTTTCCCTGTGTCAGAAAGACCAAGGAGCAGAAAGATAAAGAGGCTGAATACCTTTCCTAAGGAAGGTCGCATAGTGAATAATAGTGCTAAGACTTGAACTATTTGTTAGTAAAACACATACTTTTAAACATATTACTGTCTTGCATTAAAGTTACAAGATGTGTAATGTTAGAGATGAAAATGATATTAGAAATTGCCTAAAACTTTCTTAAGTCAGATAAAGGAATGAGACCTAAAATGATTTGCCAGTGATGTGATACCGTTTATTGGAGGAGAAAAAGCAAGAAGAGCTTATGAACACATTTCCTGAAACACATTCGAGTACTTTCCTATTATACAAAGAATGGATGATGTTACAAATATCTTCTCATAAGCGTATGCAATGAGAAATTTTTGATGATTTCCATGGAGCTAGTATCAATGCAGAATTACATTCCATCTTACTATAATAGTTGATTAGACAGATCTGGACACATTCACATGCCTCCCACACACACATACACACACAGACACACACACACACCACACACACACACACACACACACATACACACACACAAACAGTATGGTCCTGGACAAAGACTACTGTTATAACCATAAAGATGTACATCAGATAATTCTTACTTGGAAAGTACGACCTTTGAAATCTTGAAAAAATTTCAGTGAACGCCCATTTTAAATCAATCAACAGTCAGATGCAAAATTTGAGATACACCAGGATGATTTTGGGAAGTTATCTAAAAATTCCTTTTTTTGAGTACCTATCAATATTTTGATGATGCCAAAATTTTTCCCTATAATATTTTCATAGTGTAATATATTAGATACAGGAAGCACACAGGAAGTATCTATTTCATTATCTGAACAACTTGATAGTACATAAGTATTATACAGCATTTGGTGTCTTCCATCCTACTTTTGCCACCTATTTATGAAAAACAAAATGAAAAAAAAGCTCATGTACTTACGACCTGTTTTTATTACCTTAAACTTGAAATTGTGTCCATTACCAATACCAAAATCTAGTTAAAGCTAGAAAAAATAATTTTCAGACCAATTATTTCAAAATAAAATTGTTTTTGGAAGATATATTCAAAATATGTATACTTCATTTTATTTTAAAATAGTTCCTTCTTGTAAGAGATTTAAAAAACACATACAGAGAGTTCATTTGTACTTCTCATTCAGCTTCCCCTAATGATAAGTATCTTACCTTACTACAGCATATTATAAAAACCAGGAAATTTACATTAGTACACTGCTATTAATTCAATTGGATTTCACTAGTATCATAAGAACTAATTTTTTAAGTAGAATTTATACTTACATGAACTTTTATTACATATGTTAATTCATGCAGCAATCACCATAATCAGGATAGAGACTTCAGCATTCATGTTACTACTCTGTAAATATCTTCTTTCTCTTAACTTCTGGCAACCACTGATTTTTTCTCCCTCATTATTAATTTTGTATTAATAATGGATAATAATATATAATATTATGGGTAATAATATATAAATTGAATCATATAGTATATAACCTTTTCAGATTGTCTTTTTCTTCACTCAACATAAAGTCCTTGAGATCAATGCGAGTTGTTACATGTAACTGTAATTTGTTCCTTTTAATTACTGAGCATCCTGTTTTAGGGATATATCATTAATGTTTGTTTATATGTTCACCCTTTGGAGTCATTTGGGTGGTTTCCAGGTTTTAACTATTACAAATGAAACTTCTGTGAAAATTTACGTACAGGTGTTTGTGGGAGCATAATTTTTCATTTTCTTGTAATAAATATTCGAGAGTGTAATTGCTAGATCTTATGCCAAATGTACATTTAACCTTACAAGAAGTTACCAAACTTCCAACACGGCCATGTGTCCCAATTTTTAACTGGTGTGTGGCCTTATAATTCTATAAAGCAAAATCTTTATTTACCTAGTCACACATTACAGTCACTGCACCTGAAATGGTAAAAATCGCCGGGATTAGACACCCAGAGAGTCTTTATTAATTACTTCAGGTCATTGGGCCATATGTGCTTTAATTATTTTCCAAGCTAATGTGATTCTAGTTGTGTACTGAGATAAAGCTTGACCATCAATTAAATTGCACATAATGAGAGAAGCAAAAATTTTCCACTGGTGTTGCTTTGAATCTGTAATCCCTCAATTTACTCCCATAAGAACCAGTTTTAATTGAGGTTCTTTCCCTGAGGGGGTTCCACTTTTTCAGAGGAAAAATATGATACTCACAACATCCAATGTTCACAACTGATGTATACATCATACTTAGTATTTAATGGTAACATAGCATTAGAACAAAGGTTTTTCAAGTTTATAACATCCACAATTAAATAACTTTCAAAGAGTTAGATGCAGGAAGCTCAATATTTTAGTGGTTATTCCAAGGTGATCCACGGAAAGGCCAGAGTGGAATAGCATCTAAGATCCTTGAAATGTTATGTAAAACTTTAAACTTTGAGATTCAATTCCCTTTTTTATGCATAGATCTTCCTAAAACACATTATCCTTGACTTCTCTCTTTTCCTTTCACTCTGAATATCTTATTTTTAATTGTGTTCATCTATCATCTCTCTTGCACTCTCTTTCTCTCTACTACCTACCTACCTACCTACCTATCTACTATCTACCTAACTATTTATCTGTCCTAAAATTCACCACAGCAACGTACATGCAAATTCCCCAGGCTATGAAAATCAGCATAATATATGTAATATTTGGTCTCATTTTGTCAGGAGTAGTTGGATATTAACCAGTATCTAGAATTATTATTCAAACCAGATAGGAGATAATATTTAGTTTTCTTAGACTTTGTGTGTCAGAATCCTTAATATTTTGGTGCCAAAAGTAAATTCTGTAGTGTGATTATTAATATTACAGCCAACTCCGTATTTAGCCCACCCCTCACTTTTTAAAAACTAAAGAACAGAAAGCACTTAAGCAAAATCTTAAATAACGTGTCTTCTAAACTAAATTTCTAGATGGGTATCAGTTGTTTCTACTGCATGTATTAGCTTGGTATTAGCTGCATTTGGCTCAGTCACAGACATTGTCAGCAGAAACCAGAGTGATCAATACAAATCTGCTGATGGGGTCTGTTTCTGTACAAAAACAGAGATCAACAGAAAAGCAATACTTGGAACACCTGTGTTGCAAAATTTTACATTTTCTCTTCTTCCTATTGAAACATCACAGAAAAATTTGTCAGACTTTATGAATTATCTATATTTCCATATCAAATTGCTAAAATTATCACACAGTAAGTTAATATTTCAGGCTTAGATTTTTGAAAGAGGACATCGTGGCCACAAGTTATCATTACAAGATAACTGTTGTAGTCACGACATTTTGCATGCAAGGAAGCGGAACCACTCAAGTTATTTTAAGAAAAGTTTAGCATGGTGCTATAGAATATATATAAATCTAAGAAGAAGAGCCATTAAACAAGGCTTTGAAAGTAGTCAGAGGCTTAGGATCCTCCCTTCCCAGTAGTGATGCCAAGGGGAAGATAAGATGGCAATCTGCTCTCTCCAAATCCACTGCAAAGTATCCCCCAGTTGAACTGTTTAAAAGAGTCGTTGCTCTGCAAGCTCTCAATTCAAGAGCATATATGGAAGTAAAAGCAGTATGCATTTCCTCTCAACGTTTGGGGACATTGATTTTCGATTTTTAAATCTATTATATCCCTTAGTTCATACAACAATCTTATGAAAGTATGTCCTAGTAGTACTACCACTTTATACATAAAAAGATTAAACAGAGAGAGCTTAAGGAGCTCTCCTAGGATCATACAGCTAATATGTCACAGAGCTTGAGTTTGAAACTAGGGTTTCACAATTACAAGACACTTCAACATCAGAAATATCTTTTTTATTTTTATTTTTAAGAGACAGTGTATTGCTCTGTCACCCAGGCGGAGTGCAGTGGGTGTGATCATGGCTCATTGCAATGTTGACCTCCTGGGCTCAAGTGATCCTTCTGCCTCAGCCTCCCAGGTAGTTAGAATTACAGTTGTGCACCACTACACCCAGCTAATGTTTTAAAAAGTATTTTTTGTAGAGATGAGGTCTCATCATGTTGCCTAAGCTGATCTTGAACTCCTGGCCTCAAGCGATCCTCCTGCCTGGGCCTCCCAAAGGGGTGGGATTATAGGCTTAAGCCACTATGCCCAGCCAGAAAGATCTTTAGGCAAGAAACAACTGATTTTACCATTGAGTTTTACCGTAATCATTTACCATTGAATAGCGTTTAGAAAGTCATGGTTTGCTAATGATAATCTCAAAAATCAAGTTCAAGTTTGATTTCTCATTTCTCAGCTTTCCATTCTTTCCTCCTCTGACTCTTCCTCTATTTCTGATTTCCAAGTCTTTCCTTTCAGGAGTAAAATCAAAAGCCACCCCTCCCAACATATTATCCCAAAATGTTAACTTAGAAACTCTGTTTTCTCCAGCTCCTACTATCATGTTTTAAGTTTAAATATGATGTGTCAATGTAGGTTGATCAATTGTAAAAATACACAATTTTGGTGGGGGATGTTGATAATAGTGAAGGTTATTGTGTGAGTGCAGGAGATAAATGACATATTTCTGTACCTTCCTCTCAGTTTTGCTGTGAATCTTAAACTGCTCTAAAAAAATAAAGTGTTTTTAAAAAGTCTCTATTTGAATATTCAATGACTAGGCTGATGCTTAAAGTTAATCCTCATAAGAATACAGTCTGCCTACTTAAATTTTAGTAGGCATTTGAAGCTACGTATATAAAATATTCCATCTCTGTCACCCATTAGTTTGTATCCTGATTCTGCCCCTTGTCTGTCCATATTTTAGGTTTTCAGTTTCCTAGTCATAGTATATTTGACTCTCATTGCCAACTAATTGAATATTAGCACTTTACAGCTTTGAAAGCCACAGACTTTCTTACCTCCTTGTGAAGGAAATCTCAGTAAGACAAAAGTGATAAATTGCTCCTTCCCTTACAGCTGAGGAGGGTAGGTACTATTCAGCATTACAAAGCTTTTCTTCCAAAAGTTATTTCTAATGACAGAACCTTGTGAAACCACACCCAAATTATAGAGACTATTTGTTTCTGGAGTAATTTTTAAGCTCTAATAAGAAGTCTATAACCTGTATTTGTTATCTTCATAATATGTTGTCCTATTAAAAACTAAGTTGAAGTCAGGTGCTGTGGCACATGCCTATAGTCCTGGTTACTTTGAAGACTGAGGCGTGAAGATCATTTGAGTCCAGTAGTTCCAGGCTGCAATGAGCTATGATCGTGCCTGTGAATAGCCACTCCATTCTGTCCTGGGCAACACAGTATGATAAAGTCTCTAAAATAACAATAAATAAATATATTTTAAAAATTAAATTGAAATCTCTATTTTCTGAAAAGTTTAGGCAATTATGAAGGTTTTTAAAAAATCAGGGGATTTTTAACATATTTTCTTTCTCATGGAAAAGGTAAAAACAGTAAGACTGTGATTATGTATGTTTTGTATTAAATAAACAATTTTGTAGTTTAATCTTATTTAAATGATCAGATATAAATATAGTTATGTGCATATACATTTATATTTTATATATTTGTATATATTTTCCCAAACTACACTGGTTACATTACTTTTATTTATGACCTAATTTATCTAGTACTGCTAATTTAATTATGTTTATTTATCTGTAGATGATGATTTTTTTTTTTTTTTTTGAGACAGAGTCTCACCCTGTGTCCCAGACTGGAGTGCAGTTGCAGGGTATTGGCTCACTGCAACCTCCGCCTCCCGGGTTCAAGCCATTCCCCGCCTCAGCCTCCGGAGTAGCTGGGATTACAGGAGCCCACCATCACGCCTGGCTAATTTTTGTAGTTTTAATAGAGATAGGGTTTCACCATCTTGGCCAGGCTTCTCTTGAACTCCTGACCCTGTGATCCACAGCCTTGGCCTCCCAAAGTGCTGGGATTACAGGTGTGAGTCACTGTGCCAGGCCTTGCAGATGATTTTTGTCCCCCTGAGGACAAATATGTGTGGCTAAGCAAATTTTCTGTTAGTGAGATGATATTCTAGACATGGAGTTTCTTTATTTTGACAGTGGTTTATGCTACTTGAGGCATTGCACTTCTTCTCTGACAGCAACACGTCTTATTTAAAAATTGTCTCTTGGCCAGGCACGGTGGCTCACGCCTGTAATGCCAGCACTTTGGGAGGCCGAGGCGGGCGGATCATGAGGTCAGGCGATCGAGACCATCCTGGCTAACACGGTGAAACCCCGTCTCTACTAAAAAATATAAAAAATCACCCGGGAGCGGTGGCGGACTCCTGTAGTCCCAGCTACTCTGGAGGCTAAGGCAAGAGAATGGCGTGAACCCGGGAGGCGGAGCTTGCAGTGAGCCGAGATCTAGCCACTGCACTCTAGCCTGGGTGACACAGCGAGACTGTCTCAAAAATAAATAAATAAATAAATAAATAAATAATAAATAAATAAATAAAATGAAATTGTCTCTTCAGGAAGTAGCTTGTAGCATTAGCCCTTGTGGCTTCAGCCCTGTAGAAAACACTGGGTACTGGAAATTCTAAGAGTAGAGTCTGAATCAGTTACTTTAAAGCCATTTAATTAATTAGCTGAGTAATTGCACTACTACTCCAGGGCCCATGTCTCATCTCAGACCCTGAGTTGTTCTGGCCACTGCTCAGGATACACACAACTTTAATCTGAGGTCTTTGGATAACATGAGGCTGTAAATTAATCAGCTCTATTGGGTTTATTATTTTATCTGATTCTATAGTTTTATGTATGGAAAAATTATCATGTCTATGGTTTGCTCATGATAATATTCAGTTTATTAATGCTACAGTGCATACTTAAATTTATTCTATAATTTCAATTTGAGGAGTAAGGGAACCCATTCTATTTAGTCAGGTATCATAAATTGGAAGTGTCTATAAAGCTAAAAAATTATAATAATTGTGTTTGTGAAAAGAAAGAAATATTACTCCCCTATATCATGTTTATTAAGGGAAATAACCAATATAACAAAATTCAGATATAATAAATTGAATGTAAGTTATATTACTGGAATTGCAAATATAAATGGACATCTGCTAAAGGTAGAGGATTTAAAAAGGTAATATTAATGGTAGCCAATTTCCTCCTAAATCATTTTTATAAGATTTCATTTTAAGATGATATATTTGTGATTTCTATACTTTGCAAACTCAATAAACATCTCTGTATATTATGATTTAATACAGCAATTTATTGAATAAACATATTACACTTTTCATTTTCCTTGTGTTTGCTCCCTAAGGAATCTAAATTGTATTTACAGAAACAGAACTAATTTTCAAAGTGTCCCTTTAAGGAAGAGGAATTAGGAGGAAAAGCCTACAGAAGCAAAACTTACAGTGATGGGCAAAAAGGAAAATAGCATCTAATAATATAGTCCCATATGCTACATTTATTCAGATGGAATAAAAAAATATTTTATTTTATCTAAAATTAATAATATTTATTAATAATCATTTATAGCTCTGTCATATAGGCATAATATAAGGATAAAAGGAAAAATCTGTAAGTTCTTGATGGGCTACTAGGCTTGAACTTACAAAACCTCATCCATAGTAATTTATGCCCCATGTAAAGTATAGATATTTGGGAATAGATTTAACTCTTAGGTATAAGTAGTAAAGTTGCAATCATTTCTGCAATTCCAAACCTATTCATTGGTGTTATCTTTTGTGCTCAGCCTTGTGCTCATTGGTAGGTTCACAAGCACAGGATCCAGAATCCTTGAAACTCTTTGTAAAGGAAGAAAACCTTAGATAAGGAATGGCCACAGTTGAACTGCTAAAACCAGCCTACTTATGTGCTCTCTTTGTGCATCCATCTGCAAGTAACCAAGCATTCACAAAGGCCATCAGGCTAGACTAGAGCCAAGAATGAGTTATTTCTGCAAAAGAAAAAGTTTGATTTTTTAGTGCCAAAAATAGTTCTCTGGCTACTGTCTTACATTTGGTTTGATAATAGCAAAAAGTATAGAGTAATTGCCTTAGTAGATTTTTAACATTTAAAATATAGTACCCAGATAGAAATCTTCCTTATTAAAATCATGAGCTAAAAGTATATTTCTTACCTGATACTGTATATAAAAACGTTTTCCTATGGTGTTCCCCTATACAGATATTTTCAATAACAATATGATTTCCTAAAGACGTTGTAAAGATAATATAAGGATGTCAATAAAAACTAACAAAAACTCAGCTGGGCAAGGTGGCTCACGCCTGTAACCCCAGCACTTTGGGAGGCCCAGGCAGGCGGACCACGAGGTCAGGAGAACGAGACCATCCTGGCTAACACGGTGAAACTCCGTCTCTACTAAAAAAATACAAAAAAGTTAGCCAGACGTGGTGGCGGGTGCCTGTAGTCCCAGCTACTCGGGAGACTGAGGTAGGAGAATGGCATGAACCCGAGAGGCAGAACTTGCAGTGAGCCAAGATCATGCTACTGCACTCCAGCCTGGGTGACAGAGCAAGACTCCATCTCAAAAAATAAATAAATAAATAAATATAATAATAATAACAATAATAAAAACTGGCATATATTGAATGTCAATGTAATTGGTGATTAAAGTTGAGAAAATAAAGATTTCTCATTCAAAGGAACCCAGTAAATATGATATATTATTTTAAATGCTGCGACAGAATTATTCAAAGTTATAAATGTTCTATGGAAAGAAAAAAAGCTAATCCTTAAATTTAAGGAATGGTTTCCAGATGAGATAAAATATGCACAGAGTTTTAAATACTAAATGGTAATTTTGATAGGTAAATCGTGATGGACAAAATATATGAATTAACAATCACTAACTACAATTTCCTTCCAGACTGCTATCTTTTCTTACTCTCTCATCCCTCCTCCCATTTCTCTTTTCTTGATTTAATTATAGCTGTTTGAGCCAATTCTATTCAAGTGGGACAGTTATTCCCTCTGTCCCCTTTCCCTGAGCTTTCTTTTTTAATTTAAAGGAATTATAGCCACTATATCCTTAGTTCCCTTTACTCTAAGACCCCGACCAAAAGTTCAAAATCGCACATTTTTCCCCCTTTGCCTTGTATTAAACTTTGGTTAGGCTTCTCTTCTCCCCACAGGCCCCTGTATTTGTCCTGTACTCAGTCCTGAGCAAGGACTAAAATGCAGAATTTACTCTCTTTAACAGCTATCAAGAGAACTGGCCTATCAGACTCCTCTGTCATGCCTTCTACTCACTCCCCATTGCTTGCCCAATTTCCTCTTAAAAATTTTTGCTCTCCCTGGTTACTTTTTCCTATAAGAGGAAAGACATGTTCTGTTTGATTTTGAGATACTAGCAGATTTCTGAGACTGGAGCACTCTCAATATTACAATAATTATTTTGAATAAAGTCTTTCTTACCTAAGTCTGAATTAGTTTTTCTTTGGCAGAGACTGGTGCTGAGTCAGGTTGATTGCTGATTGCCCCTTGGACTATACCATCTGCACCGAGGTTTTGATGCTGGCTTCTCTGACCCTGTGCATCCTTCCTAGCTGGACAAATCCGGATCTATGGTGGTGAGTAGCAAACCTTAATTCAGTATTCCAGATATTTGTCTTTTGTAGCGGGATAAGAAGTTATTTTTATACTGTTAAATGAGGCTCTTCAGAGTTCATTTCTGTTGAGCAAGACCTTTCCTAGGTAGAGGTCTTCTTGGTTCCTTCCAAGTGGAGATTTAATCCCTGACTGTTGTTGAGCAGGACTCTTCTTAGCTTTTTTCTACTACGTGCTTAGTTTTTTTCTGACTTTTTGTGAGATCTCTTTGGTTATCTGTATACCAGCCTAATCTCATGCGTAATTCTCACTTTCATGGCGTTCTGTCTCCTCTGCCCCTGCTGATTATATGCTCTGCCACTGGGCACTCATTCAGTCTAATTTCTTCAAAAATGGTATTTTCACAAAGTATAATTTGAAACTATAATCACCTCTCTAAATTTCTTGAGATCTCCCCAAATATGTTCATCTCTTATGAGCCCTTGAATCCAACAGTTCAAAATTTTCTCTAAACAGTAGAGTGCACAAACTATCTGCGAGATTAAGTTAGACAACTTACTATAAGATTTTCTCCTTTCCAAGTTCCCTTCTGCGTCTTCTGTATCCTATAATGCCAAACACAGCATTTTATTAAATTCTGTAACCCCTGTTAATCCGTTAATCAGAGATCTACTCTCTCATTGGAATGTTAATATTTTATGTTCACCTAAGGAACTAACCCTGAAGTCCTGAACTTTCTTCAGTTTGCCTTTAACCTCTGATATCTCTGATAGATCACACCAGTTTTCTTGCCCAGTTCACTGCTCCCCAAGCCCTTAAAAATCCCCACATTCAAAATTCCTCATCACATTCCTTCCTGGCTCAATTTTGCTATGGGTTTGCCAGATGTAGGGCACAACTGTAGGATACCTTAAAGGTGAGGAGAGACCCTAGTATGCACCCTTCGTAAGAATCCTCTACAACCCGAGGCAACTGAAGGTCTCAAAACCTACTATCCAAGCTGACAAAGCACTCATGATTTCTACCTGTAGTCCCTCAATGCACCAATTTCCTGTTAAAAAAAAAAAAAAAAAGCAGAAAATGTCACTAGTTGGTCCAAGATTTGCAAGTCATAAAGAGGAATGTAAATCAAGATTCCCTGTGGTCTCAAATACACTATTGCTATCCTTATTTCCATACCTTCCAACACCACTCATTTTGCTGTTGTCATTGTGCTCTGCTTCTCACAGCCCCTTTAGCCTATTTCCCTATTTTCTTTTACATGAGAAGATCAAGAATATGCTTACTTACTTATGACTCAGGACTTATAGAAGCTCTCGCTTAATTTTCCCAGACAATAACTGCAAATTTAAAGAATTCGATCTTCCCTTGCACTTTAGTACTCAATATAATCTGTAGATACTTTTCATCTTTGTTCTAAGGCACTCAATAATTCTTTGCAAGATACCCAGTACTTATTAAAAGTCTTGGCTAGGAAGAGACCTAAGGTCTCAGAAGTTCTGTTTCTGTGCCCTCAAGTGTACAATTTAAGCAACGATTATTTATCCTCAGGGAAAAATGTTTATCCCCATATCTTATCAAGACATTTTGTAACTATATCTTGCCCCAAAACCAAGGGATAGTTGAAGGACTTTGGGGGGCTGCTTAGTTATTGTAGAATAAATTCTTAGCTTTTCTGCTATAGCATTCCTTTTATATGGTGTGACTGAAGAGCTTGTATCTGAATCTCTACAATGGGACTCAGCTTTTTTTTTTTTTTTTTTTTTGTCGAGGGAGGAAGAGTTTCATTCTTGCTGCCCAGGCTGGAGTGCAATGGCATGATGTTGGCATCTCGGCTCACCACAACCTCTGCCTCCCAGGTTCAAGTGATTCTCCTGCCTCAGCCTCCCAAATAGCTGGGTCTATAGGCATGCACCACCATGCCCTGCTAATTTTGGATTTTTAGTAGAGAAGGGGTTTCTCCATATTGGTCAGGCTGGTCTCGAACTCCCAACCTCAGGGGGACTCACCTTCTTTAAAATAATTTGAATCTCTAAAGACCTTTCTTTCCTCCATGCCCACTTTAAACCTTCGTAACTTCCTTTTGCTTTTCTCCCTGTGTGTTTATGAAAGAGAAGGACATGCCTTAGACATCTCAAAAACATAATGAAAATGAGAGGCCAATGGGATACTTTAACCCCATCCTAGATACTATAACTCAAGGTTTCCCTTCTTGCCTGAAAGCAGTTGCAGCAACTGTAAAATTACTTCAAACCACAGCTGACCTTGTTTGGATTGTATCTTGAACATCTATTTATTTTATGCAGCTCCGGCCCTTATCCTAATGGAAAACACCCAGCATTTTTTATTTTCACCTCTAACGAAATTCTTCTCTTCACTTCTTCTTATATTACCATCGACTGCTCTCAAAATCTCAATCCTGCCACTATATTCCCTCTTCCGACTGAAGAGAAATTACACGATTACATTATGAAATTCAAGCCTTAATCCTCAGCAACATTGACCACTCAGAGATCCCCCTTAAAAATCCAGACTTTGTCTTCTGTGCTGATGGTTTATATCTCTGCCCCTCAGAAAAAAAAATCCAGGCAAGTTATGCCATTACGATTTTTAAAACTCCATAGAACATAAACTTCTACCTGGCACAAGGCACCTCAGATCACTAAACTTTTAGCTCTCTTAACAGCTTGATTTTTGGCTAAAAAGAAAAGAGTTAATATCTACACAGAGAGTAAACACGCTTTTTGGACAGTACATGATTTTAGTATTGTATGGAAAACGAGAGGATTTATAACAACTTTGAGGACATCAACTAAAAATGGACACAAGTGTCTATCCCCTTAGCTTCATACTTAAAGTAGAAGCTCACATGGATGACAAAACCCCAGAACAACAAAAAAAAGTCACTGCCTGACAATATGTTTACCTGCCAGCTTACAAATCTATTCCAATTTCAAACAACCAGAAAAAATCTTAAGCTGTCTACACTTACCAACTGAGCCCCTAACAAAAGAACTTAGAATCTCCCCCATTTAAAGCCCCCTAATGTGAAAGAACAATTGGAAACAAGTTGGATGCTTTACCTTCCCAGATGTACTTTGGAGACACCCAGATGGCCACTTGGCTCTCTCACCTGAAATTTAGTCACTGGCCTTTACAAGATCATTCAACATGGGAGAAAGAGACTAAATCATGTCTTCTGCCAACATTGATGAGGAAGTTTTACTCCTATCTGAAACAGTCTTCTTGCGAACTCCAGGAATTCCAACCTTGAGTTTATGGCTCTCAACTAAAAGGATGTAAAATCTACTCTGAATGGAAGTTCAACTCAATTGGAGATCTTAAGCTAATCCATGCTCTGTTTTTTCAGACTTCTAGAATACAATGTCTACACAACAAATTAGACAGCTTTCCCAATAACTTCCCATCAAGCAGATGACAGCTTTACCAATGTAGCTCTACCAACAACATTGGAACAAAACACTGAGATTTTCCTTCCTATACATATATTTTTACCATTTTCTTTCTCCTATGTTCCTCCATTGTCACCTTTGCCGTCCATATAACTTTCCTCATTGTAACTGCAGACTTTCATAATGAGTCCTTGTAGTATTTCCTTCTCCTCTTCACAAAAACTTCTTTAATAATTATTCTATCTCAGTACTCCGTAAGAACCCCAGAATCTATGGGTATTCTTTTACTCCATGTGTAGCACAATCTCAAAACCTTACTTTTAATTGCTGATTATATACTCTTTTTTCCTTTGGAAGCCTCTAGTTTATTCCAAATTCCTATACCACTATTAGGCTTACAGGCATTTATTATGGGCTGAATTTTACTCTGTTCCAAAAATTCGCATGCTGACGTTCTAACTCTCAGCATTTTAGAGTATGATTGTACATGAAGATATTATAGAATTTTTACAGAAGTAATTAAGTGAAAATAAAGTTGTGAAATGGACCTGAATACACTGTGACTGGTATCTTTATAAGAGAGGAAAGTTGGACAGGGATATGTGCAGACGAAAGACTATGTGAAGACACAGGGAGAAGACAGCATCTATAAACCTAGGAGAGAAGCCTGGAACAGGTATTTCTTTCATGGTCCTAAGAAGAAACCAACTCTGCCAACATTCTGATCTCAGACTTCTAGTCTCTAGACCTGTGAGAAAATAAATTTCTGTTGGTTAAGGCACTCATTATGCAGCATTTTGTCACAGAAGTCCTAGCAAGATAATCCTCTATTTTTTATATTATCACTTTGGAGCCGTTTAGCTTTTTCCTTTAGACTTCAAAAGGAGTCTTCCTCAGTATCAACAGTTTTCAATAGGGCAATCTATACTTCCACCACAACATCACCAAAGGCCTTTTCATGGGCTTAATTATTTGCAATTGCCCCTACTTTTCCATCAATACAAATACTACAGTATTATTACGGGTGATAAGAGTACATTGCCTTGTTATATGAATCTTAAAGATAATCCTGGTGATCCTAAGCATAATTGTGCCTGGTATGATTGGGACTGTCTTGTGAACAACAAACATGACTTTCTTCAATCTCAAAATTTCCCATTTGGACAGAATAACATCCTTATCAAAACAGCTCATGTGAGCTCTAAGGTACAAATCCATGGGACAGTCACACCTGTGAATCCTGTTCAGTCCCTAATGAGACACATTGTATTAAGGTAATGGTGCTTATTGATGTCTGCTTGACAATTGCACTAGATCCTGTTTTCTGGCTAATCTTACTAGCCATTATCAGACTTTTAACTAAATTGCTTTCTTTTCTCACTTTAACTAATCTACTACATTTCCTAGGCATTGGACAATCAAAAATATCTGTAAACCATATTATAGCTGCAAGGTTAGGTACAGAATCCCCATCCTAGAAGGAGGCTATGACCTTTATTTATTTATTTTTTTTCTCCAGGTTCTTAAGAAGCCTTGGAACAAGAGGATAAGAGATTGAGAGTAAACTTAAAAGACTACTGCAGCAGTTCACATATGAGCAAACTTTCTGCCTACAATTGCTGTGGACTGGTCAGGCAGTTTGCTGGAATTTGTACATATTCAGTTGTTTGCTCCTGAAATAACCAAGACTGCAGAAAGTCTTACCAAAGCCACCAACATCATTGCCAAAGTACTCCAGAAACTCCAGTGAATGGCTGTCTACAATGATCTAGATTTGGGCATGATTCTGGCTTCTCAATTGTTGTGCATATGTTCCCTGAAACCTCTCTAATATACATGCTAAAACTAAAAATATTGAGACCACAAACTTGGAAATTCATCAAACTACCCACTATTTAAGGATATTTTCAATGTCCTAGAATCTCCTTAACTGCCACCATCTGAACCGCAAACCTTGGCATTGCTCCTCTATTTCATGTTTAATAGTTATTTTTCTACAATATTCCTAGCCATAGCTCTCATTAAAAACCTGATCTCTAAGACCCTTCAACAACAGTCGAACTACAAGTTGGCAGATGATACAGCTAGTCCCTTAATGCCAACAAGAATGTGAAGGCTCGCTCAACCCCTAAAAACTACTTTGACCAATCTCAGTTCATGATTCCTATTCCGTCCTTAGTAGTGTTTAAAGACAAAGGCAGTTTGTCTTAAACAATGGGGGGGGGTGCGGGTTAGCAGGGAGGGACTGACCTGTGTTCACAATTGCTCATTTCTTACCCTTGGCCATGTCTTGACTAAAATTTGGAAAGGCTTATCTCTTTCCCACAGGCCTTTGAATTTGGGGTTGCCCCCAAGCTTGAGCAAGCATTAAAATGCAGAACATGCCCCTCTTATTACTGTTTCCTGAGAGTCAGCTGACCACTGGGAGGCATGCTTCCTGTCTGATCACTCTGCTTATGCTGTCTGCTCATCCATACTTTCTTACCTAATTTCCCCTTAAAAATTTCTGCTGACTCTGGTGACCTTTCCCGATGAAAGAAAAGTCTTTTTCTGTTTCCTTGTGTAACTTATGCAGATTTCTGAAATAAAAAGTTTTCTCTACTACAAGTCTATTTGAGTAACGTCTGTCTTTATTAAGTCTGCATATGTCTTTGACACCCTCAATCCGTTCATATATTGATAACCATGATGGGACACCTATATGTTTAATTTTACACATGCCTAATGGCTGATTTTAAATTAGCCTTTGTTGCTCAAAGGCTTCTCACTTTTATCTTCCATCGTTTGGTTCTGAAATGTGTACAGCTTTTCTAACATTCAAGGCCCTGAATTTCTGAATTCAATGCCCTTTTATCTGTGTTTGCAAGACTATCATTTCTTTTCTGAACTTGTTGCCTTCTTAAAATACCTTACCAAAACCAGCCAACAAAAACCCACACACAACTGCTAACACTTGTTTTCCCGACTTGTTCCTCTGAGCCTTCATGTCCATTATTATATGATCTGCCTTCTGAGTTACTGTTTTACCAGAATTTGGCCACTACATGAAATGGGTCTCCATCTGTCCACCCTCTAACAGTTGCCTTACTACCCACTGCCTGCCATTTAAGCAAAACCACATATTTTAATTTTTTTTTCTTGCTGAGACAGGAATAATACAGACTGGTCACAAGAGAATAGAAAATTTCAGGCAGCAATTTCACATGAATAAACAAAAAGAAGCTGTTGAAATAGCTGCAGAGGCTATGGACTGATAAGACCTTCCAAAACAGGGTGTGAACCAAGCTGGCTAAGATTGACTAGACCCAGCGTAGTACTGAATTTGACTTGGGTTTCACCTAGGACCTAATTATATACTCATTAGCATACTGAATCACACACCCAACAGCACTATGACTGCTCCAAAAACACCATATTTGGTGTAAAAGTGAATAACACTACAGTTCTGAGAAATCTCTACTTTCTCGAGGAATTTTCATGAATATTTCATGCCTCGGTTAAAGAAACCCATAAAGGTAACAACCTCAAACCACCTTGGGTGCAACTCTCTTTTGAGTATGTCTGCAATACCCTTTCTTAGGTGTATACTTTTCATTTTGCAATAAATATATATACTTTATTTTATGACTCTCCTTAAATTACTTCTTGAGATGGTGTCAAGACCCTGAATACTAGCTGGGGTCGAGGTTCCACTTCAATTTGGGAACCTCCCGCAGGCCACTAGTATCATTGCTGTTAGAGAAATTTCTGAATCAGTCAAGGTATGCTGGATTATGATACAGTAAGAAGCAAGCTTAATATCTCAATTTCCTCTCAATCTCAAATGCAGTTGGAACACTGAATATCTATAGCCGATGGAGAAGGACATAGAGGATTTCTTAGCAATTCTTATTGTTTCAATTTATAGGTCACACCCACACATCACTAGGCTAATATTTTATTTGATAAAGTAAGTCATGTTGCCTAACTTGCAGGGGATAAAGTCCAGGAAGGAAGAGTACCAGAGTGTTGATGAACTGCAATAATGATTAATAGAATTGTCATCCAAACAGATATTTTCAACTGTCTTGGTTTTTTCCTACTTCTAACCATAAAGGATTCAATGCCAGATGCTAGTTTTTCAGTTATTCTGAATTAAGGGGTAGCTACCTGCCTCCATTCCATTCACAGATACATCAGAATAAGTCAGCCAGAGGATTCTGAAAGCAATTTTGCTCCTATATTAAAGGAGTGTAGCACATGAAAGTACCAGTCATATTTATGTTTCACATTTTCTCTCTTGAAGTGTGCTTGTGGGAGGATATGCAATAGAGCCATCTGAAAACATACAATACTGAGTGTGGGTAGAAAAAGCCAATATGGTGAGGACTGCAGAATAAAAGAAGTATCTATTCTCATGTAAAAGATACCTGAACAAATCCTGAAATTGTCTATATCCAGGCATCTCATTAAGATAATTAAAAAGTCTTACTGTTTAAGCTTTTATTCTTCTTTATCTTAAAACCAAAAGCATCCTAACCATAGCAGTTAACTGAATAACATTATTTACAACAAAAAAACCAGTGATAGTATATAGATTAAGATATTAGATTTTAATTTCTTTGTTCTTAGAAACCTTAGTTCAAAAACTTGCATTTATGGAAGTGGTGTGTGTTGGCTCATTGTTCCTACCCAAGTCTCATGTTGAATCATAATCCCCAGTGTTGGAGGAAGGACCTAGTGGGAGAGGTGATTTGATCATGAGGGCAGGTTTCTCCCATGTAGTTCTTGTGATAGTGAGTGAGTTCTCACAAAATCTGATAGTTTAAAAGTATGTGGCCCTTCCCTTTCATTCTCTCACTTTGTCTGTCCTGCCACCATGTAAAGAAAGTGCTTTACACCCCTTTGCCCTATGCCATGATTATAAGTTTCCTGGGGCCTCCTAGTTATGCTTCCTATTAAGCCTGCAGAACTGTGAGCCAATTTGGCATCTTTTCTTCATAAATTACCAAGTCTCAAGTAGTTTTTTATAACAGTATGAGAACAAACTACACAGAAAATTGGTACCAGGAGTGGGGTAATGCTATAAAGATACCTGAAAATATGGAAGCAACTTTGGAACTGGGTAATGGGCAGAGGTTGGAACAGCTGGAATGCTGAGAAAAAGACAGGAAGAGGGGAGAAAGTTTAAAACTTCCTGGAGACTTGTTGAATGGTTGTGACCAAAATGCTGATAATGACAAGAACAATGAAGTCCAGGCTGAAGAAGTCTCAGATGGAGATGGCGAACTTATTGGGAACTGAAATAAAGGTCACTCTTGCTTTGCTTTTAACAAGCAGACTGGTGGCATTTCGCCCCTGGCCTAGAAATCTGTGGAACTTTGAACTTGAGAGAAATGATTTAGGGTATCTGGTGGAAGAAATTTCTAAGCAGTAAAGTATTCAAGAGGTGACCTGGCTGTTTCTAAAAGTGTATACTCATATACACGAACAAATAAATAATCTGAAACTGGAAATTGTATTTAAAAGGGAAGCATGGCACAAAAGTTTTAAACTTTTGCATTGTGACCATGCACTAGAAAAGTAAATCCCATTTTCTAGGAAGGGACTCAGGCTGGTTGCAGAAATTTGCATAAGTAAAGAGGAGCTGAATGTTAATAGCATAAACAATGGGGAAAATGCCTCCAGGACATTTCAGAGACCCTTATGTCAGCACCTCCCATCATAGGCCTAGAGGCCTCGGGAGAAAAAATGGTTTCATGGGCCAAGGTTAGGGCTCTGATGCTCTGTGCAGCAACAGGACATGGCACCCTGTGTTCCAGCTGCTCCAGCTCTAGCCATGGCTGACAGGGGCCAAGGTACAGCTCTAGCTGTTGCTTCAGAGGGGGCAAGCCATAAGCTTTGGCAGCTTCCATGTGGTGTTGAGTCTGTGGGTGCAGAGAAGGTAAGAGTTGAGGTTTGGGAACCTCCGACTAGATTTCAGAGGATGTATGGAAATGCCTGTATGTTCAGGCAGAAGTCTCTTGCAGGGGTGGAGCACTCATGGAGAACCTCTGCTAGGGTGGTGCAGAGAGAAAATGTGAGGTTAGGAGCCCTACACACAGTCCCCTCTGGGGCACTGCTTAGTGAAGCTGTAAGAAAAGGGCCACCATCCTCCAGACCCTAGAATGGTAGATCCACCAACAGCTTGCACCATCCACCTGGAAAAGTCACAGGCACTCAATGGCAGCCCATGAAAGCAGCTGCAGATGCTGTACCCTGAAAAATCACAGAGGCAGAGCGGCCCAAGGCTTTGAGAGATTATCCCTTGCATCAGTGTGGCCTGGATGTGAGACATGGAGTCAAAGGAGATTATTTTGTAGCTTTAAGGTTTAATGACTGCCCTGCTGGATTTTGGACTTGCATGAAGCCTATAGCTCCTTTGTTTTGGCTAATTTCTCTCTTTTGAAACTGCAGCATTTACCCAATGCCTGTACCACCATTGTATCTTGGAAGTAACTAATTTGTTTTTGATTTTACAGGCTAATAGTCGGAAGGGACTTGTCCTGCCTCAGGTGAGACTTTAGACTTGGACTTTTGCATTAGTACTGGAAGGAGGTAAGATTTTGAGGTACTGTTGGGAAGTTATACCTGGGTTTAAAATGTGAAAAGGACATGAAATTTCAGAGGCGCCAGGGGCAGAATGATATGGTTTGGGTCTCTTGTTACACTCAAATCACATGTTGAATTGTAGTCTCCAATTTTGGCGTAGGAACCTGATCAGAGGTGATTGGAACATGGGGGTGGATTCCCCTCATGCTGTTGTCATGATAGTGAGTAAGTTCTCATGAATTCTTATGGCTTAAAAGTGTGTAAAGCTTTCCCCTTTGCTCTCTCTTTCTCTCCTGCCACCATGTGAAGAAGGTGTTTGCTTCCCATTCACCTTCCACAATGATTCTAAGTTTCCTGAAGTCTCCTACATGCTTCCTGTTAAGCTTGTGGAAATGTGAGCCAATTAAAACTCTTTTCTTTTTAAATTACCCAGTTTCAAGTAGTTCTTCATAGCAGTATGAGACAAACTAATACAATCAGCATACATTTCAGTTTAGTGTTTTTTGGTTTGGGTTTCATTTTTAGTAAGCGTATGGACTCTATAAGAGCAGGAACCATCTGTGTTCTATTACATACTGTTACATAATCAGTGATGATGACAATGAAGATAGAAGCTCAACATAAATTTATTAAAAGATACATCTTTATAAGTTACTATTAAGTTGCAGGTTCTGATGGGCTGGGCAATCCAATATGACCTGGACACATATCTTGGAGTAGGTACTAACCTTGTTACCTGGCATGTGCCTTTACATTCTCTGCAAGATAACACTTGCAGATCCAAGAATGGTTTTTATCTATCTGTATATCAAATCCAAGAATGCTTTTTTCTACCTGTATATCAACACATACTATATTCTTAATCTATGTACGTCATACTCCAGAGATAGAAGTTACTCTCCTTGTCTTCTGTATATTTTCTGACTGACATTGCTTTGCACAGAAGATATTTGTTTCTCCATTTTGTTAGGATGGGTAGCACATTGTAAGTTTCTTCTCTGAGAATAGATTGCTCATCCAGCCTGGGTACATCCACTTAGATTTACATAATATTTCAGTCATACTCTACTTCTTGTCATCATTGGACCCATAATCATCATTCTCACCTCTTCTTAGGTTAGCCAAAATTTATTATTTATTTCTCTCTCTTTTATACACACGAAAACAGGTTCTCTCTCTCTCTTTCTGTCTCTGTCTCTCTCTCTCTCTCTCTCTCTCTCTCTCTCTCTCAGTCACACACACAGAGACTCTGGTTAATGGGGAAAAACCAAACAAAATTGTGATTATGTTCTAGAACTTAAAATTTTTTATCTGATTTTAAGTTATATAAACACACTAAGACCTAATTACCTAATATTTAAATCAGAATATTGGAATATCTTTATTTTACTGAATTCTGTGAGACAAGCATCTGAAAAGGATAAACTTTATAAAGTGTGAGACTGTAAGCAATATAATTTTTATGGTATGGCCATATTTATCTATGAAATATACAATGTAGACAAATAAATATGTTTTGTAAGAATTTTCTTCCTAATTATAAATAAACAGTTTAAACAGTGTTGTAACTTGGACAGTTATTTTGTTTAAAGGGCAATGCAGAGATACACTGCAATTTATAATTTAGTTTGTCCATTTTTAATTCACTTTTGCTGTAGTTCATTAGACAACTGGTAATTTTAGAAGACATTTGGCATATTATGCATCATTATTATGACAGGTGTAGCCGGAAATTTTGTGTGTTTGTTTTTCTTCATCTTTTTCTTCTTAATTGAAACAAGACAATTCTCAAAATTTGTCTGTAACACATTTGATAATATATATTGAAAGGGAAGTTTATTTCACTTCCTCATGTGCCCTTAAGTAGATTTTATTAGAATAACAATAGCATTTTTTATTTTTGCTCTAAAACCTCACTGGAGAATGAGTGAAACATTTAAATTATTTACACTGAGAAATATAAATCAGTCTTTAAGTTGTTGACCACACATTACAATAAGGTGGAGTTGATGTATTCAAAACTGTGTTTCACATTTCTCTTCACTCTTCCTCTCGTATCTCTCTACCTATTATTCCTCTCACCTTCTTGCACTCCTTGCTGTCTCTCTCTTTCGCCCCTATAGTATGAAACAAGATCTTCATTAAGTCTCTTACTATGCAGGTGAGACTTTCCCTCAGGAACTCTTTCCTAACCAGGGTTTACCTCCTGTCATTCAACATTCTCCATTCCACAACTTTTAATAACAAAACTTATATACATATCAAATGTTCAATTAGTTCCAAAGTCAAACTGCGTGTATATGAGGGAGAGGGAAGTATATGGTCAACCTAAAATTCAAACTGTATGCTAGCCTAGTTGCGAACTGGCGAAAACAAAAACAAAACAAAACAAAAACCACAAGGAGAGACAAAAGCTCTTCCCTTACCAATAGAATTACTGATTAGAAAGTTCATGGGTTGTAAGGCATTGAAGAATTTTCTCAGAAAACTTCATTTTCTTTTCTTCTTAGCTATTACTATTTTTAGAAAGCACTGATACTTAATGTACCCTAATTTTCTATCTCTTGAAATGGATGACTCATGCTTTGCTTTTTTTGGTGAATATCACTTCTGTTAGTGTTGTTTATTTTGTCACATAAAGTGACACCTATCTAGTTCACAGAAAACTTCTTTGACACTGAGTTTATTTAAAAGAGAAGATATGAGAACGTGAGAAATCCCAATTAAGTCTGAATTCATAGAAAAGGTTCTTTGAATTTTATTTTTAAAATTTCATATAAATTAATGATTTTCACACTAAAAAGTAATAATCAGCCAACTTCACCGAGTACTTATAGCAAAAAGCTCCACAGATGTTCACTCATTTAACCTTAAAAGTAATCTATAGAAGTAAATACTACTTTTGTCTCCATCTTACACATGAGAAAACTAAGACGCAAACAGGTTTAATGACTTGCTCAAGGTGACACATTCAGAAAAGAGCAAAGTCAGATTCAAAACTAGAACGAATGCAATTTCTAAATGTTTTCTATTCATAGACAGGAGAAAAACTTTTAGCAGAAACAAAATTTGACACATAAAATTAATATAAAAACTCTTTCAGAATAGCAGATATAGATATATTAGTAATATACTTATAGTATCTAGGTGAAGAAATAATTTTCTTTTTCTTTTTCTTTTTTTTTTTTCCGAGACGGAGTCTCTCTCTGTCCCCTAGGCTGGAGTGCAGTGGCGTGATCTCGACTCACTGCAAGCTCCGCCTCCCGGGATCAGCCATTCCTCTGCCTCAGCCTCCTGAGTAGCTGGGACTACAGGTGCCCGCCACCACACCCAGCTAATTTTTTGTATTTTTAGTAGAGACGGGGTTTCACCGTGGTCTCGATCTCCTGACCTTGTGATCCACCCGCCTCGACCTCCCAAAGTGCTGGGATTATAGGCGTGAGCCAACACGCCCGGAATTTTATTTTTCTTATAACGTACTTAAGGTGAAATAATCTTGAAACCAGGAAATTAATTTCCTCAAACAATAGAGCCAGTGGCAAGGGATAATGACTGGAAGTATAATTATTAATGAAACAAATCATTGTCCTCACAGCACTCAAATTCTAGAGAAAAGGAGCAAAAATAAGGTAATTCCTATCCACTTCAGACATTTTCATACAATGTTAAATATTTTAGAGAAAAGTAAAACAGTGAAATGGATAAAAAATAATTAGCATTGTTAAAGGATTTGAGGATTCTAATTTAGTCATACCAGTTGAGTAAGACTTTCAAGAGTACATTTGAGGTGCAATTTGAATGATGACGAGGAACAAATCAAGAAATGATCTGCAGAATAGAGGGAACAGCACGTACAAGGTTCCTAGGAAAGTAAGAAGCACAAGGCCAGTGTGCAGTGAGTATAGTGAACTGGGGTGAGAGTAGCTGGAAATGAGGTTGGAGAAGAAACTTGCTGCAAGATCACATAAGACCTTGTAGAATGCAAGATGCTTGGGTTTATCCTAATTTGAATGTTAAGTCAGAGAAAAATAGCAAATTGGATTTTATTATTTGAGTGGTGCTTTAAACATATCTCATTGGCTAAGTGTAGAGTCTATACTTGGGTATAAACAAGTATATATAAAGTATATATAAATAATAAATGTATGTATAAAATAAATATAAATAAGGTATACATAAAAGGTAGAAACAAGTAGAAAATTTTGGAATATATTTTAAGAAACCAAACAAGAATGTGGATCTATGGAAATGGTGAGAATGAGTAAGCTTAGGGATTTTAATTTCATCTGGTGTCATGAGGTCTTTCGAATGAATTTAATATAAGTAGAAGGGAAAGACAGGAGGAAATGATAATGAGTTTTGTGGCTGGACAAAATGATGAAATAGTGAGCCCATTAAATAAAGAAAAATACTGGAGAGGTGCAAGGTGCATGTGTTTGCTGTTGTTATTGTTTTTCTGTTTGTTTTATTTTGAGAATGATAGAATAAATCACTATTTTGAAAATTTTAGTGTAAGAAACTTATTAGATACCCAAGTAGAAAATGAAGTTGAATACACAATTAGACATATGGAACAGAAAGATGTCAGACCGGGAGTTATCAACAGCATGGAGACGGTATTTAAGAATGAGATTACCTGGGGAAAGAGCATAGATAGGAATGAAATGAGGACTAAGAGCTGAGTTCTGAGGCATGCTAACATTTGAAGTTCAGGTAGAGGGGAAACATCCTGCATTCTCCCCGTTTTTCTGCAGAAATACAGTGCAACTTATTTTCAATCTTGATGTCTGAGTATTCATATTTTTTCTAACATGTATTACACTGTTGTTATAAATTTTTTTTTTTTTTTTTTGAGACGGAGTCTCGCTCTGTCACCCAAGCTGGAGTGCACTGGCCAGATCTCAGCTCACTGCAAGCTCCGCCTCCTGGGTTCACGCCATTCTCCTGCCTCAGCCTCCCGAGTAGCTGGGACTACAGGCGCCCGCCACCTCGCCCGGCTAGTTTTTTGTATTTTTTAGTAGAGAAGGGGTTTCACCGTGTTAGCCAGGATGGTCTCGATCTCCTGACCTTGTGATCCGCCCGCCTCGGCCTCCCAAAGTGCTGGGATTACAGGCTTGAGCCACCGTGACCCCCTGCCAAAAATGTACATGAAAACCTGAACCCCTGGTTTCTTAGAATATGACCTTTTTTGGAAACAAATTTGTTACAAGTGTAATTAGTTAAGTAAAAATGATGTCATACTAGAGGAGAGTGGGCCTCTAATTGGAGTGAATGCTGCCACAAGCCAAGGAACACTAAGGATTGGTGGCCGCCACCAGAAGCTAGAAAGAGGCAAGGAAGGATTCTTCCTTAAAGGTGTCAGAGGAATCATTGTGCCCAGACCAAATTGAGAGTCAGGATGCTTAATGTTGAGGCCCAATAATAAGATGCAGATGAACTGGGGAAGAAGAGAGTTTATTTCCATAACCAGATACAGGGAGAAGGCCAGGAAAATATCACCAGACAACTCAAAATTACAAAGTTTTTCAGAGCTTATATACCTTCTAAGCTGTCTGTCTGTCTGTGGGTAAGTGTGCATTCATCTCCAGACGTAAGTGATTAACTTTGTCCAATCTTTAACTAAAGTCTGAGTCTTGAAGGTCTTCCTCTGGAGACTCAGTAAATTTACTTAATTTAAATGGGTACAGGTGCCAGGGGTAATTACCCTTATCTTGTCTTCTGCTAACTCATGGAGGTTTGGGAAGTTCCTTTAGCCCTCCAATAAAACTTGTTCATGGAGGTCTGGGGAGTTTCTTTAGATGCCCATTAAAACTTGTGTAATCCTAAATGGGTCCTGTTAAAAATTTATTCATTATCTTGTCATGCTTCAAGGCCCAGGAAAGGCCTAGGCAAAACTTAACCACCCAGTCAATGCTAAAACAGTTGTCATGGAGGCCTGCTGTTCAGCTGTTAGTGAGATCTAGTCTGCCACAAGTCCCACTGTCAATTTGACCATGATTTCTACATGCTTGTGTATTTGTTTATTATAAGAATTGTAGGGAGATTGGGTGTCTTAGTCTTTCTGGTTACTTCCTGCTGAGAGGAGGTCATTGTTATGGGACACTGAACGCAGCATTGGAGTGGAAGTGGTGCATTTGTTCCCAGTAGTATGCTCTGTTGCAGGGTCTTAGAGGCAGTGTCTTCTGAAACATAATAGTATGAGCTCTACAAATGTTTTGGAACAATATGCAACAGCAATACATTCTGCAACATAACATTATGCCCATGCCTACAAGGATGGTCACCAGGATGGTCCTCCACTAAACCATGATGTGATCCAGTCATTAAGTGATAACCTGGGACTGGAGATTGCCTGAATCTGCTGGTGCATATACTTTAATACCAGAGAAATATTCTCAGAATTGTCAGATATATACACGCAACATTTGGTTCTGATGAGGGTGCAGGTTCCCCTCTGGGCTGCTGTTAGAATGTCTAAGGCCATCTGATTTTGCAAGCTAGCTTTCTGCATACGGTACAGTTCAGCATTCATAAGGGACATGCTTTGAAAACCCTCATTCAAGGCTCACTGTGTAAAATTAGCTAGTGCCTCTATGTGCCATAAGACAGTTGCTAAGCCTATTGAGGGCATAAAGATTGCAGCCAGATGATCGTACTGACCTGGTCCATCTGTTAAGCGTAAGTGGGAGATTAGCAGGGTTTTGGATGGTTTTTCCCCAGCATCCTTGTGCCCATGGGAGACCTAGAGTGCAGAGTCCCCACCTGTCCAAGGGCAGCCATGGCCATAAATTGGTGCCACAAAGCCAGTGGGTTCTGTTAGGGACATACCAATTCAGGCCAGGTGACTGGGACCAGTCGGTGGCAAACAAATCTCTTTGTTGAAGCACTATAGTATGTTGTTGCTGTTCACATGCAACCCATCTCATGATTCAAGTTACACTAGGCCAGTGATCACAGGAGTGGTTTCATTGCTGCCAGTATAAGGGGGAAACTTGGTTTAAAGGTCCATTGGATGCAGTTAGCCAAATACATCTGTCCCAAATTTGAAGAAAGCATTTTTATAACAGACATTTTATATTATAATAGTCTGGACATATACCTTCAGATTCAGCAAGGAAGTAGCTAAACCTATTACATCATCCCTTATTTTGTTTACTGAGAATGGCTTTTTGTGCCCTGGGTCTTCTAAAGTTTTGTTTATGGGCCACTCTGAGACATTCACCCTAGTTACTCCTGTCATTTGTGACCCAGTCCAAGGTCTTAGATTTCCCAGAAAAGTTTGCAGGTAAATCCAGTCCTTCCCTTGGATGGGCAACACCCAGCAAGGCAACCTTGTGGTGTTAGAAAGGGGTAAGAGGTCACAGACCCAGCAGGAGCCTTGTTGCAGGTTATCTACATAATCCTGTGCCCAGTATAAGAAAAACTTAGAGGTGAGAGCACAAACAATGAGAAGCATGATGAGGAAAAGGATTATAAGATAAACTCTTATCTTTTCCTGAATAGAAACTTCAGGTCTTCTAGGGGTTCCGCCTCCCATCTCTTGGCTGGGACTCCTCTGCCACAGGGCTCTTGCCTGGCAAGAATCTTTTCACTCGCGTGCGATGGATCCAGGGCTTGATGCCTGCCGATTACAGTGCCGTGTCCATGGTCAGTAGCACGTCCTAGGGTCCTTCCATTTCTCCTGTAGTTGCTGGGCAGAACCGGCTTCCTTCTATTCCTTTAGCAGCACTTGATCCCCAGGTTGCAGCAGGTGGCAGTCTTCTACAGAATTCACAGCATTCCTGTTGGAAGCAAACTTGTGCAAAACGTTAAGAGTTTGCCCTAAGTGAGCAACATAATTCTTAATAGCTGACTGCCTATGCAGGGGCACTTCAGTAACCTGAGACAGATTAGCTGCAAAGGGTCTCTCAAAGACAATTCCATAGGGGCTTATTTTAATTCTGCTTCTGGGGGTTATTCTTAACCAGAGCAGTGCAATACTAAGTACCTGAATCCATTTCAATCGAGTCTCTTGACACAACTTGGCAACGACTTTTTTTAAGGTGTGATTCATTCTCTCAGTTTGTCCAGAAGATTGAGGTCTCTATGCTGAGTTTAGTTTCCACTTTATTCCCAATGCTTTGTTTACCTGTGGAGTTATCTTAGAGGTGAATGAAGGCCCATTATTGCTTTGAATTACATCAGGGAGCCTGTATTGTGGTATTATTCTTTCTTTTTAGCAAAACTTTAACTACTTTGGTTGCTCATCCTGTGTGGCATGGGTACGTTTCCATCCAGCCAGAAAAAGTGTCCACTGGAACTAGGATGTATTTGTATACCCCAGGGGCTGATGGCATCTGTGTAAAGTCTATTTGGAGTTTTCTAGTGGGTACCTTCCTCTTTCTTGTTGTCCAGGCTGCCCTTGGCTACGATTATTAGGCTCATTCCTGGTGCAAAGATGGCAATGCTGAATTACATCCTCTAAGTGGGCTTTTAGTCCTTTCCCTTTCAAATAAATTCATGCGAAGGCCAGCAAAGCATCTCTCCCCAAAATGCATATTATTGCGAATGTGGTTTAGCAGTGGGCAAGCAAGATGCGCTGGTGCCCACACCAGGCCTGCACTGTTTACTCTTCGCCCTTCTTTGTTTAGTTTGAATCCCTTATCTTCTGTGGCTTCCTCATCTTCAGAAGTGTTCTTGGGCTTGAAGGCCATTAAGTCTACTTGGGGTATTAAGGGTGCTGGATTTCAATGCTGGCATTGGCTAAATTCCTGGTGGTGTGATCCGAAAAAGCATTGCCCTTGCTACTCTGGAATTACTGTATTGATTTCCCATGAGTTCTTTGTCACTTCTAACAATTCTTACACCTTGCTTAGCATATTTAACTTTGGTGTTATCCACCATTCCCTTAGCAGTCCTCTTTCCCTCCAGAGAGCTCCGAGCGTGTGAACTATCATGAATGCCTGCCTGAAGTCAGTGGATATGTAGGTGCTCTTACATTGGAACAACTGCAAGACTCTCCTGAGGGCAATTAAGTCCGCCTTCTGGGCTGAGGTACTGATGACAAAGTTTTGCCTCTGTTACCTCTGAGGGAGTCACCACAGCAACATTTATCTTCCTGTCGGTGACCAGGCTACTTCCATCTACAAACAAGGTCCAGTCTGTAGATGGGAGGCATATGTCCTTTAGGTCTGAGCGGCCGGAAAACACTTGGTCTATGACCTCTAGACAATTATGTAGGGTTCCTTCAGCTCCTCGTTGAGAGATAATAGTGTAGCAGGGTTTAGAGTTCTGGCAGTTTGCAGCTTTACTGTGGGCTCTTCCAAAAGTACGGCTTCACAGTAGCCTCCTTTTTGTTTCAGTAACGCTAACACTTGATGGGGCACATATATTGTGACAGGCTACTCCAAGCTCAGCTTTTCAGCTTCCTTGAGTAGCAGACAAGTGGCAGCGACTGCTCTAAGACAAGGGGGCCAGTCCTTGGCTACTGTGTCAAGCTGCTTTGAAAGGTATGCTATGGGTTGTAATACTTCACCTAACTTTTGTGTCAGGACTCCAAGTGCTAAGCCCAGTCTTTCCTACACATAAATTTGGAAGAGCTTATGAGGATTTGAAAGCCCTAAGGTGGGGTGGAGATTAACTTACACATCAGTTCCTTCAACGAATGTTGGTGTCTTGCTTCCAACTGAAAAGGATCATGGTCAGCTGCCTCTAACAGTTCATATAAGGGCTTACCATTAGTCCCTATTTAGGAATGCAAATCTGACAAAATCTGGCCATACCTAGGAAGTCCCTTAGCTGGTTTCTGGTGGTGGGCACGGCAATAGAATTCCACCTTTACAATTGCATTCCACCTCTCCACAGTCAGGGTTCTGCTTCCTTTCTGTAGGGGAAATCCTAAATATTCAACAGTTTGCTTATATACCTTGGTCTTTTTGCTTGAAACCTTGATCTACAAGCTGCCAGGTGGTTTAAAGTTTTAACAGTATTATCCTGGCACTTGCTCAGAGGGGCTAGGTTTGATAGTTCCCCAGATGAAACGCGTGTCTTGTCTTGTCTGAGAGGGAGAGACGAGTTTTGCTGCCCTCCCGCCCAATGCCCCCCGTGCTCTGGGGGTGCTGTTTCCCCATACTCTGGGGGTGGTGATTCTCCCCTTTCCCAGCTACGTGGTGGAGCATTAGCCCCCACCAGGTTACGTGGAGTTTTATATCCCACTGGGTTGGGTGGGGCTTTAGCTCCCAACTCAACTGGGTTGAGTACATTTATTAATTGTTGGCTCTCTGAGTCTATCTTCATCTCCCTAAGAATTGGGGCAAACCTTGATTGCACACTGCACCATCAGCTTATCTCGTTTCTCTTTGACATTCTTATTATGTAATAACATAAATGACTCAACATAGGGTATTTCTTCCCATCTTCCTGAACACTTAACAAAATAACTCTAGCTCAAAAATAATGAAATAGTTCAGGGTCCTACAAATTGGCCATCTGCCCTCAGATTCTAAATGTACGTTGGCCAAATCTTGTTAACAATAGTAAACTAATTTCCTTTTAGTCAGGGGAGCATACCCAAACTGTTTCCAATCCAATGAGATCCTTCCCAGTGGTCTCTTAAAGGGAATGGACTCAACAACGCCCTTTTCAAGCTAAGACAGTATCAAAAGAGACAAGAAAAATATACAAACAAGTGGAGACAGATTTCAGACAAAAGCAAGGGGGAGTGTACTCAGGCAGAACAGACTCAAAACCAACTCAAAACCCAATTTTAACCTAACGCAAAGTAGGTGTATATGCGAGCCCTATTGCTTCCCTAGTGGTACACCTGGTGGTACCAGAAAAATGTCTTAACAAGCCCAGATAGAGAAACAATAGGCTCCCAGCATATGATCTGGTTTTACCCACCCTTCAATTGCGTCTGCTCCTGATCTCTGCTCTTCCCTAGCAGTGAGAGGACGTGGGATTTTGTGCATGGAATGGTCTTAGGAGGGGTCCCCAGGAAAATCTCAACTGGCAGCTGCTGGGATCCTCCTGAAGACTGTCTCCTTGCAAGCCACTGGACGCTGAATGCAGCACCAACCTAGCCATCTGCTGGCTGGCTCACCAAATTTGTTCCCAGACCAAACCAAGGTTTGGACTGCTTATTCTTATGGTCCAATAACGAGATGCAGATGATCCGGGAAAGAAGAGAGTTTATTTCTCTAAGTGGGTACAGGGAGAAAGCCAGGAAAATATTGCCATACCAACTCAAAATTACAAAGTTTTCCAGAGCTTGTCTACCTTCTCAGCTGTGTGTCTACATGTAAGTGTGCATTCTTCTAAAGACATAAGTGATTAACTTCTTCTAATCTATAACTAAAGTCTACGTCTTAAAGACCTTCCTCTGAAGCCTCAGTAAATTTATTTAATCTAAGTGGGTCCAGATGCAATGGGTGATCACCATTACCTTGCTTTCTGCTAAATCATGGAGGTTTGGGGAGTTCCTTTAGATCCAAATAAAACTTGTTCATGGAGGTCTGGGGAATTTCTTCAGAATCCCATTAAAGCTTGTTTAATCCTAAACAGATCCTGTTAAGAATTTCTTCATTATCTTGTCATGCTTCAAGGCTCAGGAAAGTCCTAGGCAAAACCCTTGGTGGGCTTTTATTACACTCCAGTCTTTGTATACAGGCACTGACTCTTTCAGCTTTTAATATTTAACTTAACCACTCAGTGCTGAAACAGTTGTCATGGAGGCCTGCCTGTCCAACTGATAGTAAGACCTGGCCTACCACAGCCTGGCTCTGCCCATACTTGGACTTTGGACTTGTAGCATCCAAAACCATAACAGAATACATTTCTAATGTTTAAGGCAACTTAGTTTGTGGAATCTTATTATGGTAGCACTGAGAACTGTGTATGTTTATATTTTCCATGATGAGAGAGAAAGAGAATAGAAAATAAATTGGCACAGGCATATACAGTGACAATCCACTGAGGTCACACATAAGTATAAGCAGTATAGTTAGAATATCCCTATATAATTGTACTGGCTTCTAATCTGAATTTAGATTTTTTAAAAAAAATCTTTGTCAGAGAACTAGTATAAAAATAAAAATTCTAGAATCCTAAGATCTGTTTCAAAGCGCCTATCAAAGTGGTAGACATTACAGAATTCATTACTAAGTTTCAGCTGACAAATCTTTATGCAGGGCAAATGAAACAGAACCTCTGTCTTCTTTCTATTACATGTCTCACAAACAGACACAAAGAATAGCCTTGAAATAATAAAATAAACTTGAGGTGCTATTAAGTAAACACAAGGAGTAGTTGTCTCTTTAAATTTAATTTTCTGCTTACAAAAGTACAAAGCCAGTGGTATTATGTTAAGCAACCAACCGCTTTCTTAAACAGACATTTAAAATTCTAAACATTGCAAAATAATTAACTTATTCAGGTGCTAGTGAAACCATATAGGTAAAACCTGTGACTGATCAAAATAATAATAATTACTACCAAGATGCCTCAAAATGTGTAAGTATGGAATACGCATGTATAATTCAATTATTCAGTTTTAGTTTTTGAAAAATGCAAAATAGTGGTTGAGTTACCTTTTGATTTCATAAAAATAAAAATAGGAAATACTTAGAGCAGCATCAATAGAAATATGACCTTATGTTTTTATTTTTAATGCACTTCCATATTATCTTGAGCCTCACAGTAAACAGACGACAATTTTTCGTTTATGACAAATGTTTGCCAATTTTATTATAAGCATAAATTACAATTCCATCTAAGCTTTTGGAAAAAAACCCGTAATAAAAATTATTTTGTATAGGACCTCTTTCATTGAAAAGCACAGTTTATTAGGGTACAGGTGGATACGTTTTCAGAAAAGTGAATACACCTATGTGTATTCTATAATACAATATCAAAAAATCTATAGCATACAATAAAAATAAAAATATATAGTAAAGAGTATTATTTTATTATATTTAGTTCAAAATATAAAATATTTTTATGTTATAAAAATTATATTTTAAAATTATATTTGCTAATTTTTTGGTAAAATTAAGTTTTGAAAATTAATCTTGTATCCAGAAACTTTGGTAAAATTACTTATTAATTCTAAGAGTTTGTCTGTAGAACCTTTTATATTTCCTGTAGTATGCATAATTCCTGTACCTTTTTTAAACACTGTTTTGGAAATTATTCTCTGAGAATATCTTCAAAGCATTTTCAAATTTGTTAATCCATTAAAGTGGATTTAAAGATTGAAGGATCAGACTAGGATTGGACTTAAAAGAAAGAACGACATTTGCAAGTGGATATATGTTCCAGAAAATAAAAAAGATTGTTTATAGACAGAGAAATGAAAATGGACAGGGAAAAGTTAAAATTATTCTCAGAAAAAAAATATGTATACTTTCAGTTTATCCAAAGCATTTTATTTCAAATGAACAAATTTTCAGAAGCCATGGGCATGTATTAATAAAACCTATAAAAAGGTATTGCATATTGATCATATTTGCAAATGATTGTACTTATTTACAATCTATGTTTTACAAAAATTTCATGGACATACTTATGTAATCTTTGCTCTTTCATCACAAAAATTAACTGAGAAGAGGATGTTTATTTTTTGTAGATAGTTATGCCAATATTTTATCATTAATAAACTGTATCAATTTCATATACATAATCTCAGTTCAACTATTGATGAAATTTAGCTTGTATGACATTAGAAATATCAGAGTACTTTAGTACTTTGCGTAATTAGTTCTGTGTAAAACAAACATGCAACGGTATAAAAAGGTCCTATTTTCTCTTGAGAAAATAAGACCGTTTTCAATTAGAGGATTCTTCTCATGGTCAGTGCTTTGGTTTGGATATGGTTTGTTTGTCCTCACCAAGTCTCATGCTGAAATCTGATTCCCAGTGTTGGAGGTGGGGACTGGTGGGAGGTGTTTAGGTCAGGTGTTTAAGCAGATCTTTCATGAATAGTTTGGGTCCATTTTCACAGCAGTGAGTGAGTTCTGGATGTTAGTGGCTGTGAGAACTAATTATTGAAAAGAACCTGGTACTTCCTCCTCTCTCCTTCTTGCTTCCTCTCTCACCATGTGATCTGCACACACTACTCCCCTTCACCTTTCTTCCTCCAAGAATGGAAGTCCTCTGAAGCCCTCACCAGAAGCAGATGTTGACATCATGCTTCTTGCACAGCCTGCAAAACTGTGAGTCAAATAAACATCTTTTCTTTATAAATTATCTAGCCTCAGGTATTTTTTACAGTAACACAAGTGGAGTAAGACAGTCAGAGATCACGTGAAATTGTTGCTTTTCTGTATCATAATGTGCCACGTAATTCCATAGATTTCATTTTTAGTTGTATTAGTTTCAACTTGATAATAGAATATTTTTCATACATTAGTAGCATGAACAATTATTAGAAGGTTAAATAGCTGATCTTTCAAAGTGCCTCATCATTTGGAGGAACTATTATGGTCTTTACTTTATGAGGTTCCTCAGAAATGGTCTGAAATTCCCAGTTGCACATGGTGTTAATCAGCTCCATCACACATTCTTTATTAGTTTTTTTCTTTTTGGTGTTTCACTTCCTCCACTCTCTCATTCTACCTTCCTAGGATCACCTCCCAAATAAATGTCCTGTCTTCAAGTCCTGCCTAAGACTCTACTTTTGAGAACTCCAAATGAAAATACCTATAATCAGGAGGTATTAAAATGCACCAAATTGTATTTCTCCATCAATTGGAATAATCATATATCTATATCTATATCTATATATATATATTTGTATCTTTTGTCTACTTCTACAGTGTTTTACTGATGGATTTTCTAATATTAGACAACATATTTCTACAGAATTGCTTCCCTTCCATGTAAAATTAAATTAACTGTACTTTATAATTTATCCAAATTTTTTGATATTCTCATAAGTAAAACAAGACTTTATTGTAATGTTATAATTAACTTACTATTGTGTTATGATAGTTACAAACTATGTCAAAAATCTTTTAGGTGTAGAGAACAAAATATTAACAGCAGTTTTCAACACACGTTACTGAGACTTTGGGAGATCAAATAGAAATGTGTTAGATAATGTGCATAACATAATAACTGAATCAGCTTTGCAAATGTTATATGAATATAGATTCTATGATTAACAACAAATAAAATATTTACTTTTGAAAAAAATTTATCTCTGGACATGCACACACACAAAAAATCTAGAAATTACTAACGTGTAAAATTAGATGAATAAATGTTGGACCCAAGGAAAAGCAAAACTCAATTGACATATCATTTTAAAAGTAAGTATAATGAGAACACTAGCTATTTCAATGAATTACAATGGTGTGTGTATATATATGTATATGCGTATATATATATATATATACACACATATATATATGAACACATATAAACCATAATTTACGATTGCATTATTTCTAAACATAGTAGACCTTTTGAAGCAATGAAGGTATAAATAGAAAAAAGAAGGCAACTTCATTAATCACATATGCATTTCTGTACCTCACAATAGACGTAATAAAACACAATTAAAATGATGGGTTTTTTAGAAAATTATAATATTTTGCAACAAAAATGGTGAGATTTTGTAAATGAAATCGTGCTTTCAAATCATAAAGGGAAAAAGAAGCATTCCAATAAAAAATGCATCAACAAACCGCTTAGAATAATACTCATTTTTCTAATAACATGGAAAACTGTTAAAATTCCTTAAATGTTAAAGTTCAAAATTAATAGGCTTTACTTAAAAATTAAAGCAATTATGAAATTATATTTTTGTACTGAGTTAACAAAGATTATCTTTCACCTATTAATTTATAAACACATGTCATTAAATTACTGTTGGGCAGTAGTGATTATAATTTTGCATACAGTTTTGAGCTTCTTTTGTCAATATTAAAATAATAACAACATACATGTTTTTGCCCCAAATTTAATTTTAGGAATTTATTCTATAAAATAAGTGATGAATAAAATGTTATGTATTATTTAAGAGTGAAAATTGGAAATACATATATTTCTAATAGATTAAATTAGAATAAGTCCACAGGAAGTAATAATATGTGATTAGTTAAGCCATGTTTTATAAGCATTTTGATAATATGAAGAAATTTTTAAATGGAGAGAGAGACAGAGGGTAGAGATAAATTTTTGAAAAACTCCAATTTAATGAGACTAGAGTAAGAGACTAGAGACCTAAATCTAAATGCAAACAATGTCTTGGAACATTATGGGTAAATTTAATTTGCTTATACTTTTTAATGATTTCCTAAAATGAATATGTATAACAGGTTATACACAAAAAGTTATCATTTTAAAAGGTGACATATTGCTAAAGAGATTTTCCTTGTTGAATTTAATTTTGTTTGGTTTCTGGATTACTTTATAATTAAGGTCTTTATTTTATGTCTTCATATATCAACTAAAAAGCATGAAATATTTTGTGAAAAAATAATACTCATTTTTCTAATAACATGGACAACTGTTAAAATTCCTTAAATGTTAAAGTTCAAAATTAATAGGCTTTATATCTTAATTACCTATTTAGAATAATCAAGCTGAAACTTCTTCTTTTTAGGCAATACAGAGAGAGAAAAAATAAAACCCCATGAATATATATTAATGAGATTATTTTTTCCTGACTGAGAACACAGGGTATATTTCATAAGTCTCTTGTGCAAAGAAATTCTTTTTATTCAGGTTGTTTGATTCCTTTTTGTTCTCTCAATCATATAAACAAAATCTTCCCACCAAATAATGCCATTCCTGCCAGTTTACACTAATCAAATGAGTAGCTGATCCGTATGTTACACCACAGAGAGTTTTCTTCTTGGTTCATTTTATTTCTTACAATAGAAATGAGGATTTTGTAAGGCATTTCAATCAGCTATTTGCTTCCTTGGCTCTCATATTAGCTATTGTACATAAAGCATATTTACTGAGGAGTTATAAAGGGCACCCTGCTACATTACTGGAAAAAAAATTACACATTTTCAAACATTCCCAACAGAGAACAGAAATCAGAATAGGGATGAGTAAATAATGCTGGGTGCTTAAAAATCGATGTTTTAGAAATGACTTTTGGTTTGAATTTTTACATTCTGACTTTTTCCTAGCAGAAAACCACTTCCTTATTTATCTACTATAAATTGTCATAATGAAATAATCATTTTCATTTCAATTTGCAAGCAGATAAATCACAGAGATGATGCTTAAAGTCTGCTGACATTCCATGTCTACAAAATAATTTAGTTAATAATTAGTTAATAATTTTTTTTTTTTTTTTCTTGAGTCAGGATCACTCTGTTGCCCAGGTTGAAGTGCAGTGGTATGCTAGTGCTCACAGCTCACTGAAACCTTAAACTCCTGGGTTCAAGCAATCCTTCCCCCTCAGCTTCCTGAATAGCTAAGACTACAGATACACGTCACCAGGACTGCTAATTTTTGAATTTTTATTTTTGGGGAAGTAAGGTCTTGTTATGTTTCCCAGGCTGATCTCAAACCCCTGAACTAAAGTTATCCTCCGGTCTTGGGCTCCCAAATGCTGGCATTACAGGTTTGAGCCACTGGGCCTGGCCCTAACTGACTATTAAAATACTATATATTTTAGTATTTAGTAGTTTATATTGGCCAAAGCCAATAAAACATTTCTGTTTGTCAATTACATGTTTATGTATTCTCCATCACTTTTGGATTTGAAAATCAAATATGGTGAAATAATTTTTGATAAAATCTAAAGATAATTAATATATTAAAAGCAATGAATATGTTCCTTAATAAGTTCTAAATCTTTTGCTAAATTATGCCATTATAGTAATGAAATATATGACTAAACTATATTATATAGTAAACTATTTAATCTCTGTGTTTTTAGAAAATTCCAACCGTTTGCGTGAAAGAACGTATGAAACTTATTGCTGTGTATAAAAAATGTTGTAGAAGTAAGTTTGCATACATTAACAAATATTCTCTTTCTAAATATTCCGTTTTGCTTATCAGGAATAACAATACTTAACTGGGTAATCTTCTCTAAATTTGCTAAAGATACATTACAGCTAAATTTCTGAGCCACAGAAAATAAAGGAGCCATGGGTCTTGAATGTATACATTTTGTCTTTATGTTCATTCACTTTCATATCTTACTTCCTCTTTCAAGGCCTATTTCTAGTTTACGTTATCTTGTTTTATTTTGTTTCCTTAGAAATTTTCAAAAATGCCTTTGAAAACAAGGCCAGATATAATAGAATATTTAAATATTTTATTTTTCTGTACTGATGGGAAAATAGTGTAAACATGCAAAATGATTGCAAAAATATCATTCTAAAATATTAAATTTCAGAGTCAAGTTGAGAAAAACATACACCTATTAATCATTTTTCAACTCTTCTTTTATTTATTGACGAGTCTGGGGACAAATAAAGCTGTGTAGAAAGTCTCCTTTTTTTTTTTTTAATCTTACTCATCCACTAGAAAATAGTAGGCTAGTCAAATAATTCTAGAAATTTTATCAATGATTATCAGCTATATAAATGCAGTTTAGGGGAAAAAAAGAACACTACACCTTGGGGAGTTCTGAATAACCATGGAGGGGACAAGTAAAATATGAATATATGGAAATTAACAGAACTTTACACCAAAACGTATGCAAATTAAAGTTGAACATCTATTCCACAATCAAAACACATCAGAAGACTATATGTACGCTAACTTCTCAGAAGCTAAGTCCTGATACATATCTGGAAAATTAGATGTGATGTGTTAAGCATGGTAACATGAACTCAATTTGTTAGTTTATATACTCCCAGAAGCAGAAACTGGGAAATAATTTGCAGGCAACCAAGCAGTAGATTTGTAAAGTGCAGGGAATACTGATTGGCTTGGAGAAACTGTTACAGAAAAAGGTGGGGGTACAGCCAACAAACGCAGGGAGTGAAAAAAACCTTCACAATCTACACATCTGACAAAGGACTAATATCCAAAATCTACAACAAACTCAAACAAATAGGCAAGAAAAAAACAATCCCATCAAAAAGTGGGCTAAGGACACAAATGGACAATTCTCAAAAGAAGATATACAAATGACCAACAAACATACAAAAAATGCTCTATATCACTAATAATGAGGGAAACGCAAATCAAAACCACAATGTGATATCACCTTACTCCTGCAAGAATGGCCATAACAACAACAACAACAAAAAAATTAAATAAAATAGATGTTGGCATGGATGCGGTGATCAGGGAACACTTCTACACTGTTGGTGGGAACGTAAACTAGTACAACCACTATGAAAAACAGTGTGGAGATTTCTTTCTTTCTTTTTTTTTTTTAATTTTACTTTAAGTTCTGGAATACATATGCAGAACATGCCGGTTTGTGATGTAGGTATACATGTACCATGGTGGTTTGCTGCACCTATCAACCTGCATGCTTTAGGTATTTGTCCTAATTGAAGAATTTGCCAGTGACCCCCTGACAGGCCCCAGTGTGTGATGTTTCCCTCCCTGTGTCCATGTGTTCTCATTGTTTAACTCCCACTTATGAGTGAGAATATGCGGTGTTTGGTTTTCTGTTCCAAAAACAGTGTGAAGATTTCTTAAAGAACTAAAGGTAGAGCTACCATTTGATCCAGCAATCTCACTGTCGGGTATCCACCCAGAGGAAAAGAAGTCATTATATGAAAAAGACACAATTCGCAATTGCAAAATGTGGAACCAACTTAAATGCCCATCAATCAACAAGTGTAGATTTAAAAAACTGTGAGATATATATATATATATATATATTACACACACACACACACACACATGATAGAATATGACTCAGCCATAAAAAGGAATGAATTAATGGGATTCTCAAGAACCTGGATAAGATTTGAGACTATTATTCTAAGTGAAGTAACCCATGAATGCGAAATCAAACATTGTATGTTCTCATTCATAAGTGGGAGCTAAGCTATGAGGATGTGAAAGCGTGAGAATGACACAATGGGCTTATAAATCACCACTAAAGAACTTACTCATGTAACCAAACCACCTGTTCCCCAATAACTTGCGGAAATAAAAAAATTAATCAAAATTAAAATTAATCTCATGGGAAAATCTTAAAAATAGAATAAAACTCACATCAAAGAATTATCCCCTGTGAGAGATGAGATGCTTTGGGGTATTTAAAGAAAAATTATTATTTAAAAGTTATTGGGTGCTTTATTTAGGTAGTCTCAACTCCCCCACCATAGGCCTGCCGTTAAGTGAGCAGAGTAGATAGTCTTTCTTCTCTGTTTTTGTTTGTTTGTTGTTTTTGTTGTTTAGCAAAATAAACAACTTAGACATAGATTTGTAGATATTAAGTATCTGGAGCATATAGAAATAGTAGGATCTGACAGATATGAGAAATATGAGGAAATGGGGGAGGGAAATGAATAGCTTCTACTACAATCAACAACTAATCATAGGTTGCAATTAATATAATCATATAAACTATAAGATACTTATATTTATATACTTAAAGAGATAAAAAGAGGGCCATGAAAATGCGACAATTGAAGAGACTGTTACAATTGGAGAGGCTGTCTTTAAACGATCAAATCAAACTTCTCAATTCAGAGATACTAGGGAATCTGAAGCAAGTAAAAATCCCATACCTAGCTAATTCCAGCACTTTGGGAGGCTGAGGCGGGCAGATCATGAGGTCAGGAGTTGGAGTCCAGCCTGACTAATGTGGTGAAACCTCCTCTCTACTACAAATACAAAAATTAACCAGGCATTGTGGCACATGTCTGTAATCCCAGCTACTCAGGAGGCTGAGGCAGGAGAATTGCTTGAACCAGGGAGGTGGAAGGTGCAGGGAGCCGAGAGCACACCACTGCACTCCAGACTGGGCAAAAGAGTGAGACTCTATCTCAAAAAAACAAAACAAAACAAAACAAAAACAAACAAACAAAAACCCATACCTAGAAACAAAAGAAGCTAAATAAAAAGGAAATATTAGTTATTAATGAATGACAACTTGACAACTTCTCAATAAGATCAACTGACTCTAGATTAAAATTAAATCATGTTTTCAACATGAGAGGACAAAAGTCCACAAAACTCAGTTTAGAATTGCACACTCAGTGAACTGATCTGTCAGGGACAAAAATATAAAATAATGAAAATTCCAGAAAATGCTATATGAATTTACCATCAAAAATCTCTCATAATACTAAAAGAACTTTGGAAAGCCTCATTTCACGAAGAGAGTCAGTTGGAAAGTAAGTGCACAGTCACAATAGAAGAAAAAATGAATGAAACAGAAAAATATTTTAAGAAATATGAGTAAAATAATCCCAAGGGAAATTAGAAAATACTTCTGACTGCATGACAATAAAAAACAAATAAATCATAATTTGGGGGACTTAGTTACATCAAGTTTTATAGGAAAATTAATCACCTTAACACCTTAATAAAAATTTAGAATTTCAAGTCAATGTTTTAAGCTTCCATAATAAGATGCCAAAAAAGAATAAATTAATGAAAAGAATTTAATTAAACTGCAAAAGAAACAACCCCCAAATAACAAATATGAATATTTGAGTGAAAATCAATGAAACTGAAAACACATAAACAATAGAGAAAAGTAAAAAGTCCTTTAAAAAGAATAATACATTCAATAAATTCATAGCTTTACTATCAAAGAATAAAATGAATATCATTACAACCCTTAGATATTAAAAGAAAAATCATAGAATAACATACTAAGAACATCTTTATGACAATACATTTAATAAGTGATGAAATGATGTTTTGAAAAATCCAACTTATAAAAAATAAGGAAAAATTATTTTTCTTACATCTCATAAATGAATTAAATTTGTGATTAATTACATTTTAACAGAAAAAGCTCTGGGGCCAGTTGACTTCACTGGTTATATCTGTCAACCTTACAAAGAAAGAATATTAACTTTGCCAAATCACCTTTATAAAATAGAGAAGAAAGGGTCTGTTTTCCCAAGTCAGTTTTCAAGGCTAGCAAAATAACCTTAATAAAAAAAGTTGAAAAGATAGAACAAAATAGAAAATTACAGACCTGTATTTATTATTAAGATAGATGTAAAACTTTTAACAAAGTGTTAACATATACAGAAATTTATCATGACCAAGTTTGGTTTATCCCAGAAACATAAAGTTATACGTTTGAAAGTCAATCCATAATAATAGAACACAATAATAGAAAACAAGGTAAAATAACATAATCATCTCAGTAAAAAAAAAAAAAAATCAACTTGATAAAATGTAACATCCATTCATTTTAAAATAACTAAAAGTCATAGCAAGCTAGGATATAGAAGAAAAGTTTTTCAGTCTTATAAAAACATTCATAGACAAGTACAGCTTGCATTATGCTACTAGTGAAATACTGAACATTATACCAAAAAGATTGGGAACAAGGAAAGGGTATATATTCTCATCACTTACTGTTTTACTGGAAGTTTTTGGCAGACCTATAATGCAAAGAAAATAAATACTATTATAATTGCTTAAAGTAAGGAGAAAAATCTATTTGCAGAAGATGTGACTTTTTATTAAAAAATTATTGACACTATTAAAAATGACATTAGAATAATTTAACAAGTTTGCAATATACAAGATCAATAAGAAAAAATTAATTGTATTTCTATATACTAGCCTAACATTATTTAAATATAAAATTAAAATACCTCTACAGTAAAACTTAAACCTAGCATTGAAAAATTTTAAAAGGGCTAAATAGACAGATTTTCATAGTTTAGGGGTCTCCAAATGTGGAAGATAGCAATTTTCCTCAAATTGACCTTCCCATTCAACACCACTCAAATAAATGCAAGTTGGCTTTTATTTTTGGTAGAAATTAAAAAGTCAATTTTAAAATTTATATGGAAAGACAAAAGGTGTAGTGCAGCCTAAACAACCTTAAAGAATAACAAAGGGTTGTGGGGAGCAAGATGGCGGAATAGGAAGAGCTCCAGTCTCCAACTCCCAGCGCGAGCGACACAGAAGACGGGTGATTTCTGCATTTTCAACTGAGAAGTGCAGCCCATCGCCAGCAACGGATCAAAGCTGGTCAGAGAATGACTTTGACGAGATGAGAGAAGAAGGCTTCAGTCCATCAAACCTCTCAGAGCTAAAGGAGGAATTACGTACCCAGCGCAAAGAAACTAAAAATCTTGAAAAAAAAGTGGAAGAATTGACAGCTAGACTAATTAATGCAGAGAAGATCATAAACGAAATGACAGAGATGAAAACCATGACACGAGAAATACGTGACAAATGCACAAGCTTCAGTAACCGACTCGATCAACTGGAAGAAAGAGTATCAGCGATTGAGGATCAAATGAATGAAATGAAGCGAGAAGAGAAACCAAAAGAAAAAAGAAGAAAAAGAAATGAACAAAGCCTGCAAGAAGTATGGGATTATGTAAAAAGACCAAATCTACGTCTGATTGGGGTGCCTGAAAGTGAGGGGGAAAATGGAACCAACTTGGAAAACACTCTTCAGGATATCATCCAGGAGAACTTCCCCAAACTAGTAGGGCAGGCCAACATTCAAATTCAGGAAATACAGAGAACGCCACAAAGATACTCCTCCAGAAGAGCAACTCCAAGACACATAATTGCCAGATTCACCAAAGTTGAAATGAAGGAAAAAATCTTAAGGGCAGCCAGAGAGAAAGGTCGGGTTACCCACAAAGGGAAGCCCATCAGACTAACAGCAGACCTCTCGGCAGAAACTCTACAAGCCAGAAGAGAGTGGGGGCCAATATTCAACATTCTTAAAGAAAAGAATTTTCAACCCAGAATTTCATATCCAGCCAAACTAAGCTTCATCAGTGAAGGAGAAATAAAATCCTTTACAGATAAGCAAATGCTTAGAGATTTTGTCACCACCAGGCCTGCCTTACAAGAGACCCTGAAGGAAGCCCTAAACATGGAAAGGAACAACCGGTACCAGCCATTGCAAAAACATGCCAAAATGTAAAGACCATCGAGGCTAGGAAGAAACTGCATCAACTAACGAGCAAAACAACCAGTTAATATCATAATGACAGGATCAAGTTCACACATAACAATATTAACCTTAATGTCAATGGACTAAATGCTCCAATTAAAAGACACAGACTGGCAAACTGGATAAAGAGTCAAGACCCATCAGTCTGATGTATTCACGAGACCCATCTCACATGCAGAGACATACATAGGCTCAAAATAAAGGGATGGAGGAAGATCTACCAAGCAAATGGAGAACAAAAAAAAGCAGGGGTTGCAATCCTAGTCTCTGATAAAACAGACTTTAAACCATCAAAGATCAAAAGAGACAAGCCCATTACATAATGGTAAAGGGATCAATTCAACAGGAAGAGCTAACTCTCCTAAATATATATGCACCCAATACAGGAGCACCCAGATTCATAAAGCAAGTCCTTAGAGACCTACAAAGAGACTTAGACTCCCATACAATAATAATGGGAGACTTCAACACTCCACTGTCAACATTAGACAGATCAACGAGACAGAAAGTTAACAAGGATATCCAGGAATTGAACTCATCTCTGCACCAAGCGGACCTAATAGACATCTATAGAACTCTCCACCCCAAATCAACAGAATATACATTCTTCTCAGCACCACATCGCACCTATTCCAAAATTGACCACATAAGTGGAAGTAAAGCACTCCTCAGCAAATGTACAAGAACAGAAATTATAACAAACTGTCTCTCAGACCACAGTGCAATCAAACTAGAACTCAGGACTAAGAAACTCAATCAAAACCGCTCAACTCCATGGAAACTGAACAACCTGCTCCTGAATGACTACTGGGTACATAACGAAATGAAAGCAGAAATAAAGATGTTCTTTGAAACCAATGAGAACAAAGATACAACATACCAGAATCTCTGGGACACATTTAAAGCAGTGTGTAGAGGGAAATTTATAGCACTAAATGCTCACAAGAGAAAGCAGGAGAGATCTAAAATTGACACTCTAACATCACAATTAAAAGAACTAGAGAAGCTAGAGCAAACACATTCAAAAGCTAGCAGAAGGCAAGAAATAACTAAGATCAGAGCAGAACTGAAGGAGATAGAGACACAAAAAACCCTCCAAAAAAATCAATGAATCCAGGAGTTGGTTTTTTGAAAAGATCAACAAAATTGACAGACCGCTAGCAAGACTAATAAAGAAGAAAAGAGAGAGGAATCAAATAGACGCAATAAAAAATGATAAAGGGGATATCACCACCCACCCCACAGAAATACAAACAACCATCAGAGAATACTATAAATGCCTCTACGCAAATCAACTAGAAAATCTAGAAGAAATGGATAATTTCCTGGACACTTACACTCTCCCAAGACTAAACCAGGAAGAAGTTGAATCCCTGAATAGACCAATAGCAGGCTCTGAAATTGAGGCAACAATTAATAGCCTACCCACCAAAAAAAGTCCAGGACCAGATGGATTCACAGCTGAATTCTACCAGAGGTACAAGGAGGAGCTGGTACCATTCCTTCTGAAACTATTTCAATCAATAGAAAAAGAGGGAATCCTCCCTAACTCTTTTTATGAGGCCAACATCATCCTGATACCAAAGCCTGGCAGAGATACAACAAAAAAAGAGAATTTTAGACCAATATCCCTGATGAACATCGATGCAAAAATCCTCAATAAAATACTGGCAAACCGGATTCAGCAGCACATCAAAAAGCTTATCCACCATGATCAAGTGGGCTTCATCCCTGGGATGCAAGGCTGGTTCAACATTCGCAAATCAATAAACGTAATCCAGCATATAAACAGAACCAAAGACAAGAACCACATGATTATCTCAATAGATGCAGAAAAGGCTTTTGACAAAATTCAACAGCCCTTTATGCTAAAAACGCTCAATAAATTTGGTATTGATGGAACGTACCTCAAAATAATAAGAGCTATTTATGACAAACCCACAGCTAATATCATACTGAATGGGCAAAAACTGGAAAAATTCCCTTTGAAAACTGGCACAAGACAGGGATGCCCTCTCTCACCACTCCTATTCAACATCGTGTTGGAAGTTCTGGCTAGGGCAATCAGGCAAGAGAAAGAAATCAAGGGTATCCAGTTAGGAAAAGAAGAAGTCAAATTGTCCCTGTTTGCAGATGACATGATTGTATATTTAGAAAACCCCATTGTCTCAGCCCAAAATCTCCTTAAGCTGATAAGCAACTTCAGCAAAGTCTCAGGACACAAAATTAATGTGCAAAAATCACAAGCATTCTTATACACCAGTAACAGACAAGCAGAGAGCCAAATCAGGAATCAACTTCCATTCACAATTGCTTCAAAGAGAGTAAAATACCTAGGAATCCAGCTTACAAGGGATGTAAAGGACCTCTTCAAGGAGAACTACAAACCACTGCTCAGTGAAATCAAAGAGGACACAAACAAATGGAAGAATATACCATGCTCATGGATAGGAAGAAGCAATATCGTGAAAATGGCCATACTGCCCAAGGTGATTTATAGATTCAATGCCATCCCCATCAAGCTACCAATGACTTTCTTCACAGAATTGGAAAAAACGGCTTTAAAGTTCATATGGAACCAAAAAAGAGCCCGCATTGCCAAGACAATCCGAAGTCAAAAGGACAAAGCTGGAGGCGTCACGCTACCTGACTTCAAACTATACTACAAGGCTACAGTAACCAAAACAGCATGGTACTGGTACCACAACAGAGATATAGACCAATGGAACAGAACAGAGTCCTCAGAAATAATACCACACATCTACAGCCATCTGATCTTTGACAAACCTGAGAGAAACAAGAAATGGGGAAAGGATTCCCTATTTAATAAATGGTGCTGGGAAAATTGGCTAGCCATAAGTAGAAAGCTGAAACTGGATCCTTTCCTTACCCCTTATACGAAAATTAATTCAAGATGGATTAGAGACTTAAATGTTAGACCTAATACCATAAAAACCCTAGAAGAAAATCTAGGTAGTACCATTCAGGACATAGGCATGGGCAAGGACTTCATGTCTAAAACACCAAAAGCAACGGCAGCAAAAGCAAAAATTGACACATGGGATCTAATTAAACTAAAGAGCTAAAGAAACTACCATCAGAGTGAACAGGCAACCTACAGAATGGGAAAAAATTTTTGCAACCTACTCATCTGACAAAGGGCTAATATCCAGAATCTACAAAGAACTCAAACAAATATACAAGAAAAAAACAAACAACCCCATCAAAAAGTGGGGAAAGGATATGAACAGACATTTCTCAAAAGAAGACATCCATACAGCCAACAGACACATGAAAAAATGCTCATCATCACTGGCCATCAGAGAAATGCAAATCAAAACCACAATGAGATACCATCTCACACCAGTTAGAATGGCAATCATTAAGAAGTCAGGAAACAACAGGTGTTGGAGAGGATGTGGAGAAATAGGAACACTTTTACACTGTTGGTGGGATTGTAAAGTAGTTCAACCATTATGGAAAACAGTATGGCGATTCCTCAAGGATCTAGAACTAGATGTACCATATGACCCAGCCATCCCACTACTGGGTATATACCCAAAGGATTATAAATTACTCTACTACAAAGACACATGCACACGCATGTTTATTGCGGCACTATTCACAATAGCAAAGACTTGGAATCAACCCAAATGTCCATCTGTGACAGACTGGATTCAGAAAATGTGGCACATATACACCATGGAATACTATGCAGCCATCAAAAAGGATGAGTTTGCGTCCTTTGTAGGGACATGGATGCAGCTGGAAACCATCATTCTTAGCAAACTATCACAAGAAGAGAAAACCAAACACCGCATGTTCTCACTCATAGGTGGGAACTGAACAATGAGATCACTTGGACTCGGGAAGGGGAACATCACACACTGGGGCCTATCAGGGGGAGGGGGGAGGAGGGAGGGATTGCATTGGGGAGTTATACATGATATAAACGTCATGCACATGTATCCTAGAACTTAAAGTATAACAATAATAAAAAAAAAAAAAAAAACAAAGTTGGAAGATTATTTAGACTTCTTGACTTGAATACTGTCTGTAAAGCTACAGTAACCAAAGCATTATGGTTTTGGCATAAGGACAGAAAAAATGATCAATAGAATACATAGAAAGTCCTGATATAGAATGACAGGTATGTTATCAATAAATGTACACAGAATTTCCAGGGTAGTTAAATAGAAACAGAAAAGCTTTTTAAAAGCAAGTATGTTGGATTATTAGGATATTCATAAAAGATAGGAAAACCACTCAAATCCTACTGTATTTCATAAAGAAAAGTTAATTTGAAATGGTTCCTAATCCTTTTTTTTTTTTTTGAGACAGAGTCTTGCTCTGTTTCCCAGGCTGGAGTGCAATGGCGTGATCAAAGTTTCCAGAGGTTCTCCTGCCTCAGCCTCCTGGGTAGCTGGGATTACAGACACATGCCACCATGCCCGACTAATTTTTGTATTTTTAGTAGAGATGGAGTTTGGTCATGTTGGCCAGGCTGGTCTCAAACTCTTAACCTCAGGTGATCTGCCCACCTCGGCCTCCCAAAGTACTGGGATTACAGGTGTGAGCCACTGTGCCTGTCCGAAATGGTTCCTAGCCTTAACTACAAAAGTTAACACTATAAACATTTTGAAAAAAAAGCAGAACATCTTTTAAACATGGAATAGGCAATTACTTTTTAGACAGGACATGGAAAACACTAAATGTAAGAAGAAAAGAGAGATAAATCAGAAATCATTAAAATTAATACTTTGTGTTAATATGAATGACTTAAAAATCAAAAGGCAAGCCATATATTGGAAGAGAATTTTGTAACACCTATATTTGACAAAAGACCTGTATCCAGAGTATTAATGCTTATAACCCAATAGAAAGTAAAGAAATAATCAGACAAAAAACTTCAAAGACGGATTTACAAAGGAAGATATACGTGGCAAGCAACTGCATGAAAAAGTGCTCGCTACCATTAGTAATGAGGGAAATATCAATTACAATGATAGCGAAATACCATTACATATTCCCTACTACAATGGCTAAAATTAAGACATCTGACAACACTAAATACTTGTGAAAATGTACAGAGCAGAAATTTTATTTACTGCTGGTGAGATTTTAATATCATCCTTTCAAAACAACTTGGCAGTTTCTTATAACATTAAATATTTGTTTACCCATCAAAAGGAAAACTTGTGTCAAAAAAAGCCCTTGTAAAAATTGTTCATAGCAGCTTATGCATAATGGTCCAAATACGGAAGCAACTCAAATGTCCATCAAGGGGTGAATAGATAAATAAACTGTGGTTTATTAACACAGTCAGCTATAAAAATGAACATATTATTAGTATAAAAACATGAATGAAATTCAAAACCAAACATGTTACAAAGCCAGATAGAGAAGTTTATTTACTCTATAATCTATTTATATGAAATTCTTAAAACAGAAAAATATTTCAGCTATCACTGTGATGGAAATCAGAATTGTGATTGCCTTAATGCTGAAGAATTAACTAGAAAGGGGTATAAAGGAACTTTCTGGGAATCATGGAAATGCTGTATGTCTTGATTGGGTTGTTAGTTTCATGGGATTATACACTTTCAAAGGTCATCAAATTGTACTCAAAATCTGACGATTAATAGTATATAAATTGCTTCAGTTAACTTTTTTTATAAGCAATTACTATAACATGTTTAGTAAACCTTCCACTTAATGTAATGAGGAGCATGAACTCACACCCCTTTATGTACAAAAAGAAATAAGTAGACTAAACACACCAATTAAAAGTACTGTTTCTCAGTGTTTTTTTAAAAATCCAGATATATGTGAAGTACAAGACAGTCACCAAAACCAAGAGTCAGAAAGCTGAAAGAAAAAGATATGACAGGTAAATAAAAACACAAAAATGGGCGAAGTTATGTTAATAACTGAAAAATAGAATTTCAGACAAAAAGTATTAGTGAAGATTCAGAATCTCCACATATTGATGAAAATGTCAAATTGCCAGGGAGACCAAAAATTCTAAACATGTATGATTCTAAGTAATCATATAAAGTAAAACATTTACAGGACATTACAATGTGTCAAAAACTGTCATAATAAAAAAAAAATATACCTCATGTATTTATAGATAAATAATGTAGACAATGAAAACAATAGGACTCGTGAATAAATTGGACACACCCTGATAATCCAGGAAAATCCATCCCCCATCTTAAGATCCTTAACCTTAAGCACATCTGCAAATTATATTTGTTATTTCTTTTAAGTTTTATTTTTTAAATTGCTACATGATTGTACATATTGATGGTGTTCCATGTGATGTTTTCCTACATGTATACATTGTATGATTAAATCAGGGTAATTAGCAAATCTATCACCTCAAACATTTATCATTTCCTTGTGTTGACAACATTCCAAATCCTCTCTTCTAGCTATTATGAACTACTGACATGGTTTGGCTCTGTGTCATCTTGAATTGTACTCCCATAATTGAATTGGGGGTATTCTCATACTTGAACTGTACTCCCATCTTGAATTGTACTCCCATAATTCCCACATGTTGTGGGAGGGACCCCGTGTGAGATAATTTGAATCTTGGGTGTGGCCCCCCCATATTGTTCTCGTGGTAGTAAGTGTCACGAGATTTGATGGTTTTGCGTCTTCCTCATTTTCTCTTGCCACTGCCATGTAAGCAGTGCCTTTCACTTCCCGCCAGGATTCTGAGACCTCCCTAGCCATGTGGAACTGTAAGTCCAATTAAACCTCTTTTTCTTTCCAGTCTTGGGTATGTCTTTATCAGCAATGTGAAAACGGACTAATACAGACACCCTATGGTGCAATAGAAAATTGGAACGTATTCTTTCTAACTGTAATTTTACACCCATTGACCAAACTCTCACTTTCCCCATCTCCTTTCTACTCCCCAAAATAAGTCTTTTGTTATTGATTCAATCATTTGTTTATATCAGTATGGGCTCATGCATGTTTATTTTTACTTTGAGTTATAATCCAATACTTCTTTATTTATTTTGTTGCTTAAATGATTTGAACTTGCACAAAAATTTCAAAATGTAATTTCATTTTTTGTTTATGATTAATCTATGTTTGTACAAACATATTTCTAGTCATTTATCGAAACTTCTGTCCTTTCACCAAGGGCTGGATAGCTTCACATTTTGGTGAGGTGGGGATAGTTATATTACCCACCTCACAAATTGTAAGGATTAAAGGAATTAATATGCAAACAGTTTAAATCAGGGATTTGGCAGTGACTGCATGTTACATGTCAGTTGCTTTTATTAGTTTGTCTATTGAGATATTGGGCCTCAAAGCAGCAGGCTGTCTCTCCATCTCTCATCTAACATCTGGAACTCTCAGAGGCTTGTTCGTCAATTAAAGGCAAGTAAATAAGTATATAAATTATATATATGTCAAAAAATTATTAGAAGAAATATGTTACTAACATTAATGCTTTTTGGGGGCAATTTTTGGCTAGAGGATCCTAGCAATAGTTATCAGAAAACAAGGGTTTCTCAGAACACAGTTTTTTTGGGAAATGTGTTTGGTAAATGCTACTCCAGTAGTTATGATACATGCAAATGATTAGCTTCCAAAAGTTTCACCATGCACCATAAAAAGATAAATAAAGATATAGGCCTTATTCCTTTTTTCCTGTCTATAGGAATTGTTTCTTTTGGGACACACAGGACTTGTCATTCAGTTGCATCTGGAAAGAGCCCAATTCTAAACATAACTTGAATTTTGCTTTGAATATAATAGGGCCATTTAATTTACATTTTTTCATGCCTGTGTTTCCCAGAACATTAGGTTTCTATTCATTCAAGTAGAATAATTTTTCATATCGACCATAGCAGAAAACAAGTGTCACTTCTTTTTCAGTTTGCATTACCTGACTCTAATCTCTCTTCAGCACAACCCTCAAGCATTCTCAGCCATAGAGGAGAGTAAATTGAAAACTCATAGAATAATTTTAAATATGTGCACAGCTGCACTGAAAACCAATTCTAAAAAGGGGCCTCCCTGCATTTTCTTCTCCCTTTCATAAGGTTTGACAATAAAATAATGCCTTTCAGTGACAAAGGGGCTCAAGCTTTCAGTGAGCAGAGCTCTCTATTCGGCCCAAACACAGACACCAGGATGACTGACTAGGGCTTCTGCCTCTCCTCTGACTCCCAGTGTCCAGCACATACAGAGGAAGGTCCTCTGTACCTTGTCGGCTGTCTGGGTATTTCAAATAAACCAGCAATTTCTCAGCACCTCTAGGACACCTCGGGGGACCACACTTTGATCTCTACATTAAAATTATTGGTAAAAAAAAAAAAGATACTACTAATATTTTTTCCTTTATTATTCTGTAAAAATCATCTTATGAAAATTAGCAAAAACCAGGCATCATCTCATGTAGAGTTTCTACCTATTATTTTGATTAGGCTTCATCTTCACTGCTTCTTATTAAGAATTTCCCCACATATATATGCCAGAAAATGTTTAAAAAAACATATCTGTGACTCAATTCATTCTAATATCTATGGTCGTATATGGCAAATATTAGGGAAAGAAATCTTTAGAATATTAGATGAGTAACTCAAGTAATGTTTGGAAAGGTTATAAGGGTATATATAATGTCTTACAAGGCATATTGACATTTACTTATTGTGGTGTCAGAGAAAAACACCTTAAGTTGCACGTTGAATAAATTAACCACATTTATTCCTGACAACTTGAGAAGCAGAAAATGTGTGGAAGTGTGCTCTGTGTGAGATGGGAGCATTGTTAACAACATGAAAGATTAAACAATGTAATGCAAGTTTTTTTTCAGAAACTCTCAATTATTTTTGAAAGAAAAACATCATGTATAACAATGTATAATCTAAAGCATTATTAAACACGATAGATATGTTTTACTCTTTTCTTCTATATAAACACATGTGCATACAATATACAGCAATTTCTTGACTCTAGGACATAATCTACCTTGTATTTTACCTAATACATTGAGAACTGTAACTAATAATAAACCAGTGATCAAGAGTGAAAATGAATGATTTCAAAATATGGCTTAATGGATTCACGTATCAGTGTTTCTCTTTATTAATTACATAGGAAGGCTGCACTTTAAGCTTTGAGTGTTATGCTGGTATGAATCAGAAGGCTAACATTACTTTTTGAAAAACATAATTTTACCATATCAGTTGTATATATTTACCTTATGTCATGTGTTTGTGTCCCCCAAAATGGTATGTTGAACTCCTAAAAATCCTCATGCCTATTAATAAACTATTTGGAAATAGGACATTTGTAGATGTAATCAAGTTAAGATGAGGTCATACTGGATTAGTGTGAGCCTTCAATCCAATCACTGGTGTCCTTAAATAAGGAGACACAGACACAGAAACACAAGGAGAAAGGTGTATGAATACAGAGATTAGGGTGATGTGTCTAAAAGCCAAGGAAGGCCAAGGATTGCTGACAATTACTAGAAGGTACGAAAGAGGCATGGAACAGATTCTCTCTCAAAGATGACACTTTTATTTTGGACTGCTAGCTTCCAGAACTGAGAGAGAATAGATTTCTATTATTTTCAGCTACAGTTTATGGTTCTTTGTTGTGAAAATCCTGGAAAACAAAACTACAGAAACAAAAACTATAAAATATTATTTTTTAAAATTAAAATTACCTAAAATTACAAAATCCAGAGCTAGTGAGAGCATTTACCTGTCCAGATTGTATTTTGTTAAAATGTTTCTTTGGCTTTATACATGTGTTTCTATGTTTTTTTGGTTCTTTATATGTTTACCTATTTATCACATTTGTGGTAGTCAAGTCTATTAATAATTTCCTTTTTGATATATCATTTTGGTATCATAATAAAGGAAATTCCCCATTATAAAAATAGAATTTACTTAAACACTTTTAATATTACATCTCAATCTCTCATTCCCCCCTTTCCTGCTCCCCTTTCTTCCTTCCTTTATTGCAAAGTGAGAAGCAGAGCTTCATGTTTTTAACAGCCAGCAAAACGTCTCAGCATTACATATAATCTGTTATCTTTCCTAAAATGATTTAAACTATCACCTTTATTGTATATATTACATCCGTGAACCAAAAATAAACTTATAAGCCTCTCAACCAACTGAATGGACCCCTCCTATCCACCAAGGGCGTTCTAAAGTAAACTTGAAATACTAGTTCAGGCTATAGTGAAAATGGGTAGTTGGACATGCCTTATTATACCTTCCTCCCTTTGGAATTCAGGCACAGTTGATCAGTTTTAACATTAAAACAGGCACCTTAAGACTGACAGAACAGACTTTTTAAGTCTGATAAGAAGTATTTATTATCTCTTCTCTCTGAAGCCTACTTCAGAGAGAGGTGTCCTCTGCATAATAAGAACTTCAGTATCCACAACCCCTTATCTCAACCTAGACACGCCTTTCTGTTGATCCAGGTCTTTAGACTTTCACAGTCCAATTACCAATCAGAAAATATTTGAACCCACCTATGACCTGGACACACCCGCTCACCCACACCTCACCACCCACTTTGAGAGTTGTCCTGCCTTTCTGGACTGACCAATGTATATCTTACTTGCATTGATTGATGTCTTATGTTCCCCTAAAATGTATAAAACCAAACTGTAGCCTGACCACCTTGGGCACATGCTGTCAAGACCTCCTAAGATTGTGGCACAGGAATGTGCTTAACCTTGGCAAAATAAAGTTCTAAATTGATAAAGAGTTGTCTTAGATAGTTTTTAGTTTACACACCTTATATGCCATAAACTTACATTTGTGCTTTCTATTCTGGTTCATTGATCTTCCTGTTATTTAAAAACATCATGTAGTTTTAAATATAAGTATATAATATTTTCAAAGAGGCTTTAATTTACACCTTATTATGTCTTTTTTGGTCCAGATTTTCTCAATTCTTAAGTATATTATCCCAAATAAAATTTAGAACTATTTCTCGAGTCATTTTATTTAATTTTTATCTTATTGCTTATATTATTAGAAAAATAAAAATATTACACCAATTATTATAAGATTTTAGCATATGTGTTTTAAGTTAGGCATAATTACGTGAAAAATATAAAAATTCATGTTAAAATAATAATTCCTCAGCAAGAAAAATTTCACAGGGCAAAAAGTTGTATTCCTATAATCATATATAAATTAATTTCAATCTTACCATTTAGTTAATAAAATCATATCAAAATGCTGTTTCTCTAAATATTTACACCATCTATCCTCATCTCTTCCTAACACACATCAGCACAATTTTGCATCCTTACACAAGTAAGCCATAGTCATGACCAAGTATGTTTTTCTCAAAATTTTTATCATACTTAGCAGTCATAAGTTTTGTAAAAGTGTAATAATTGTTCACTCTTTTTTTAAATCTTGCTTTTCTAAGTTGGGTAAGAATTCTCTTTAGTTTTAACTGTACTTTCATCATCACATATGCTCTATTTGCAGTTTTTCCAAATTTCCCTATTGTCCTTCACTTTGTTTCTATACTTGGAACAATGCAGCACTAAACATGATTTCATTTAAATACTTTGTACTTAGTAAATTTACAAAATGGATTGGTTGGTCTTTACTTTTTAAAATATATTTTGTTTTTTGAGATATTTCAATGCAGTTATAATTTACATCTATACGATTACTCTTGAATTTGAGTATCTCTTCATTTTTCATTGGCCTTTTGAAAATATTCCTTTTAGTAACATCAATTCATGTGTGCCATTTTTAAGTAAACATTTTATTTTGCATTAAATGTAGATTCACATGCAGAACTATCTCATGTATTTACCTAGTGTCCTCCAGTGGTGGGAAGGGGGATTCAAAACGTTATGCCATTTTTTATTACATTAATTTTTGTTGTTAATCTCTAAGAAGTAATTTGGACAGCGTAGAAATTAATTTTTGTCTTTCTACTGTGATACTTTTTGGTTCTGTTAATTGTTCATTGACAGAATTTATGATATCTTTTCCTGTAGACATCTTTCTTTCAATAGCTTTACAATTTTATTCTCGATTAGAGAAGACTTTTCTATACTCAATTAATATTTTGCTTTCTAGATTTACTTGCAGGAACTTAATTTCTTTGTGAAATTATTAACTATTTCACCTGTCTAGATTTTAATTTTGAATATAGTAAAGTTGGGGATACCTATGTTCCCTTCATGTTGCATATGTTGTTTCTAGTAATATTTACAGTAGTGTACATCCTTTTCCACTGCATCAATGTTTTTATATTCATATATTAACTTGTCATATTTAGGAATTTAATTATGGTTTTCCCATTGTGTTCCATTAGTTTCTATGTATTTCTATACCACTACTAAATTATTTTGATTATAGTGTCTGCTTCCTATATTTTAATATGTTTGTGAGAAAATGCTCTGCTAAAATTTTTTAGGGTATTATCACTGATTCTCATTTGATTACTGTTGCAGATACTTCTGCTACACTCAATGACTTCCCTCACTCTAATTTAAGCAGCATCTACATTGGATGCTTCCTTTAGAGCTCAGACTTCCTGTCACTGTCAGCTCCCTGGACAAAGTCAATGTCTCATCCAGCATCTTTTCACTTTCAACTTCAGGACGTTTTCAAGACTGGTATCTGTTTGGCCCGAGTAGAAGTGCAGCCGTTAATGAATATACCCTGGAGCTATGCTCAAAGAACACTGGAAGAAAGCTGGCGGCCATCCAGAACCTGATAGACAGTTCCTGGGAGACATTCTTTGCACTTCTCAGGTAGTCCAGCGAATTGAGCGTCTAGTGCCTATAAACAGAAACCATGATCATGCATCTCTTACAGGTGCTATTTACTGCTCTCATTTGCCCAAGCCCTTCACTCTTGGCATCTGAGATCATCTCCTAAATAAACCATTTGCCCTCAAATCTTTATTTAGTATTTTTGCTCAAGTGAATACAAACCAAAATAATTTTGAAGATTAGTTAATTCTTTGAATACGTCTTTTACGAATTCATTAAGATTACATTAAATGCCTATATTAATCTTGAAAGAACTGATAATTTTATAATGATATCCAAGTACTTGCTATATATAATTTTACATTTGTTTAGGTGGTGTTTTATGTCTGCTAATGGATTTATTATTTTGTTTCAGATAGATATTGTGCCTTTTCTAGGTATTATTTCTTAAGTATTTTCAAATATTTATTGTTTTAATTTCACAGTTACCAATGGAATATTTTTATTCATTTTACTCTTAGTTGGACTAAAATAACAAATTTTCTTCACTCAAACAACCCTAAAAACTTTGCATATAAATTCAAAGTCTTTCCCTTTCTTCCTTTCTCTCTTCCTCCCTCCCTTTTTCCTTCCTTCATTATTTTTCCTTCCTTTTTCTTCTTTCTTTAATAGAGTCTTAGCGATATTTCAAGTTTTCACCTTTTCATTCAGAAAAACAAGGTGATTTTATCTCTTCTAAAATGTATGCAAGTCACTTCATTTTCATTTCTTATGCATTTGTCAAATCTTCCAGGGAAATGTTAAACAACGCTGATAGTAGACATCCTTATCTAGATGATAATTTAAAACAAAATTATTCATTGTGTCACCATTTTATATAATATTTCCCACTAGATATTGATAGATGGCCTTTATTATATTTATCTAATTGCCTTCTTGTCCACTGATACTTCACAGTTTTTTAACAGGCAGCTCTGTTGAATTGTATCAACTGCCTTTTCAGCATTTACTGATATAGTAACATGATTTTTTCCTCTCCTTTATTTTTGATGCAGTTGATTTACTGAGAAGTAGCTGAACTTCGAAAATATTGGTATACTATTTTAGAAAAAAAAGTAAAATACCAGCCAGTAACCTATATCACATAAGTTTGAGTACTCTTTTAAATGTTGTAGTATATGTTCTAAACTAGTAAATTATAGATGGCGTTATTTAGAAGACACACTGATATAGTTTGGATATTTGTCTCCAAATATCAAATCTCAAGTTTGGTATCTCAAATTTGATTTCCATTGTTGGAAGTCTGGCCTAGTAGGAGGTGTTTGGGTCATGAGAATGGATCCTTGATGAATGCCTTGGTACACTACTAAGAGAAATGAGTGACTTTGTGCTCTATTAATTCCCATAGAAGTTGATTATTGAAAAGAACCTAACGGCTTCTCCTCTCTCTCTTTCTCTCACTTGCTCACTCTCTCACTGTGTGATCTCCGCATGACAGCTCCCTTTTGACTTTTACCTTTCACCATGAGTGCAAGCAGCTTGAGACCCTCACCAAAAGCAGATGCTGGCACCAAGTTTTTTGTATAGCCTGAAGAATAATGAGTCAAATAAACCCCTTTTCTTTTAAATTAGCTAGCCTCGGGTGTTGCTTTACAGCAACATGAAAGGATGAAGACACACAACAGTGGTTCTAGTCATTCCATATTTAGGCTGCTCCCCACCTGGAAAAATCTAGCCTTCTTGTGTCATTAGAGAAACAGGACAAAAAGGAAGTTGTTGTGCTGTCGAGGGAATTGGGATTGGGACATTAGGAATATACCTGGAACCTAGGAAATTTTTCTGAATGATTCTGGGTGCTGCCATGTCCAGGGATAAAAATTAATAAACAACTGTAGTAATTCATCCATGCAGGACCATTGCGACTCAGATGTTTCATGTATAAACCTTTGAGTTACCCCACCAGGTAGAAATCCCTGACTGAAAGAGATGTTTCAAAATTGAGACAATACGAAATAAACAGCAAATGAACACTGTTACAAATAATATCATCACACATTGCAAAGATAAAATAGGCTATAACTTCAAACATTTTTTACCTTGCTGGGTCTGCACATATTTTGCATATAAACTAGTGATTTTGTTTTCCTATTTCTTATACCAACTTTTTAATATAAGGATTTTTGGTGGTTAATTCTATAACTTATTCCTTAGGTTATAGAATATTTTGGGGGACTGTAATGAACCAGAAAATGAATAAATCTTACGCAGAGCGAGCCACAAAAACTGATATGACTTTAGTCATCCAATTTGGGGAGAGATTGAGCAGTGCTTTATTTTTTGGGCAAAAGATGCATTATGTTGTGTTTATTGCTATTATTTTAGTGTTACAATTTATGGATGGGTAGATAAGTATTATAACTGTTGAGTAGACAAAGCCTATACTCTGTTGCATATAACCAATTGATATTTGATACCCACTTCTACTTCCTTCTAGTACATTTTTATTTACAGAAGAGGCTGCAGAGGTAAAACAAAACAAAACAAAACCACCTCATCCTTCTTTGTAATATTTACGGGTGCAAATAAGTTTCCATCATATAGATTCATTTACTCAAGTTTGTGTAACAGGCTTTGCTTGGACAGCTTTCTATTTGTGTTTTCCAGTAATGTGGGGGAGGTGTGACTATTAACAGAACACATTCAGAGGTAACCACCGCTAGATTTATCATTCAAAGATCAAATTACTTAAGTCAGCTCCACAAGACAGCAACATGCATAGCTTCCTGATACCAACCACTCTATTTCTATCTTATCCGTTTCCTTTTATGTATTTTTCTGCATTGAATTTGATTTTCTTCAACATACAAAAAGTGATTTCTGTTTTTTTTTTCAATGATACAGATTCATTGGAGGTAGGAAAACATAAGTTCAGGAAGGGAAAGGAAAAGCAATTATGTTCTAAATGTTTTAACCTTTGGAAAAAAATAAAAGAGAAGAGATAATAGAGAAATTGGAAGGTAATAGAAGCGGAATAATGCATCTTATTGTGGGAAATAATTGAAATATTGCTTATAATAAAAAATCATGTATCTGATTACATGCTAGAAAAAGAATAGAACCTATGAATTAAAAAATAAAAAATTAACAAATCTCAAATTTATTCACAGGAAAAATGGAATAATGATTATTTATTTCTCAATCATTTAATTTTTGTCTTAGGGTTTAGATGTTTTGCACTTGATCTTCCAGGCCACTTATTGGAATCTCAAGAGTGATTTAGATCTGTGGGGTTGGTATTGAATTTTTTTTTCTTTAGAAACACAGTTTTCTCAGCTTTTTATGTCTTTTTATATTGAATATTTTTAAGTAAATGCATTTGGGTAATTGAATTTAATCTTTCTACTTCTAAGGTAGGTTACAACTAATTGAATACAAACTTTAACAAAGTGATATTTGGTTATTAAGATTGAGCTTTAGAAAGATGTCCATCCATCTCATATTAATATATAAAATGCAGTTCGATTTATTAGGTTGATGAAAAGGTAATTACAGTTTCTAGGAAAGGGATGGTAATGTTAAGGTCATTGTCATGGAAAAAAAGATAACTTTTGGGTCTTTGCCATGGCATTTGTAAACTGTCATGGCACTGGTGGGAGTGTCTTATGCCAATAAGCAATGAGGGCAGCTAGGGATTGCTTACTGGGCCATTTGCTGGTTCCTTCCAGTTTTTTCATTTTATTCTGTCTGGACCAGATTCTGTTTTGGTTAGCAGAATTGTGACAGGAAACTGATCCTGCCAGATTTCTACCTTACTTCTTTTTAAAATAACTCAAGTCCAGGTTCTTTCTTCAGTGTTGTGAACCAGTTCATAGAAGGCATGCAAGTGTCTGCTTGAGCAAAACTGAAATGTATAGGCAGTTCTCAAGGTAATCCCTTTCCTGGTCCTGTCAGCTAGTTTCTTATACTTGGATTCTTAGGAGTAAACAAATAGCAATCCTTGCATTCTTTAAATGCCAAAGACCTGTACCAAATTCTCCATGTGCTTCTCTTGGTATCAACCTCACTGGAATTAAAGTAGAAGGAAAGCATCTTCAGTCTTCTTCAAAGATCCCTCCACTTTAGTATATGACAGTTGTCTATAAAGACATTCTTACTCTGCAGTTTCTTTAGCCCAACCAAATGAGACTTCTAGTCCTTCCTAATAAGAATTGTCTAGGTTAGTAATGTGTTAACAGCCTCAAAATATGTCTTATAATAACAGCATGGCTTACTGGACAGTAGTTTCTGAGCCTTAGGCCTTCTTTCGAAAGGCCTTTCTTCCATGGCAAAAGAAAAATTATAATTAATGTCCTCTTACAATTGTTTTGCCAATAAAAATAGGCAAAATATTTTTGTTTTTATAGCACAGATTCTGGTATATAAATAGATGATAGTCTAGATCTTTAAATATTTTGTCAATTTTATTAGCCTAGTATCAACATGGTAATCTCTTACACTACTGTTCTATCTCTGCCAGCTTATATTCATATTTCCCTAATTTTTATGTATTAGAATACTATTGTGCATTTCCTTCCCTCATTATCAACTATTATTGTTTTTGTATAGTTGACATTTGTGATGTTACTGAGTGCTCTTTTCCCTGTATTTGACTTTGTATGGTATCACCAGATTTATCCATTTCCTTCCTTCCTTCTATATATTATATTTTTTGTTATACTTTTACCTATAGTTTCGCTTCTCAATGTTATAGTTCACTCTATTTCATTGTAATCTTTTAGATACAATAAAGTCAGGATTGAGTTTTCTTATTGAATGTGTTTGTTAACCAAACTAAACACATTTGCAAATTTTTTGTCTCATGTTCATCAACAATATTGATAAGGCATATAAAAGACTGGAAATACAGTCTTTTACCATTTACCTTCAGAATCCACTATCCTTTGGTGGTTTTGCATCAAATGTTGATCAGGAGAGGTCTATCCTGAACTCATTTATTTTCTTTTTTTGATTTGTATAATTCGAATCTTCTGCCTGGATTCTTATAGAATATTTTCTTTGCAATTAAAGTTCAATCCTTTCATTAAACGATGCTTTGGCATTAGTTAATTTGCCTTACTTTAAGTCATCATTTAAAAAATCATATATTGAATTTTTTGTATAATGCTTTTGTTGTTTATGAACATTAACTATATAAATATTTTTCTCTAAAGTTTGTCTGCTGTATTCATTGACAAATTGTTATGTGGTCATATATCTTTGCTATTCAATGACATTTGCAAAGTGCAATTTCAGTTTAGTAGTTTCTCTCTCTTCCCACTTTGCTTTCTGTTGATGACATCTACCTATTGTAGAAAACAAGGTAGAGCTCCTACAAACTTTTTCTACGTTAAACACAAAGTGTCACTCAGAATGTAATATCTTATACAACTGTAATTCTAAATTACTAACAAGGAGAAGAAACCTAAGTCACATTTTAAATTTTAATCCTTCACCCACACATATTTTCTACTTATATAAAATTAATCCTGTACAATATAATATCTTACTATATCACACTTTTCATATCAACTACATAAAATCAAAGTGTCTAGTAATGAGATAATAATTGAATATGTTATAATAACTGCCTTACCCTCTCTGAATCTTTTTATAGCACAGAAGTAGATATGATATTTATGAAAATTAGTTAATGGGATATGTTTTGTTACATTTAATTTAGATTTATGCTTCAGAAAACATTAAGAGTTTTATGAAGTGAAAACCTCAAGGATAATGCAGATATGTAGAACACATGGAAGATAAATGAGAGTGGTTAGGAAACTGAAATGAAAATTTTATGAACTTATAGACATGTTGTAACTGCTCAACAGCCTTCCATTTAAAATGAATCTTAGAGTGAGCCTCAGGTAATGAGCTTAAATATTGTTACACGTAGAGTCAAAGGAGTTTGCTGTTTTATAGAGCATGAACATTAATGTCATGTTCATAGTCCATGTTTAATCAAGTTTTTTGAAAAATTTCAAAAACATTTGCTTTCTTCTATAGTTTAATGTGAAAGTCATGTAACTACCCTAAACTACACATACATAATCTATAGCATTTGTGACAAGACATTTTCTCTAAGAATCACTGAAATTACATTGATACTTCATTGTTTGCTATGAGCAAAATATGTGGGTGTAGAGTGTGAGTAGAAGTGAGTGGGAGGACCCACAAGGGGATAATAAAAACAAAGTTTGGATATTATTATCCTTTTATACATGCCAAATGCATAAAACTAGCATTAACACCTCTACTTTGGCCTACAAAAAGAAGCTGAAAGACCTAAAAATGTCAATTGTTGAGCACTAAAGTAAGAAAACTTTAATTTTTATAACTAGGAAACAATAATTTGTGGTTACAATGTATTGTCTTCACATTCATACACTCATTAAAGCCTCAGTCTTCAGAGGGAAGTAGCTGTTTGGTAGTGTACTTTCAACATGAGTGAAATGAAATCAAGAAGTCAAATAGTTGGGGAAAAATTACAATATTAATATACTTTATGGTTCCCATGGATTTTGGCTCCAAGTATGATGGCTCTTCTACTGCATTATACTGACTTGCTGATATCTTTTAGGCTTAATAGCTTTCGATCACTTATTTTAGATAAAATTTAATTTATGCGTTAGTGAATAATATTTATGTATAAAAGACATATAAATAAAGAAATGTATAATGGAAAATTTATCCCTCCCAAATTCTCTACATAGAGAAACTTTGTTTAAATTCAGATGATATTAGTTTCAATTACATGCAAATTAGCCAAACAAGTGAGTTAAAATGCTAAGATCAATATGATATCCCATATTTTGAGTCAAATAGTTGAAAATCATGGAAAAGAAATGATATCTGAGACTGTATCTTTTAAAGCCATATAAAATAAAGACAAATTCTCATTTAAAGCTTTCATAAAACCAGAACAAGTTAAGGCTATTAAAAAATGCACTTCTGAAAGTAGGGGTTTGGGGGTTTTTTATTTAGAAAATATTCAAAAAATGAACAAATTCTATGTAGTTCTATCGTGATTTTTATTTCATGGATATAAGTGATTAGAAGAATATTCAGTTTTAGAGAGAGCAGCTTTTATGACAAATAGACAATTTTGAAAACTCTAAACTACAGAGGAGTGCATCAAGAAATGCCTTGGGACTATGTTGAATAGTAGGTCTTTGATTTTTACTATTTTTCTATTTCATTTTATACTATTTTATGCTTTAGATTAGTCCTAGAGCCAGAGAAGAAATTCTAAGTACCATGTGTTTTATACTTGTTCTCCATCAGTACCTTTCATAAAAATGTGTGCTATTTGCTAATATATATATTTACAGTTTTGTGTGACAAACTGAATCCAGAACGTAAGACTCACACTATTATCTTTTTTACCCCTTACATAGTCATCATTAGTAAAGTATAACTGAATATTTTCTTGCTGATGCGTAAGATCAGGCTGCTCACTAGCCAGTATCTATAGCTCAGAAGTGTTGGCTGAGGTTAAAAAACAACATATCAAAGTAGGCAAATAGAAGTAAAGAGTGTGACCTTATCTTCAGCAACTATATTAAAAGGGATTTTTTTAAGTGTTATCTTTGAGGGAATATATTTGAAAGAATTTTGGATAATTTTGCTTAGTGCAGTGAAAATCAAGGCAGTTAAGTTTCCTTCCAGTTAATCTGATTTCCTCTGTGTTTGCTCATCAAAATAGTCTGTATTTAAGCTTTTGAAGAATCTATTTGTGTGCCATCATGTTAATTGAATGTTCTAGGCTTTAGAAAAATGACACAGTGACAGGGATTATGTTGCCTAATTCTGTCTTATCTTTTCTTGTGCCTTGATATAGCTTTAAGAAGACAATAGTAACTTCAGATAGATTTAAGTATCATTAAAAATAAAACATCTATTAATGGCACACAAAGCTTTTACCTAGCACTATGCTAATTTCCTTGAGCAAATTAGTGAAAAGGTAAAGTACTGCAAAAAGATAAACTAGATTTTGGAATTGGAGTAGAGAAAGGGTTGAGTTTTCAATTAAATTGATTTTACATAGAGTAGGAGTTTATAGTAGAGATGTTTAGCCTACAATTGTATATGTGTGTTTGTAGTTTATGATAGCTGTCTTGTAGTAAAATCTACAGATAGAAATAAAAGGGATACATTTTAGAATGAGGAGAACATTGGAAAAGCCAAAGAAACCAATGAAACATCAATTTAAGGTGAAAAATCGAGAAGGAAAATCTTGCACTGCATTTGAAATCAATGAGTAAAATAATAGGTGAAGAGATCAGAGATAATAATGACACAGGTGCTAAAAAAGCAGAATGGTTTTCACAGAAAATAGAATGAAAAATAGTGTTAAATATAGCCAAATAATCAAATAAGAAGGGATATCTATGAACTTTTTCTCTAGGAGATACTTGTGGAACTATTCATTTCTATAACACAGTTTAAGAATGCTGCATTAAAAGAAATAAAATAAATGTCTACTGATGTGAGGTCCAAAGTAAATGTGAATCAATTAAGCCATATGTTTTCAATAGTGAGTTTCCTCATTTAACTCAGAAATTTAGAAATAAATATTTAAGTGGAAAGAATAAACTTCGAAGAAGTTGCTTTTCAAAGTTCAATGAGAAATTAACATGAGATGATATCGGTGTCTTGTCACAATGTCAAAAAATGTAGTAATTTTAGACGGTTTAGAGTTTTCCATCAGCTGCTGTGCTTTACAGACTCTCACTATAAACAAAGGAAATGGCATGAACATCTAAATTAGGAATTAACTCTGATACCAGGGAAGGAAAAAGTGTAGCATGGGTAGCTAGCCGTACAACAAAATGTCGTGCTCCCTTTCATGGTGTTGAGCAGATTCTGGGAAGTGACTGTGGTCCAAGAACTAGTTGTTTTCGTAGTAGATTATTTCTAAAACAAACCGTGAGTAGCTCTGACCAAAGAAAGGTGAGTGGAAGTGATGTGTGTGACTTCCAGGCTTAGATGAATAAAAAGCAGGTGTCCCTTTTTTGTCTTTTTGTTCTTATGCCAGTTAGACATTCACACACAAGTTGACCTTGTTAAACCCATAAGCCTGAGATTCTGAGTGACTTAGAATGGAAAAGCACACTGCATCTCTCCCAATTTCTGCTCCCTATGACTGGATTTTGATAAATCAAGAGATGAACTCTATTGTGTGAAACCACTGAGAGTCTGGTAATTATTTATTGCATAACATAACCAATAAAAATGTTTATGAATAAATGGAGCTTAAGTGACATTTTAGGTGGCTTGGAATATCTGTCCACACAGGAATGGTTGAAAATGTTTACTGTGGTTGTGGAGGCATGAATTACTTGAGTCCTGATGTAGGTGAATAGCAGAGTCACAGGGTGTCAAGAGGGCAGTGAGGTAACACAAGTAACCAGAAAGACATTTGTGCTAAGACCGAGGTTACATCAAGTTAAAAATTCATAATGAGTTCTCATTTATAATAATAATTTTAAAACACTTATAATTTATTATGCAACTTTTGTATTTATCATCACACTTATTAATTACAACTAAACTACAGATCAGGAAGAACAAAATATTATTCTTCTCATTTTAAAGATGAAGAAACTAAGGCTTAGAGAAGTTAAATAAATATTTCATTTCCGAGGCCATACTACTAGCATGTTATAAATATCACTCTTCTTTTTTTCAGATGCGACACTAAGAGTTAAATGCAGTTAAGGTGGTGAGAAATCGTGAATTCCTGGTTATGCTGAAAGCAGGAGTATAAAATCATTTGTTGCTTCAAATTGTCTACAGAAGTGGAAATACCAAAAGTGTATTAGTCTGTTCTCACACTGCTGTACATACCTGAGACTGGGTAATTTATGAAGAAAAGAGGTTTAATTGGCTCATAGTTCTGCAGGCTGTACAGACTTCTGCTTCTGGGGAGACCTCAGAAAATTACAATCTTGGCAGAAGGTGAAGAGGAAGCAAGCACATATTCACATGGCCAGCAGGAGAGGGAGACAGACAAAGAGAGGGGAGGTGCTACACACTTCCAAACAACCAGATCTCATGAAAACTCTATCATGAGAACAGACAGGGAGAAGTCCGCCCCCGTGATTCCGTCACGTCCCACCAAACCCCTCCTCCAACACTGGGAATTACAACTGGACGTGAGATTTGGGTGGGAACACAGAGCCAAACCATATCAAGAAGTGAGCAGACAACAGTGGTAATTATCTGGAGGAGACAATGAAGAAGACAGCGCAATACTCAAGAAGCAGCATGAAGAAAATGGAGGAAGGAAGTTAAGCTATCCCTTTCAGTTGGTACATTAGGGGCAAAAAGAAAGGACATCAAAAGATGCATTGATATCAATTTAAAGACAAATGCATAAAGCCCATAAAGCATCAAGTTACTATACTAGATGTTACCTTAGTGAGTAAATCTATACCATATATTGCTTTAGTGCACAACTTAATGAAGAGATATGTGAATTACCTTCAAGTAATGTTTGAGTTCTCACTACATGAAAAATATCATAAGCGGGATCCATAGATCTCAGATGTAGTTCCTGCTCTGGAGTTTTCAACGCAGTAGACAAATACTACTGTATTGTTTTATGTGGTGTAATATATATATATTAGATAAAATATAATTATATATATTATATAATATACTATAAAAACTTATATATAACATTTAATATATAATTAGCCTATGTACAATTAATAGGTATTCTTTTATTAGTTACCTGTTAACTACCTTACAAAGCATAATGTAATAGAACTAATAAAATTATAATATTTGGAGATTGAATAGAAAATTTTTCTTGGGAGGATCAGGGAAATCTCTTTGGAATAGGTCATTTTTAGTTGGTTCTTATATAAAGAGAAGATTTTTATAGAACGAAATTAGAGGGAAAGGTCTATTTATTAGAAAGAGATGAAGCAAAGTGTGAAGGCAGAAAAGACAAAATTTCTCCACAATGGGAGGACAGGCTAAAGATAGGCATGTAGATACCTAGAAAAAACTTTTTAATAAATATTTCTTGCTATATATATATATATATATTACATCTCATTTACTCCTCATAAAGTTAAAGGGTAAAATTTGAAACAAAGTTTGATAGCAAAGAAATAAATACTGTGAAGGCTCAAGCAACTTGCAGTATATATTATAGGTATGAGTTACACTTAAGAGAATCTTACACAAAACGCTTGCTATTAGAACAAACTATGATACTGCTTGAGTTTTAGATATCAGATTGAAACTAATATATGGAAAACTTGGACATTATGCCTAGGTTACTGAATTTCCTTTGATAGTCCCTAGGGAGAAACTAAACTTGATTTTATGCAAAGAAAACTTATTAAAAATATAAAGGTTTAGCTGAATGATCCTGTGACTATATATATGATAAAATAAAGGGAAAAAAGGATACACAGTGAGGAGAAAAAAAGTAGAGGTACACGATGTTTCAATGCATCATGAATCTATTTGAAGAAAGAAGGTTAGCCTAGTGATGAAGAGCAAATGTTGCAACATCAAATATCTGCTGTTCTGTAACTTTGGAAAAATGTACACCTCATTCTTAATTTTTGTAGATGTAAAATGGAGATCATTATAAGACTTACTTCAGAATTGTCATCTCATTTAAATATAACTCATGAGAGCACAGTTTGCTCTCATGAGTTTTGCAGTTTGTTCTCATAGTTTCACATAGTTTCTAGCATATGATAAATACAAAATGAGAACTGCTAGTATAGTTTTCATCATTATGTTTTATTATTATTTACTATTATCATTTACATCATTACATTATCATTTGCATCATTTCTATGCATAGATTAATTCACATTCCACATTATCTTAGCACCATCAGCATGAATTCCTTACTTAGTAAATATGTAGATTTGCCTCACTATCCCAGAGTAGTTATTTTCAGAAGAAATTTGTGGTTTCATTTCAGAAGAAATCTGTGATTAATGTAGAGAAATAAATAGCCCAGTGGCATGTCAATTATAAGGTAAATTTAGAATCTTTGTTTCTATTTTTGTTCCCCTGAATATTATTACTTATTTTATTCAGAGCTATTGCCAGAAATCAGAACTTCCCTAATCTAGGAATGGTACTGAGAGCTTCTTACTGTGTAAAAGCCAAGAGTTTAAAGATTGCTGTTGGCAGGACACCAGGAAGGAAGCAAACCCTCAGAGAAAATTACTTTTAGGAGGTGTTATTTTCTCTTTACTTTGATGTGCATATTTCTTAGCCAGATGGTAGTAGCCCTATAGGGAATTACTTTAGGCAATAGACTTCTGCTTACAAAATGTCTTTCTTTAAAGTCAATGGATATTTTCTGGATGAGTAATTTCATTGAGAAGAAAATAATAGAAACAGTCTTGAACTTAAGTACACTTAAACTTACGTAGTGTGTGTGTGTGGTAAAGGGTGTGCATATGCATACCTGCCAACATATATATGTATTCTTAAATTCTGGGAAATTATTTTCCTTATTAACTCTATGGATTGTAAATTTTTGTGCTGATATTAGTATAATATAAAAAATGCTGATTTAAATAATATTTTTTAAATATGCAACTGATTAAAATATAATGTAACCAAAGAAATTAAAGAATAGGTGATTAAATATAGATCTGCACATCATTTTAGAATACAAGGAAAGGAAATATGGCTTTGGGATCAAGAAGTATGAATCATTGCAAAACTAGTTAATTCACTTTAATATGTAGGACAATGAAAGACTATTTGTTTATTGAATATGCAGTTTCAATTTAAGAGTCAGACCACAAGGGTAAGGAGAGCTAACAAATTATTGGATTATTTTGTCAGTATTCACTCTACATTTTTCCTCAAAAATATATGTGGTCGTATTTCCTTATCAAGAGGCCAAATTCTTACAATGACAGCAAAACTGGAAATATAGTGTTTCTATCTCAGTGCCTCTGCTGAAAAGCCTGTGCAGTGTACTCCATTAGGGTGGACTGAGACTCCCTCCCTGAGTGGCCATCAAATCGGGGTTCCCTTCCTTTGTCATGGGTATAAAGGAAGGATATATTTCACAATCTCTTTTATAATTAATTTGGGGCTATGTGAGTGTCTTCTGACAAATACATTGCGGACATAAGGAATGCAAGTCAACTATCAGCCCAGCCAGAAAACATTTTGCCTAATTTATTCTCTGACTGCAAAACCAAGGCAGAATAATGCCTTAATATGATAGGAATCTGAATGTCTAAGTCACAGACCTGGCTGTGAGAACAGCCTGACCCAAATCAGACTAAGACATAAATAAGATGTACATTTAAACAGTGACAAGACTTTGGGATATTTCTTACACCAGCAGATAGTGTTAATTAACCAATCTAAAAAATCTTCCATCACACTCTTATATTTAGTCCATCACTTTCTAATTTTTGCTTACTTTATCTTTTCACATTAGTGATTGCCCTTTGATGTTACATCCTTTTGCCTGTTTGTTGTTTGAATTTCTCCCTAGAAGCACAGCCCATGAGAATATCAAATGTATTATGCACACTGCTGTAGCCTAGGAGCACATAGAACAGTGCTTCTAGATAGCAAGAGCTCAATGACTTGTCAAATGAATAAATTATATTATTTATCACAAAATTAAATAACTACTTTTATTAATCTCTTTTGAATGTATCTAAGAAAACTAAGACTTAAGAGGTTCAAACAATTATTCTAAGGTCACACAACTAATAAGATACTGAATCAGAGAATCATAGAAAAGTAACTTAGATATTACACAGTTCCAAAATTCCATTCCATCAATGAATACATCGAGGTCCAGCATGATTAAATAACATACATTTACATTTCTTTACACTAAGATTCTCCATATCCTGATTCCTTCCTTTTTGTAGTTCTTGGTAAGCTTATACAAATGCTTATTTTATAAACAAAAAAATCTTTCATTTCTTGTATATTTAAAGAAGATTCAAAACAATCTCCATAACCACAGAGCAATTACAAGATTTTATATATATAAACATATATAACATATATAATCATAAATATGTATTATATGTATTGCATTTCTTTCTAATTTAAAGGTTCTTTCTATGAAAGAATTATAATACCCAAATTACAGTATCAGAGAATACAATATTTCCTATAAGTAAATTACTTAGATAATTTTAAATTGTTCAATCACTTTTATAGAAAAATACATGTCAAAGACTAAAAGTTTTTATGTGGAAGAAATACCACTAATATTCTGGATATCCTGAGATAATTAATACATTAAAATACAGTGCTAGAAGATATTATTATTATCTTCTTTGTAAGAAGAAAACTGAGGAAAAACTTTCACAAGATCACATAATCAGACCATGGCATAGCAAGCCTATAAACCCAGAAAGTCTGTGCCTGGAGTCTATCCTATATATCATTATGTTATACTTCCATTTAATGGTGGATACCATTCAAGTTGGCTTTGTTTTGGTGTACAGATTATTACACTGACCGTAAAACCCATCAACTGTTCTAAAGCATGAAGGATAATTTCTACTTTCTAAATATAGTCCTTGCCAGTAGTTTGAGGAATCTCTATTTGCCAGCTCTTAAATCTCCAACTCACAATTTCTGAAGGGAAAACATGTATATATACATTTTTTCCCCATTAAACAATGAGCTAAAGATTCAGAACCTTGAGATTAAACAATGTCTCATATATATTCTACACAAAATCTAATCAGTAAAAATCAGCTCTTTATCATGCTGCTTTCCCAACTATCAACTGTTTTAAATTTTTTTCTATCAGAATCCTAAAGAATGGTAAATTCTTCCATTTTAGAAGGCATAGACGCAATATGGTCTATACAGAGCACAACTTCATAAATGCTTCTAAAAGAGGGGACACAGGATTTTTCTCAGTCACTTTACCAGCCAGGGACCTCCAGCCTGTGACATCTCCTGCCTGGGCCTCACTCAGGTGCACTACCTGCCATGGGAGGCAGCCCATCCACTCGGCCCATGTGGGCTACACCTAGCTTGTGCACTGGCTCAGCTCATGGCTGGGCCGGGAGTACCCAAGTCCACCTGTGTTATAGCTGTACCCACATCCAGTGGTTCTCAAGTTCTTGTCCTGCATTCAAGAAGAATGAGGATATTCTGACAATTGAACAGTGAGGAGGGTAGAGAAGAATTTTATTGAATGATGGAGCAGCTCTCAGCAGAGAGGTGACACAGGGGTGGTCCCTCACCTGAAGTTGGGTGTTTTCTCCCCCAGTGTGGCTGGGTCTTGGACTTTTATGTGCTCAGAATAGGGGAGTGAATGCTGATTGATTTGTGAGTATGCAAAAATAGTTAAAACAAAGGCACCACTCAAAGGTGAGCACAACAATGTAAAAAAAAAAAAAAACAATTAAGGAAGGGTAGGTATATGTATAATAGGGGAAGGGTGGTGATCAATCATAGGAAAGTGTGCTAAATGGGGAGACAAGTTCTCAATCCAGTCTATGGATTTATCCAGGACTTGTAGCTAGGCTTTAAACTGTCTGTGGCTTGTAGGTGGTGGTTCACTGGGGACACACCCCTAACTGCATTAGGCATTTGTCTGCCTCCTGCAGCTATCAGATGAACTGAAATGCAGACCTATATTTTTTAATAAAAATTTTTAAACTTTTAAAAGTGTAACTTGTAGTAAGAACTATATTTTAATTCATGCCCAAATTTATAAATACATGTATGTTTTTAAGTAAGCTAAGCTTAGACAAAAGAGCCTTGCTGTATGCAACTCATTTTGATAATTTCTATTCTATTCTAATTAAATCCCTGTCTTTCATAATATATTCTACCTTTTAAAAAATCACTGGTTTTGATAACTTGGACTTAATGGTAGACGAAAGAATACAACCTACAATTTAACAAACAATAATGTAGATAGTTGACAGTGGTAACATGTAATTACATTACTTTGTTGGGGGTAATTGAAACAGAGCTTCCTCTATTTCCTAATGGAAACATCTCAAAAATAGCCAATACATATTTATTTGGATAGAGGAGCCAGAAATATAAGTGGTGTTTTGTTTTGTATTGTTGGTTGGTCGATTTGTATTTTTAGAGTAGTTCCTATTTCTTCTATTGTCAATAAATTATCTTTTAAAGGGAAACCTTCAGAGCTTTGTAATGATAGTGTTTCAGTCTATTCCTCGGAAGAATAAAATGATATATTGAGCTGGGATTTTTTTAAGAGCCTTTGGTAATAAAGAGACTATTGACAGATATGTGGGCTAGGTTATGAGAATAAGCAAAAATTGTTGGTGCACTATAGTGTTAACAATAGTATATTTTGGCTTGAAGTTTTAATGTAAGGGTAATATTGAAGCCTGGCTGAGGTCTGGGATCCAGCAAGTGAAGCTTCCTGACAGAATCTGTTCTCATAGAGTAACACAACCTCTTTCAGAACCGCTTCAGAAGAAAAAGGGATAGGAGGAACATACACTCCAGCCTCATTCTCTTCCATTATTTTGATTTCCTGCAGTGCTTCCAATTGGCTAAGCTCAATAGGTAAGTCATCTGATGGGATGTGGTCTATACACACTCTCCTCATGGGTATTATAGGACCAAGAAAGGTAGAAAAGTGATTTAAGGGAAAAGTGGAGAAAAAATTACCATAGTAATTTTTAATAGGTGAAATAAAGATTTTTGTTACATTGGAAATATCAAGAGATCCACTAGGGATCTTCTTAAACTCTTGCTTGTGTTTTTGGAATGATTACATGAGATTATAAAAATAGTTTCTAACAGCTCTTGGCTCATTGTACACACACACACGCACAGTAATGCTCTATCCACCTCCATTATTTTACTGCCTTTCAGAAAGAAAATGATTTAGGATTGTTCAAGTATGTGTTTTCTAAACCCATGTGTGGATCCAGGCAATCAAGACTAATCAAGCTGAAGGTAAAGTGCAAACCCCCTAGCCCATAGACACATTGCTCATCTTTGATAGGAGGCATCACATTTGCTCTATTACTAGAGACTCTAGGGAGAGAGAATAAAGGTTAAACATGTCTGCCTGCAGACTTGTCAAGTGGCTTCTGGCACAAAGAAAGATGGAAAAAAAATCAACCAAACCAGGACTCTGCTTTTTTTCCAGGTAAACTATTCCACATTACACTCTGCAGTGCTTTACCTTAGGGTCCATATGGAAAAATTTGGAAACGTTTTATTACTTCCTCCTCTACATAAAAGGCATTGGGTGTATGGCCCATATAGGCAAAAATTAGATTTAAAAATCACTGAAGTTTTGGACATTTTTTTAAATGATGAAACTATACCTTACCTTTAATATAAGAAATTATGGGACATTTGAAGATTTAAATATAGTTTGAATAACCCTGTTACTGTGAATCAGTAGTATCTTTTTGAATTTGATTGGTGATAAAATTATGTTTTTAGTAGGTATGGCATCCCGGAAGGTTTTGGTGAGCAGTAACATTCTCTTTGGTTTCAATTATATTTGATTATGTCTACCTATAGCCTTACTATTTTCATGATAAACTCTCATTCTGCTTTCATACGTAGCACACCTGTAAGGAAAATTACTAAATGGTGGAGAAAATGTCATACTCTGTATACTATCACCCAAGTGGCCATTATGTTTAATATTATGTACAAAGGTGAATAAAAGTCAAAGATATTTAAGTCTTAGCACATGTCAGTCTTAATTGCTAACTTATTACTGTCTCTTAATATTTTGGCAGTGTTTTCTCCCTTACCTTGAATACCTTCTCCCAATTTTCATAGCTACTGAAAACTAAACACTTCATCAGAATAAATTACAAGAATGGACACTTGTGTTACATTCTTTCTTCTGTTGCTACTTTCGTCTTGCCTTTTAAGAAATTTTGGTCCTTTTAGTTCATTGCATGGAATAATAATGAAATTCAGAGGAAATATAGATAGAATTTATTAGCTTTTGTAATTTAGGATCAAAATCAGAAATTTCCAAGTACCTAGAAAACAATCTCTACCCAACAGGCTATTGGAAAACTGTCAAGGAAATAGGGCCACACTGAATGGATTGAGATTCCTGAAACCTAAGATGTTTGGTAGTTTGTTGGGTTTATACATACTGTTGAAATTATGGAACATTCTCAGAAGCAGCCCCTCAAAATTTGGTGACTTTATGGTCTCTAGAGTAGACTTCCGTAAGGCACCTGTTCCAGAGTTCCCGAAAGATGTCAGTACAGGGGGCGGAGCAAGATGGCCGAATAGGAGCAGCTCCAGTCTCCAACTCCCAGCGCGAGCGACACAGAAGACCGGTGATTTCTGCGTTTTCAACTGAGGTACTGGGGTCATCTCGCTAGGGAGTGCCGGACAATCGGTGCGGGTCAGCTGCTGCAGCCTGACCAGCGTGAGCTGAAGCAGGGCGAGGCATCGCCTCACCTGGAAGCGCAAGGGGGAAAGGAATCCCTTTTTCCTAGCCAGGGGAACTGAGACACACAACACCTGGAAAATCAGGTAACTCCCACCCCAATACTGTGCTTTAAGGAAACAGGCACACCAGGAGAATATATCCCACACCTGGCCGGGAGGGTCCCACGCCCACGGAGCCTCCCTCACTGCTAACACAGCCGTCTGCGGCGATCTATCCGCAAGGCAGCAGCGAGGCTGGGGGAGGGGCGCCCGCCATTGCTGAGGCTTAAGTAGGTAAACAAAGCCGCTGGGAAGCTCGAACTGGGTGGAGCTCACAGCAGCTCAAGGAAGCCTGCCTGTCTCTGTTGACTCTACCTCTGCGGACAGCGCACAGCTGCAGCCCATTAGGGGAAAGAGCGGGGGCGGTGCAGACGCGAACGACTCTGTCTGACAGCTTTGGGGAGAGCCGTGGATCTCCTAACGCGGAGGTTGAGATCCGAGAACGGACAGACTGCCTGCTCAGGTGGGTCCCTGACCCCTGAGTAGCCTAGCTGGGAGACATCCCCCACTAGGGGCAGTCTGACACCCCACACCTCACAGGGTGGAGTCACCCCTGAGAGGAAACTTCCAAAGAAAGAATCAGACAGGTACACTCGCTGTTCAGCAATATTCTATCTTCGGCAACCTCTGCTGCTGATACCCAGGCAAACAGGGTCTGGAGTGGACCTCAAGCAATCTCCAACAGACCAACAGACAGTCCTTCTGACTGTCAGACGGAAAACTATCAAACAGGAAGGACACCTATACCAAAACCCCATCCGTACGTCACCATCATCAAAGTCCAGAGACAGATAAAACCACAAAGATGGGGAAGAAGCAGGGCAGAAAAGCTGCAAATTCAAAAAATAAGAGCGCATCTCCCCCTGCAAAGGAGCGCAGCCCATCGCCAGCAACGGATCAAAGCTGGTCAGAGAATGACTTTGACGAGATGAGAGAAGAAGGCTTCACTCCATCAAACCTCTCAGAGCTAAAGGAGGAATTACGTACCCAGCGCAAAGAAACTAAAAATCTTGAAAAAAAAGTGGAAGAATTGACAGCTAGATTAATTAATGCAGAGAAGATCATAAACGAAATGACAGAGATGAAAACCATGACACGAGAAATACGTGACAAATGCACAAGCTTCAGTAACCGACTCGATCAACTGGAAGAAAGAGTATCAGCGATTGAGGATCAAATGAATGAAATGAAGCGAGAAGAGAAACCAAAAGAAAAGAAGAAAAAGAAATGAACAAAGCCTGCAAGAAGTATGGGATTATGTAAAAAGACCAAATCTACGTCTGATTGGGGTGCCTGAAAGTGAGGGGGAAAATGGAACCAACTTGGAAAACACTCTTCAGGATATCATCCAGGAGAACTTCCCCAACCTAGTAGGGCAGGCCAACATTCAAATTCAGGAAATACAGAGAACGCCACAAAGATACTCCTCCAGAAGAGCAACTCCAAGACACATAATTGCCAGATTCACCAAAGTTGAAATGAAGGAAAAAATCTTAAGGGCAGCCAGAGAGAAAGGTCGGGTTACCCACAAAGGGAAGCCCATCAGAATAACAGCAGACCTCTCGGCAGAAACTCTACAAGCCAGAAGAGAGTGGGGCCAATATTCAACGTTCTTAAAGAAAAGAATTTTCAACCCAGAATTTCATATCCAGCCAAACTAAGCTTCATCAGTGAAGGAGAAATAAAATCCTTTACAGATAAGCAAATGCTTAGAGATTTTGTCACCACCAGGCCTGCCTTACAAGAGACCTGAAGGAAGCCCTAAACATGGAAAGGAACAACCGGTACCAGCCATTGCAAAAACATGCCAAAATGTAAAGATCATCGAGGCTAGGAAGAAACTGCATCAATTAACGAGCAAAATAACCAGTTAATATCATAATGACAGGATCAAGTTCACACATAACAATATTAACCTTAAATGTCAATGGACTAAATGCTCCAATTAAAAGACACAGACTGGCAAACTGGATCAAGAGTCAAGACCCATCAGTCTGCTGTATTCAGGAGACCCATCTCACATGCAGAGACATACATAGGCTCAAAATAAAGGGATGGAGGAAGATCTACCAAGCAAATGGAGAACAAAAAAAAGCAGGGGTTGCAATCCTAGTCTCTGATAAAACAGACTTTAAACCATCAAAGATCAAAAGAGACAAAGAAGGCCATTACATCATGGTAAAGGGATCAATTCAACAGGAAGAGCTAACTCTCCTAAATATATATGCACCCAATACAGGAGCACCCAGATTCATAAAGCAAGTCCTTAGAGACCTACAAAGAGACTTAGACTCCCATACAATAATAATGGGAGACTTCAACACTCCACTGTCAACATTAGACAGATCAACGAGACAGAAAGTTAACAAGGATATCCAGGAATTGAACTCATCTCTGCACCAAGCGGACCTAATAGACATCTATAGAACTCTCCACCCCAAATCAACAGAATATACATTCTTCTCAGCACCACATCGCACTTATTCCAAAATTGACCACATAATTGGAAGTAAAGCACTCCTCAGCAAATGTACAAGAACAGAAATTATAACAAACTGTCTCTCAGACCACAGTGCAATCAAACTAGAACTCAGGACTAAGAAACTCAATCAAAACCGCTCAACTACATGGAAACTGAACAACCTGCTCCTGAATGACTACTGGGTACATAACGAAATGAAAGCAGAAATAAAGATGTTCTTTGAAACCAATGAGAACAAAGATACAACATACCAGAATCTCTGGGACACATTTAAAGCAGTGTGTAGAGGGAAATTTATAGCACTAAATGCCCACAAGAGAAAGCAGGAGAGATCTAAAATTGACACTCTAACATCACAATTAAAAGAACTAGAGAGGCAAGAGCAAACACATTCAAAAGCTAGCAGAAGGCAAGAAATAACTAAGATCAGAGCAGAACTGAAGGAGATAGAGACACAAAAAACCCTCCAACAAATCAATGAATCCAGGAGTTGGTTTTTTGAAAAGATCAACAAAATTGACAGACCGCTAGCTAGACTAATAAAGAAGAAAAGAGAGAGGAATCAAATAGACGCAATAAAAAATGATAAAGGGGATATCACCACCGACCCCACAGAAATACAAACAACCATCAGAGAATACTATAAATGCCTCTACGCAAATCAACTAGAAAATCTAGAAGAAATGGATAATTTCCTGGACACTTACACTCTCCAAGACTAAACCAGGAAGAAGTTGAATCCCTGAATAGACCAATAGCAGGCTCTGAAATTGAGGCAACAATTAATAGCCTACCCACCAAAAAAAGTCCAGGACCAGATGGATTCACAGCTGAATTCTACCAGAGGTACAAGGTGGAGCTGGTACCATTCCTTCTGAAACTATTTCAATCAATAGAAAAAGAGGGAATCCTCCCTAACTCTTTTTATGAGGCCAACATCATCCTGATACCAAAGCCTGGCAGAGACACAACAAAAAGAGAGAATTTTAGACCAATATCCCTGATGAACATCGATGCAAAAATCCTCAATAAAATACTGGCAAACCGGATTCAGCAGCACATCAAAAAGCTTATCCACCATGATCAAGTGGGCTTCATCCCTGGGATGCAAGGCTGGTTCAACATTCGCAAATCAATAAACGTAATCCAGCATATCAACAGAACCAAAGACAAGAACCACATGATTATCTCAATAGATGCAGAAAAGGCTTTTGACAAAACTCAACAGCCCTTTATGCTAAAAACGCTCAATAAATTTGGTATTGATGGAACGTACCTCAAAATAATAAGAGCTATTTATGACAAACCCACAGCTAATATCATACTGAATGGGCAAAAACTGGAAAAATTCCCTTTGAAAACTGGCACAAGACAGGGATGCCCTCTCTCACCACTCCTATTCAACATCGTGTTGGAAGTTCTGGCTAGGGCAATCAGGCAAGAGAAAGAAATCAAGGGTATCCAGTTAGGAAAAGAAGAAGTCAAATTGTCCCTGTTTGCAGATGACATGATTGTATATTTAGAAAACCCCATTGTCTCAGCCCAAAATCTGCTTAAGCTGATAAGCAACTTCAGCAAAGTCTCAGGATACAAAATTAATGTGCAAAAATCACAAGCATTCTTATACACCAGTAACAGACAAGCAGAGAGCCAAATCAGGAATCAACTTCCATTCACAATTGCTTCAAAGAGAATAAAATACCTAGGAATCCAGCTTACAAGGGATGTAAAGGACTCTTCAAGGAGAACTACAAACCACTGCTCAGTGAAATCAAAGAGGACACAAACAAATGGAAGAACATACCATGCTCATGGATAGGAAGAATCAATATCGTGAAAATGGCCATACTGCCCAAGGTGATTTATAGATTCAATGCCATCCCCATCAAGCTACCAATGACTTTCTTCACAGAATTGGAAAAACGGCTTTAAAGTTCATATGGAACCAAAAAAGAGCCCGCATTGCCAAGACAATCCGAAGTCAAAAGGACAAAGCTGGAGGCGTCACGCTACCTGACTTCAAACTATACTACAAGGCTACAGTAACCAAAACAGCATGGTACTGGTACCACAACAGAGAAATAGACCAATGGAACAGAACAGAGTCCTCAGAAATAATACCACACATCTACAGCCATCTGATCTTTGACAAACCTGAGAGAAACAAGAAATGGGGAAAGGATTCCCTATTTAATAAATGGTGCTGGGAAAATTGGCTAGCCATAAGTAGAAAGCTGAAACTGGATCCTTTCCTTACCCCTTATACGAAAATTAATTCAAGATGGATTAGAGACTTAAATGTTAGACCTAATACCATAAAAACCCTAGAAGAAAATCTAGGTAGTACCATTCAGGACATAGGCATGGGCAAGGACTTCATGTCTAAAACACCAAAAGCAACGGCAGCAAAAGCAAAAATTGACACATGGGATCTAATTAAACTAAAGAGCTTTTGCACAGCCAAAGAAACTACCATCAGAGTGAACAGGCAACCTACAGAATGGGAAAAAATTTTTGCAACCTACTCATCTGACAAAGGGCTAATATCCAGAATCTACCAAGAACTCAAACAAATATACAAGAAAAAAACAAACAACCCCATCAAAAAGTGGGGAAAGGATATGAACAGACATTTCTCAAAAGAAGACATCCATACAGCCAACAGACACATGAAAAAATGCTCATCATCACTGGCCATCAGAGAAATGCAAATCAAAACCACAATGAGATACCATCTCACACCAGTTAGAATGGCAATCATTAAGAAGTCAGGAAACAACAGGTGTGGAGAGGATGTGGAGAAATAGGAACACTTTTACACTGTTGGCGGGATTGTAAACTAGTTCAACCATTATGGAAAACAGTATGGCGATTCCTCAAGGATCTAGAACTAGATGTACCATATGACCCAGCCATCCCACTACTGGGTATATACCCAAAGGATTATAAATTACTCTACTACAAAGACACATGCACACGTTTGTTTATTGCGGCACTATTCACAATAGCAAAGACTTGGAATCAACCCAAATGTCCATCTGTGACAGACTGGATTAAGAAAATGTGGCACATATACACCATGGAATACTATGCAGCCATCAAAAAGGATGAGTTTGCGTCCTTTGTAGGGACATGGATGCAGCTGGAAACCATCATTCTTAGCAAACTATCACAAGAAGAGAAAACCAAACACCGCATGTTCTCACTCATAGGTGGGAACTGAACAATGAGATCACTTGGACTCGGGAAGGGGAACATCACACACTGGGGCCTATCATGGGGAGGGGGGAGGAGGGAGGGATTGCATTGGGGAGTTATACATGATATAAACGTCATGCACATGTACCCTAGAACTTAAAGTATAATAAAAAAAAAAAAAAACAATAAAAAAAAAAAAAAAGATGTCAGTACATGTATTTATAAATGTATATGTATACACACATAGATATCAGTGTGTATATTCTAATGTATCATATATGTACATATATACACTCATATATACATAACTATATGTGTATACATATGCATGTATGTGTGTGTGAACACACAACATCCATGTAGGTGCTCAATAAATAGATATTGTCTTATTGATCACTTTCTACCTTTTCTTATTTTCTTCTTGGTGCACAGCTAATCCCCTTACACTGTGTTTGCTAACTTTTATTTCTAATTTTTTTGACTGTTGTTACTGTTTTTTTTTTTTCTTCTAGTATTATTTAATCTTATCAAGTTACATTTATGTGCCTCACAAGTATAAGGTTTTAACAAATTGTTGTGACATATTTACTCGAACTAGTTTGAGAATGTTTGATTTTTTTTCACTTAGAAAAATAGTGAAACTACATTTAAGTTGAAAGGAAATTCTTCAATAGCTGTTGTTATCAAAAATATCACTCACTATTTTGAGTGTCAGTTTCTTCATATGTGAAATGGGAGTAATCAGACCTATCTTGTAGAATTATTGACTTTAAATGAGCTACTGTCTAATACATAGTAAAACCAAGTAAATACAATTTAAGGCTTCAATTAATGAATAATAAAGAATAAAATATGGTATTCCTAAAAGTCTCAGAATGTAAAACCATAGAGAAATACATTTTGTAAAATATAATTAGGTAAAGATTTTAAATAACTTAATCTTAGGTGACAGAGCTGTTGCTGTTATTAAGATTTAATTCTCTCCTTATGAAATTTTTCTTACATTATTTTTGACTTTACATAAAAGAATGCTGTATTCTAACACTCCTGCCCTATTCTAATGTGGGATTGATCCAGTTTTTCTCTGCCCATTTCTTTGTTACTTCTTAACTCAAGAAATGGGAAAATGTGGGACACATTTAACACAAAACGGGGTCAATGGACTCAAAAAAGAATTATTCCTCTGAGCTGTTGGTGACCAAACTTACCAAATTTTGTACTATCTTCAGATAGGTAGCCCAGGAAGCTTATAACAAATTCAAATACTTGAGTCTTATTTCTTACCACTTAAATAAAAATATTTGGGGAAGAAACACCACTGTCTGTCAAACTCTCTCCAGTTAATTCTTTTGTGTAGGCAGCCCTGTGGAGCACTAGTATATATGATGGGGAGAAATTACCAATCTTTATCTTACTAGCAAGAAATGCAAGAGAGAAGTGAAGCTGGAATGCTGTCATAGGAGGGGACCCAGAGGATGAAACTTTATGGACTTGCCTTTGGAAAGTTTGCCTCCCATTCTTCCACCACCTGAAGACATCTAGATGGCATCATATATGAGGAACAGGCCTTCACCAGACACTGAACTGCCTGCATCTTGATCTTGGACCTCCCAGATTCCAGAACTGTACACAATTTCTGTTCTTTATAATTACCCAGTCTGTGGTATTTCATTATAGCAGCACAAAAGAAGTAAGATAGGGTGCATAGAAAAAACAAAAATAGTGTTACTGTTATTCTGACAGATGTCATCTTGATATCATGCTTATAAAAAGTTAAAGGCAGTTTAATCTATCAACTCATTTTAGTCCTGGAATATTTTATTTGAAGGGAAGAGAGGATATCCAATGGGATTGCCTAGGAGATAATTAAGGATTCGAGCTTGGAAAACAGCAAAAATCAGGAATGGAAAGAAGCTTTGGGAGACTTCAGCACATGGACAATATTGGAAAACTTAGGTTGATTCAGTAATACAAGGGACGAAAAATGTATAGTGATAAAGTAATGTTTAGAGTTACAGTGCAAAAATAGTAAAGAGGTAATAAGAAAGCGAAAAACACCAGTCAGATAAATATGTTGAAAAGAGAGTGGCAATAATCAGCTGTAAATTTCTATGAAGGATTTATTCTCATCTATTCTTTCATACATGACGTGTTTAATTAAGGAATCATATTCAACTGGATTTGATGTTCATTCTGAATATTTTGATATTTAAATTAGTATATCTATTCACCAATTATTAATTAAACCAGAGGTCAATTGAATAAAAGTCATAGCATTAAATTTAGATCAAAAGTGAGACAAGACCAGTGATTTTTGTCAGAAAGACGTCCTGGATAATTTATTAGGGTAACTTTTGGTTGAGTGTTGAAAAAGGAGCTGGAGTACACAGGGATAAATGTTGAGAGACTGTCTGAAAAATTAAGGCAGTGGGTGTAGTTATGGGTTCAGAGAGTTAGCAAAACTGAAAGAAAATAATGGACAGTGGCAAAATAAAATATTTGAATAAAATGATTGTGAATTCATGAGACTTTATTCTTAAAAATCACTGAAAAATGAGACATATTTAAAAGTTGAAGAAGAGGTGGGGGCACTTCAGAAGAGCAAGGTTAAAACAGGAAGAAAAAAGTAGGCTAAAATAAGCTGTGAAATGGTACCTTATTTACATCTTTCATCATAAAATTTCTATTCTCTTCTGGCCTTTTGGAAGTTTTGGTCTAAGCCGTCAATCTCAAGCTTTCAGTTTCCCACCACCAAATCCTGTACAATGTTTATTCAACATAGTGGAAACATTTGTCTTTCAGAAAAATGAGCTTGACTCTCATCCTCTGTCTCCCTAAAAGGTTTTATTCATTATCCCCATGAATCACCTCTATTCCAGCAATGTACACATCACCAGTGCTTCTCAAACACCACAGAACTAATCGATTACCACAGAACTAATTGAAATGTGATGGTATATCTGTGGCTAGAATCTCTCCTTTTCCAGGTGAGATTCTTAGTAATCTCATAGAGTTGCCTTGAGGATAAAATCTGTTCAAACAAAATGTGATATTCAATGTCTTTGTCAACAAAAATAAGTTTATACCTTTATTAACACAAATAAATATTAAAGCTGCCTGATAAAATAGGTATCTTTATTGTCGTTTTGAAGATAGTAAAGTGTTCTGAGAGGTTGCAGTTATCTTAAACTCACACAAAAAATAATAGGATAAGTTTCCTACCTAAGTGCCTTATGTAATAGGGCCTGTGTTCTAAATAGCGGTGCAGATTTTAAAATGATAGCAAAGTGAGCTATTATCGTGCTAACTTTATCATTATGATCAACGTTTTTACTCCTAAATATAGAACATCGTAAATATAGTTATTGTGTAACTGATATTATTTTAAATGTACCTTTTAAAAAAATCTATGAGGATAAAATACATTTCGTGTCAATTCTAAGAATATCCACCAAAATTATAATATGCATTTTAATACACAGTACTTTGTTTTACCATATTTTGTCCAAAGAATAACTGCATTTTATATAATGAAGCTACTTGCATTAAGAAGGCACTTCCTGTTGACAAAATGTGACATATAGAAGACCACAGTATATTTATTTGAGACATTGATCCTACAAATGTAGCATCTGTGCAACATCAATTTAAAATGTACATATTTCCAGAGATCAAAGTTAATTAAACCATTAGAACATGGCATCCTACATAGCACAGGGAGTTTTCAATTGCCTAGTTACACAAACATTTTCAATTTAACTTCAAGGTAATGGACATCATTGCCTATGGAAGTCACAAAGCAGGCAGAAATATATCTGCCCCAGAAGAGTTTGGCATCCATAAGCCATAGTCATCACAGTCACCGAAATGATTTTTAGTAGAAGGCACTACAGAAGTTATTAAACAAAATGTTGACATTTGCATTCCAATGTTTGTGGATAAATGTATAATCATTGTAAAATTTTATTATATTTAACTTAAATAAGCAATATTTTATTTAAGCAAGATATATTGGATTGATGGTCTGCTTAGGAGGTTAATATAATTGCTGTAAATTGAATAGTGAAATGATGCTTAAAGTGGAAAACAAAGCTGACAATTCACAATTTCCCATGACCTCAACTGAATGAAGGATGATGGAGGAAATTTAGAATCAGGCAGGGCTGAGGCCAAGAGAAAGCTCAGCTATATGACTGGCTGCAAAATAATCTTTAGACCAAAAGCAAGGACAAGTTTTGTCATTTTACCATCAGGCACCAAGTTTGAAGAAAATGACATCTTCTGGCTGCTTATGGGCAGTATTGGTGTTCACATAACTACAGTCTCAAGCATGTTGATGATGACTCTGGCTATAGAACTAACTCCATTCTCTTGAGGAAAGAAATTGGCATAGAAAAAGCAGGGGTAAGATTCTTATTAGGTAAGTGAATTGAGAGGACACAAATGAGGATTTCCTATGATACTTCATGCAGTGTATGGCCATGTCCCTAACTCCTAAATCCCCCAAATGGAAGAAATAAGCACTGGAATAAGCTGTCTGGGTTGACAGGATTGGTTCAGGAAACTTGGTGGGATTAGTCTGTCGGTTAGACATCAGAGACCACAGCTAAACAGGTCTTGAAATAGGAATCTCCCACATAAATATTTGTGAATTCCTTTCCCTATTGTGGTAATACAGTATTGTTGACTACACACAGAATATGGAGTCAGTCAAATCTACATTTGCATACAGATTGCTCTGTTAATCTATTAACTGTGCAACTATGCAACCTGGTGAAAAATAAGCACGCAACAGAGTGGATTTTTATTTCACGTTTTACTCTATACATCTTTAGGGCAAGGTCTATATTACATTTTTCTTCTGTCCTCAGCACCCAGTATAGTGTCACTATTGGCACTTAGTGGCATTTATTGAATGTTTGTTCAAAGAAAGTTTTGCGTATACACACTATCAATTTCATAATAGAGATCTTTTTAGCGCAATAAGACAATATAGTCATCAGTTGGAAAGTGTTTCCGCAAATCTATCATCATACTTTATAATGGAGGAGGAAGCATTCTGAAAATAAATGTCTGTCCACATGGAGAGAATTATATCTCCTTTGTGCTAGCCTCAAGCTTGTTCATTTTGTATATTAAGTATATCAAGATCAGGGATATGACATAACCTGGTTTCAGTCACATAGCTGGTCCTTGTTACAGTTTGGACAACATTAGAAGTCTCCTGGTAGCCATATCTATTTGCACGAGAAAACTAATACATATGATTTTTATTCAGAAGTCCAAACTGTGTTATTGAGTCACAGTTCATGGGTTTTCTCCACAGATGTGTTTCTAGACAGTGTGTCATCACCCCTATAGAAACATGGTGTTGATGTGGTTAAGTCTGTGGAATTATATTTTATTTGGATCTTTGGACATACGAATGTCTCTTTATAAGCCACCAATTGACCTCCCAAATGTGCTCAAGCAATTCATTAATGCAGATTCATGATCTGGAAAAGACTATTCAGCTTGATTCCCTGCCTAGAATGCACCATGAGTGATATAATATGTCCAAAGTTTCTAAAATATTTGAAGAAAAGACATCTGCCCATGAAACAATATCTCTAGGCTTAAAGGTAACATTTTCCATTCACAGTATTCAAAGACACAGAAAAAAATGCCTAAATTCAAATGGAAATGTGGAAAGAATGCACTTAGGACATAATTACCAAGATTAAGTAAACTACATCTTTGGTAGTTTTGTGTCCCTGGACGATGCTTATCATAATTTCACTGTTTTGTCAGAAGGAAGAAGCATGTTGTGATGGCACTGAGTAATTGGCGATGTCATTTACGTTTCTTCAGTGCGTACAAATTTACCCCATTGGTTCTCATTATAGATGAAACGAATTGTCCTGAAACAACTCTGTGGGGCACCATTCACACCAAGTAATGGTTAGTGAAAACCATGTTTTGGCTTTTGATGTACTTATTTACATTTTCTAGCATTTGGAGTAAGCAGCCTGTGGTTATTCGGAATATTTCTTTTTGTATTTAATCTTTTTGGCTAGGAAATATCTAAGACAGGAAAATTGGTCAAATGTTTCAAGTGCTACCTAAAATTATGTTAATTTGAACAAATTATTTTAAAATAGTTATTTAAGAATGTATTTAAAATACATATTTTAATTATTTCTAAATTAAAAGATTTCTTACTAAGAAATAATCTTTCAGAGAAACTGAGGCAAGAGTTTTCAGTAATACTTCTCAAAGTTAAATAAAATAACATTGAGGGAGCCCACTGGACTTTATGTTGATATACCAGAATTTCACTCATGGTGCCCTCTCATATTTTCTCTGTGACTCTTGTTATATATCCTCTTAGAGAAAATAAGAGGAAATAATCCCTCTTTTTGTAAGGGTTAAAGGCGCACTTTAAAAAATTCAACAATTGATAAGCATCGTTACCTCTTATTATTAGTGAAAAAAGGTTATTATAAATGCTGTGTACATGCTCTAAAAACATGATGCTGACAAACATAAAATATCAAAAAGTCTTTAAATGATTCTTAGTAGCATTTAGCAATTTATTTTTAAGGATTTTGGATGCATATGAATATTGCTTTAGGCATTCCAAATACTTCACACTAAAACTTAACTAAAATATATATATATTTCAAAGATATTAGTCATGCTGTGAGTCGTATTTTGCTATCCCTCTTTTGCTATGAGGCAACTGGGATTTAATGGTTAGATAATTTGTTTAATGACTGAGAAATAGCATTGAGCAAAGGTAGGAATTAATCACAAGTTTCGATTCCAAAGCTAATGCATATAAACACTGATATGGTTTGGCTGTGTCCCCACCGAAATCTCTTCTTGAATTGTAATCCCCAGGTGTCCAGGGAGAGACCTGATTGGAGTTGATTGGCTCATGGGGGTGGTTTCCCCCATGCTGTTCTCATGATAATGAGTGAGCTCTTACAAGATCTGATGGTTTTATAAGTGGTCTTCCCTCTTAGCTCCTCACTCTTCTCTCTCCCGCCATCATGTGAAGAACACCTTTTGTCCCTTCCCCTTTCAACTTCTGCCATGAGTATAAGTTTTCTGAGGCCTGCTCAGCCATGTGAAGCTGTGAGTCAATGAAACCCTTTCTTTTATTTAATAAATTACGCAGTCTTGGGTATTTCTTTATAGCAGTGTGCAAATAGATTAATACAGATACCATACATGTGAGATTAAATGTCTTCAGAATATAATTTCCCTTTTTTTAATCTTGAAGAAAAAAATATTGGTAGTACTTGAATTTCTTCAAGTACTTTTTAAGTGGTAAATTGGCTTTCAATTTGGCATCAGGAGACTTAACTGAATGTTGATTTCTCTGTATTCTAATTATGTAACTTTGGGGGTATCAATATAAACTCTAATTTCCAGTTTTGTCGGCTCTAAAATACGTAAATAACTTCATGAAAAAAGTATTCAAAGAACATCAAAGATTAGAGAGTATTTGGAGGGAAGAGAGGAAAGAAGTCAAGGTAAAGTGAGCTGAAAATGTAGATAGAAGTAGGTTTTGGAGAAGTATGTAGATCAGGCCAGAGTTTGTGCTTTATCCTGCATAGTCCTTGAACGTCATAAGGTGTAACCATAAGATATACTGAAATTTGTATTTTAGAAGAATAATTCTGAGAGCACAAATGAAACGAATGTATAGAGGTGAGAAAGAAGAGTAAGAGCACCTAGACTGAGACAACAATTCAGGAAGTGGCTAAGAAGACCCATGTCTATCACATGGAAAGTGTTCTACAACTGTGTGAGAGGTAAGCAGAAAAGTGGCAGCACTTAGTACTTCATGGGAGATCAAGACAAGAAGACTTGTATGAATAAATGTCAACTCGTGTCAACAGTTCAGGAAAAAAGTGGATGGAAAATTAAAGGATAAGTAAGTCTGGAGAATAGCAGTATAAGTTCAGTTTGAACATGGTTAGCTTCTAGTGGTGATGGACATGTGTTGCAATCCATCTCTATTTGGAATTTTTTTCCTTAGGACACAAGACAGGAATGAAAATATAGAATTGAGAATCACCAATATGAAAATAGTACTGTAAAACATAAAATAGAATCTCTCAGAGATTCTGATAATAGAGCAAAGAGTAAGAACTTGAATAATATTACATGGAATTATAAAGTAATAGGAAAATATTTCAAAAAGAAATCATGATTTTTTTATAGCAGAAGTTGAGAGGCCACAAATATGTAGCAATTGCAAATGCTACGGAATAATTAAGAACAACAATTTGGAGAGGTCAGCAGTGAGTTTCGGAAATGTTTTCACTGTGAGTTATACGTGGAAGACTTATTATAATAGGATGGAAAACAAGTACCAGCTATATTTTTTCTTTTGGATCATTTCTACTTATGCATGTTTTCAAACATTTAGGAAGGAAGAGAGAGTCAAAACCTCTCAGCACTTTGCCAAACCGTAGTCTCTTGGTTTAAGAAGGCTGGAGACGAAGGACAAGAAAAAATGAAATTAATAAGTACTGATTTTAAAAACTTTGAAAATCTTCATAATAAAAAGTACATAAATTATATTAATTAGAGGTTTTATTTTCCACTTATTACATCTTCATTTACACTTAAAAAATTGCTGAAAATATTCGTCTTTTTAATTGTTTTTTAGCACTATCCACATCAACAAATCAGCCAACATTCATATTTTTATTATTGGCTGAAATCCTGATTATTTTGATTTCTTATTGCCAGTGGGTTAGGAAGCATCTCTATACAAATAATATACAGTACAATTCACTGTCATCTTTTTGCAGCAATTGTCAAACAGATAACAGTAAAACAGTGTGTTTGGGCTATTGATTTATACATATAATAAACCTTGGCAAGAAAGTACATGTGTTACAATCAGATTAGAAAAACTATCAAGAAGTTACATGTTTTACTCATATAAAATACAAGACTGACCTTCATCGTTCAGCTATTCTGTTTAATACCTTTTACTCTGTACTTTTTAAAGGCATAAAATATCACAGCGATTTTTTCCCCAAACATAAACAATCTTTATCATGCATAGCTGACTCTTATGTCCCAATTCAGAGCATAATGAGCATCACCTAAAGTCACCAAGACAGTCACCCAGGAATATTCAGAATGCTGATACCTGCATTCTTTTTTTTTTTTTTTTTTTTTTTTTTTTTTTTGATGGAGTCTCGCTCTGTCGCCAGGCTGGAGTGCAGTGACAAGATCTTGGCTCACTGCAACCTCTGCCTCCCAGGTTCAAGCAATTCCCCTGCCTCAACCTCCCTTGTAACTGATACTACAGGCATATGCCACCATTGTCCAGCTAATTTTTGTATTTTTAATATAGTCTCCATCTCTTGACCTCATGATGTGCCCACCTCAGCCTCCCAAAGTACTGGGATTACAGGCGTGAGCCACCATGCCCGACCTGGTACCTGAATTCTTCAACTTCACTTATACAGATCAGAATCTGCATATTTACATGGTAATCAAGCACATTAGACAGATGTGATGCTTCTTTTTAAAAAGTAAAGACTTAGATTTCACCAATCAAACTTTGACAAAGATAGCATATTTTCATAGGAAACAGATTAAAACTGATACATCTTGGTACTATATGAAAAACTCGTTGTTGAATCATGTATCAGCAGACAATGGAATGAAGGCTAGATACCTGTGACATCCAGCCCTTGACCAAAGAGAGTGCACAATCAAAGGAAAGATTAAATCTGCGAGTAGAGGTGAGGAAGAGATTACCCTTAGAGGGTGGGAACAGATTCTCAGAAAGGGCCATTTGTCTCCCAATGTCAAAAAATAAGAGTTTTTGTACTTTGAACATTGACCATATGCCAGACAACAGGCCAAGGGTTTGATTTAACTAATTTGATGTTTACAATGTTTACAATAATAGTATATTGTTTCTATTGTTGTTTCTTGAGAACTTGAAATAGTAAAATATCCATGTCTCACAGCTACTAAGTGGCAAGTGTTAAAATTCAAACCATTCTGATTCTTTAACTTTCCTAAGTAATGAAATTACTTCTAGCTTAATTTTACCCTTAGTCTTCTTTTGTCATATTTATTTCAAAACAAATATTTTATCATATTTATTTTAAAACAAATATTTTATTGTATTCATTTAAAAATATTTTTAAAATAATTATTTCATGTGACTATTTTCAAGGAATGTCACTGTGAGATATGGCATATTTCTTCTTCTCAGAAACTCTGGGCCTAGCTGATATATTGGACCAAAACGTATCAAATTTTTATTAGGAATAAATATATAGTTACTCCCATCTCTAGGAGGTGGAGTTTAAGTCCTCTTTTCTTGATTGTACTTTGAACTTAATGGCTTCTTTCCAATTAATAGAGCCTGAAAAGGAAAGCATAGTTTCTTCACAGCAGAGAAACCTGGCACTCAATCCAAGTGACAGAGGTCAATATCACCAGTGAAAGGTCATGTTGATATCAGGTACCCCTGATTTAATGTGATATAAAGGATACTTTATCTCCATGGAATTCTTCCTCAAATGCGATAACCACAGTCTAATCATAAAAAATATCAGAAAAAAATAAAGGGACATTCTATAAAATATCTGTCTAGTACTCTTCAAAACAGCTAAGTTCATGAAAGTGAGATGGAGAAACTCACAGATAAAAAGAGACTCAGGAAACATAATGACAAATTCAATATTGTACCCTGTACTGAATTCTGTAACAAAAATAGAATATTAGTCGAAAAATTGTGAAATTCTAGCAAAGATTAAAGTAAAGAGTATTGTATCAATAGTAATTTCTTAGCTTTATCAACATACCATGATTATATAAAAATGTTGATATTAGAGGAAGTTCAGTGGGGGCTATAAAGGACTTTTTTACTATCTTTCTGATTTTTCTGTAAATCCAAAATTATTCCAAACTCCAAAATTTAGCAAATTATATTAAGAAGTTTTAGTGAACATATTAGTGGAAACTAATATGCCAAACATTTATCTAATATTAAGCATGTCACCAACATTTAAATATTAAAAATTCCTGAGAATCCTTCTTTGTAAAAAACAAATTTCAGCACAGAATCAATAATGCTTTCCCCAGGATGACATTTTATATACTAGAGTCTTGATTTTGCATCCAATATGCAATTATTGTCTTGGCTCTTTGGAATCATAATTCAATCTTGTCAGTTTCTTAATCATTTTCCTTAAATTTGTATGAAGCCACAGTTCACATGGTATCTTTTGCTTTTCTTTTATATTATTTATTAGATAAAAGCATTGTCTCCAAAACGAGTGATTTCTTTTCTTACGCTATTTCCATATTGCTTATCTTCTATGAATTCTATCACTTCTGGCCCGAAGACCACTTCCAATGGATTCTGCAAATTCTGTGAGGCCTTAACCAACGTTATAAATGCTATTAGTTATATTTTATCATTCAGCAATGAATGATATATATACCTTCCTACATTGGAAGGTATATAGTATAGAGAAGTGATTTAATAAATGCTTGTTGAATTAAATATTGCATTGATTTGCTACACATGTAGGACTGGAACATGTTTCTTTATGTCAAGTTCTGCATATGATATTTATAACTGCACAAAATTGCTTATAGGTCCAAAATATACCCTAAGATAGATATAATTATTAAGGCCTTTTATTACTGTATTCTATAAAAAATTTAATGCTAGACTCTTTACTCTGGTTTTTATTACTATACTTTGAAATCTAAGGGTTCCTTGTCAAATCTCTGTCCCTGGCACATTGGAAGGTATATAGTATAGAGAAGTTATTTAATAAATGCTTGTTGAATTAAATATTGCATTGATTTGCTACACATGTAGGACTGGAACATGTTTCTTTATGTCAAGTTCTGCATATGATATTTATAACTGCACAAAACTCAGACACAATAAAATGTGCTTTTAAATACCACAGCACAAGTATAGTTTATTGATAAACTGTTTCTATGATAATCAAACTAAAAGCAAAATCTTGTTTATAATTCAAAATTTTGAACATATGTTAGTAGTAGTTACAAATAAACTATATATATACAGATAGCTGTCGATAAATATCTATATCTATGTATCTGTATCTATGTATCTATCTATCTATATAAAATAGATGGGATGCATTTACCCTTTCAGGTAATCTTGTACTTGAGGAAAATATGTATTTTCAGTAGATGAGATTTTTAATATAAACATATTAAATATGTATTAAAACCTCAAAAAAGTTTAACTTCACTTTATAAATATCTAGAATGCAAAATAAAGACAAGCACATTTCCACATATCATAAAGAATCTTTTAAATATGAAGAGTTTTGTCTCGGAGGCATTATTTTCCTTCAATTATATAAAATAATAATATGTATACATTGGTACTCTTACAAATAAGATTTTACATACTGTATCATTAAGGAATATCAATAAAATACATCTAATGTACAATGTATAATTTAATATTGCATTATAAATATATTTGTATATTATATTTATGTAATTAAATTGAAATAGTAGTATTTCCTTAAAAAGCAATAATGTGCTCAGACACTATTCTAGGTAGTTTATGTGCTTTATGATATATGATTCTCATGAAAACTATATGGGATATGTTCATCATCGTGCATTTTACACAAGGAAATAAGGCAACAGCAGAGCAAGTACACAGTTCAACCAAGTTTTTGTTTTCTTTTCCTTGAACTTTTCTACTTAACCTTTCAAGTCTTCTCTTATTAATCTATATGTTGGAATATATATTTTAAGAAGACATAGGCAAATACAGTCTTTAGAGATTCAGAGTGAGACAGTCAGGGATGCTGTTAAAGAATTACAAAAGGCTGAATGTAGGTAGTAAACAATCCATAAACATGAAATCAATAGTATAGCCTTTTTAGATAGCCGATTTTACTGGGTATAATCATACTCATGGTTATTACGATGCTGAAAATACTGAGGTAAAATATGATATGAAATATTTTAAATAGTACTCCTGATGAGAAAAAAAGGTTCTCAGAAATTAGGATGTTAGCTTCTCAGAAGCTAGAGTTACGATGGCTTAGCAAAGGTGAGATACTGAAGACGGGCTTCAGACATCAGAACAAATTGAGGACTAGCTAACAAAGGTCTGAGGTGGAATCAGTTTTCCATAAAACATGCCCACTAGTGTGCCATGTCAGTTTCCTGTTGCCATGGCAACACCCAGACATTACCTCCCCCTTCTATGGCAATGACTTGACGATCCGGAAGTTACTACACTTTCCCTAGAAATTTCTGCATAAACTGCCCCTTAATCTGCATGTAATTAAAAGTGGATATAAATATAACTGCAGAAATACCCAGAGCTGCTACCCTCAGTACAGTGCCTATGGATAGCCTTCCTCTACAGGAGCAGTCACAGAGCTTTAACACTGCCTGAACTGTGACACCACCAGAGCTGTAGCACTACTGTTTCAATAAAACTCTTTTCTTCTGATTCACTCTTAAATTCTTTCCTGGGTGAAGCAAAGACCTCTCCCTGGCTAAGGCCTAATTTGGGGGTGGCCTGCCCTGCCCTGGCATCCAATGTAGGGCACAGAGAAAAGACAGTGGCATGAGAGATGGCGAGAGAAGCAGCATTCAGTGAGGCAATGGCGAGAGATGGCAGTCGGTGAGATGATGAGTAGAGAGATGGTGAGAGGCAGCAAAGCAATTGGTGACTGAAACTGCAAGAGCTGCTAACATCTAAGAGCTATAATACTGTTTTCACACTGCTATAAAGAATACCTGAGACTGGAGTAATTTATAAAGAAAGGAGGTTTAATTGACTCACAGTTCCATATAGCTACAGAGGCCTCAGGAAACTTACACATGGTGGAAGTTGAAGGGGAATCAAGGCACATCTTACACGGTGGCAGGCAAGAGAGAGTGCAGGTGAAAGCGCCACTTATAAACCATCACATCTCATGACCACTCCCTCTCTATCAAAAATCACTGCCTCATGATCCAATCACCTCCCACCAGGTTCTAACAAGTGACCACGTTGCGCCAAGGTCTCATTTGAGACCTGCCACTCAGTCCTGCAGGCCGATGGGTTATTGGTCCCTTTAACAGTTCCACCCTCCATGGCACCTGAGCCCACCCAAGCTGAGGAATCCTGGAGAGACCTTCACCTAGGTCCTACATGGAAAATTGGTCAGGGCTATTTGGCTCCTGTGGATGAGTGAGTGTTTTCCTCTGTTCACCTATAGTGTCAGGAGAATTAGGAAATAAAATAAAAGTCCTTGGCTAAGTGGTTGGTTAGAAGTCTACCATTGTTTGAGTTCCCCTTAAAAATGACTTTGTCACTCCTTCTCCCTGCTCCTTTCTCCTCTTCCTCCATTTTATTGTTCCATCAGTCATTTCATTTTCAATCCTTAATTTTTTTTTTTTTTTTTTTTTTGCAGTCTTATGTTTGCTTTTGACTTTCTTGTTAACTGTATTTGGGCAGTTGTTTAAGGCAGAACACTTGGTTGTAAAAGGTCCCCTGTTGTGTTGACTCTGGGATGCTTAAATCACATTGTTCTGTGACACCAAGTTGGTCTTGAGTTCACTGTTGGCCATTCCCCCCAATGCCCTGGGATTGTCAGTATTTGGTATGGGTACCCTTGCTCACAGGATCTTGGGCACTCTGGTATTTCAGCATTGGTATTGGTCACTTCCTGGATGCTCTGGGCTTTTTGGCATTGACATTTCCTCTAGAATTGTGGGGTACAGCCACTCTCCTGGGGGTGGGGGGGGAGGATATTGGTCTTATCCTTTTCTGCCTTGAAGTTAGAAGTTATTATTTTCCTTAGCCAGTTGCAAGCCCTTTCCTGTGTGCTGTTGTGCTGTCTTACAACTGCCTTGCTCAAGCCTTTCTTGGTCAAAGGAACTGGGAGTTCTGAGGACCCTGGCCTGATGAAAGACTACCTACAGTTGTAGATAAGTGGTCATCCCAACTTTTTGGTTTGTTTGTTTCTCCCATACTGGGTAGGTTCTCTGGCAAATTAGGGCCTCTGAAGTCTCTCCTTAGGCAACACTGTTTACCTCTTTTCCTCCTCCTATCCACAGTCACCACTTGTTTAGTACCCCACTCTGTGCCCAGCCCTCACTCTGTGGAATTTAGGCTGAACACCCTACTGCCCATTTCTGGCTCATCACCTGCTTTTGTAACACCTTGTTATCTACATTTTGTAGAAAGTGGTCACTTAAAAGGGAAAAGTAGTAATTAGGCACTCACTAAACTTAGGCTAACAGAAACCCCCTGTGGAAATCCTTACTAGACATGAAGACAACAGTGAGAATCCCCAAAGATTCACATCTAGTGTGTCTTTTAGACTACTGGAGTAAATTTAAATTATTAGACAAATGGAAGAAGAAAATAAATAATTTATCATTGCAATGTTTGGGTTTAATAAAAATTGATCAACCAACAGATTTGGCCTAGGCATGATTCTTTACAATGATATTTTATAATTATATTTGCTTTATAAAATGGAAGGAAAATAAGAAGTTTTTTATGTACAGGCTTCTATGGCCCTCTACCAGGATTTTAACTTAAGGGCTAGCTGTAGATTATGTCTGGCTCATGATTCTCCCAGGTACCCCAGAAGGCCCAGTGCTGCACCCTCCCCTACCTTCAGAGCCTTCTCAGTTCCCTAGTTCTGACAGGAGGCCCCACTAGTTCTCTAAAGCAAGATTCTACTCCAAGGTCATCAGGCACTCCTCCTGCTTATCCAAGAAGCCCTGGCTCATATCCCTCACTGCCTGAAGAAATAAGCCAACCAGTACCACCAGGAGTGGGGCCTCATATCAGCCCCAAAATATAGCTTATGTCAGTTGTGGGTGGTAGCTTATGGGCATGGAGGAACAATCAGAGAATATGTGCCTTTTTCCATATCTGATTTGCCTTTATGCAAGGAAAAATTTTGTTGGTTTTTGATGGATCCAGGGAAGTTTGTAAAGGAGTTTGTTAAGTTGACCATGTCCTTTGATTTAACTTGGCATGGCATGCAAGTATTATTATCCATTTGTGGTATTGTAAAGGAAAAACAAAGAATTCTAGGTACTGCTCATGAACAGGGAGATAGAGTGTGGCTGCACATAACCCAAGCCATTTCATTTATCATGTTGGGGGAGATTTACTTCCAGATGTCGACCCTCAGTGGAATTACCAGAGAGGTTCTCAAGATCTTGAAAGCAGAAATCACACACTAACTTGTTTAACAGATGGTATGAAAAAGTGTTTGGTTAAGCCGGTTATTTATGATAAAGTGAGAAAAATTCCTCAGAAGAAAGATGAAAATCCTACTCATCTGAAGACCAATTGGTTGAGGCACTCAGGAAATATACTAATACGGTCCTAGACTTCCCAGCAGGGTGAGCTCTCCTGGGTATGCATGTTGTTACTCAATCTACCCCTGACATTAGGAGGAAGCTACAAAAAATAGCAATGGGACCCCAAAGCTCCATGAGACAACTCTTAGACATTGCCTTTGGGGTTTATAGTAATAGGGACAGGGAAGAGGAAGAGGCAAACTCCAAAAGAATTGATCAAAAACCATGACTGTTAGTGGCTGCTGCTTTACCCTGAACCCTCACCCACTAAACCATGCTGCCTCAGGATTATTCACTTTGAGGAAATGTGGTGAGATCAGCATCTGAAATGCTTAGACAAGAGCCCCCACAACTCACTGGCCTTTAAGCCAGAATCAGTATGTCTTGTTTAAGCAAGAAAGGCCATTGAAAAAGGACTGCCCCAGGCTTAAGAGGGAGTTTGAGGCACCCAGACCCATAATGGCTGAGAAAGTAGAGAACTGACAGTGTTAAACTTAAAGGATGCTTTCTTTTATATATCTTTATACCTAGACTTCCAGTATATTTTTGTTTTGGAATGGACTGATCCAGACACTAATAAAGCATTTCAGCTTACCTGGACAGTTATTCCCCAAGGTTTTAGGAACATTCCCCATCTCTTTGGCAATGCATTGGCCAGGAGTTAAGGGAACTACAGTTAACCAATGGGTCTGTCTTGAAATATGCAGATAACCTACTAATTTCCATCCCTACTAGGGAAGACTCTGACAGGAACATAATTTAGATCCTTAATTTTCTGGGAAAGTAAGGATATCAGTTATCTCACCACAGAACCCAGATCTCTGCGCAAAATGTTAAATATTTGGGATATATTCTCACCCCTGGGACAAGGACTTTGGCCCAGGAGCAAAAAGAAACCATCTTGGCATTGCAGGCCCCTCAAAGTGAGAAATAGTTAAAAGCCTTTTAGGAAATGGCTCGCCTCTGCAGGATCTGGATTCTTGGGTTTGAGTCTATAGCAGAGCCACTCTATGAAGCTCTAAAAGGGAGTGATCACAAGCCTTTGAATTGGGATGGAATTTGCCAAAAGATACTCTTAACCCTAAAAGAAATGCTAGGAATAGCTCCTGCTTTGGGACTTCTGAACACAGAAAAACCATTCACTCTGTTATGCTGCTGAAAAACAAGGGATGGCTTTGGCCATCGCACTAGTAGGACTAGTGGCTTACTTTTCTAAACAGCTAGACCAACTGGCAAATGGGTAGCTAGGATGTTTGTGAACTGTGGTCACCACCACTCTATTGATAGAAGTCAGTAGGTTTACCCCAGGACAGCAATTTGATGTCATGCCCCCCACCACCAGGAAGTCCTAGAGGCAAAAGCACACCAATGGCTAAATGGGAGCCAGTCACATAAATATCAGGCCCTTTTGCTTGATACTCTTATGTTATCTTTAAAGTACGTCGAATTTTAAACCCTGCTACTCTATTGTGGAACTTCATGTCTTAGGAAACAAATCCCCAACTCATTCATGCTTGTGTGGAAAACAGAACAGACCTACTCTAGCAGGCCTAACCTCAAAGATGAGCCCTTGCCTAATCCTGATGTTGAGTGGTTTATAGATTAGAGTGTCTTTATGCATGAAGGAGTAAGAAAGGCAGGTTATGTGGTAGTTAGCCAACAAAAAGTGATTGAGGCAAAAACTTTGACTTCTGATACTTCTGCTTAAAAAGCAGAACTAATCACTTTAAATAGAGCCATTCAATTAGGAAAAGACTTAAGAGTCAATATATTTACTGATTCCAAATATTCCTATTGCTTTATGCTCATGCTGCTATATGAAAAGAAAAGGGACTACTAATAATGAAGGGATCCGCTATGTAACATCACTCAGAATTTGGAACTTTTAGATGCTGTCCAGCTCCCAAAGGAGGTAACAGTTATTCACTGTAGGCAATACCAAAGGGAGACAACTCTAATTATCAAAGGAATTGCTCTAGTAGACAGAGCAGCTAAGGCCACAGGTAAAGAAACACCAATATTACAGGCCGCTGCATCAGTGCCAGGTACTACATCCACATCAGCAACACCGTGCTATGCCCCCAAGGAAATTAAATAGATAGAACAGAAAGGCTTACAAAAGGATCTCTCCGGATGGTTACTAGGAAGCAACACACTCCTCCTCCCTGATGCTGAGCAATGGAAACATAGTTAAGTAGATCTGTAACTCCTCATACTTGGGATGGGTTCCCTATTTAAATTGGTTTCTGAAATCTTCTTAGGAAAGGAGCTATTCCAGACTGTCAAGAGGGTCACCAGGGCCTGTGAACTTTGTGCCTCTAATGATCCAAGAAGCCGTCCCATACCCCCACCCTTTCTCAAACATATACAACATCAAGAAACATACCCTGGGAAAGACTGGCAAATAGATTTTGCTCAGATGCCACCATACAGGGGACTTTAATATTTGCTGGTATTTATAGACACTTTCACCAGATGGATAGAGGTCTTCCACACAAGGACAGAGAAGGCATTAGAAGTGTTCAAATATTTACATAAAGAGATCATCTTCAACTGGGCATTACCTAAAATCCTGCAGAGTGATAACAGACCCTCCTTCACAGCTAAAGTGACCCAGCAGGTTTCCCCAGAGTTAGGTATTACCTATTACCTTCACTCCTTCTGGAGACCTTAATCCTCTGGTAAGGTAGAAAAAGCTAATCATGTTTCAAAATGAACATTAGCAAAGCTCTGTCAGGAGGCCTCAGAGGCCTGGGTTTCTCTGCTATCCATAGCCCTTTTATGCACAAGGATAGTCCTAAATAGAATTCTAAAACTTAGTCCATTATGATTTATGGGTGGCCCTTTTTAACTTCAGGCCTCCCGTTTGATGAAGAGATAAATAGAATGCTCACCCATATGATCAGCTTAGACTGGGTTCAAAAGGCCCTCTAAACCTATGGAAATAAAATATTGTCCCCTCCCACAAGGAAGAGAAGTAACTCTCCTATTCAACCAGGAGACTTGGTCTTACTAAGAACTTGAAAAGAGGGATCCCCTGAGGATCAATTACAACCAAAATGGGAAGGGCCCTATCAGGTGTTTTTGAGTTCCCACAATGCTGTTAAACTTGAGGAAATAATTAGTTGTATACAACTATTCAGGATTAAACCTGTTTCTTTCTTTTTTTTTTTTTTTGAGACGGAGTCTGGCTCTGTCACCCAGGCTGGAGTGCAATGGCCGGATCTCAGCTCACTGCAAGCTCTGCATCCCGGGTTTATACCATTCTCCTGCCTCAGCCTCCCAAGTAGCTGGGACTACAGGCGCCCGCCACCTCGCCAGGCTAGTTTTTTTGTATTTTTTAGTAGAGACGAGGTTTCACTGTATTAGCCAGGATGGTCTCGATCTCCTGACCTTGTGATCCGCCCGTCTCGGCCTCCCAAAGTGCTGGGATTACAGGCTTGAGCCACCGCGCCCGGCCTAAACCTGTTTCTTATGCATCACAGGCATACAAGGTGGAGACCATGACCTACATCTGTGAACCTTCTCTTCTACCTATTTAAAAGAATCAACACTCAGTCAGAAGTGGTAACATGATGCTCTGGGTGGGAATAGAAGCTTTAATTTTTTTCTTCTTCTTGATTTTAATACTTCTGTCACCTTAGCCAACCTCCCAGGAAAAAATTATTTTGTCCTTATTGAGTGCAGAGGCCACTCTATGACCCAATTGGACACCATTCTGTTACTGTTAATCATGTTTGCTCTCCCAATTATCCTAAACCAGGGTGGGTGGGAACATAACTAGTAAATACTTCAACAATTACAGCATCAGGGGATCATCTTCATGGTTGCTGGATTTTTCATCAACATTCCCAGGATAGAAAATTCTATCTTCTGGCTTATCTGGAATAGCTCATGATAATCCCCCAGGACTCCTAACTAGCCATAGTGATCCTGAAATATCCCAACCCCTACAAGTTAAGTGGAACACTCACCCATTTAGTGGATTACACCTGAAATGCCTCATACCACTATTGCCTGGACCTGGGAAGTTGGGTATCTGTACCACCAGAGCACTAATGAGTCTATCTTTTGCACCCACTCTTGTGTGAATGATACAAAAGCGGAAACTTCTCTGTGATGCTCTGATTCAACTCTGATTCAACTTTAGTTGGCAAGTTGTCAAGTTCCGAAGGTCACAGCAAGGTAAATGGGACTGCACTTATAAGTGAGAAGACTATATATGGTGCTTTCTCCTGGATCAGAACATAGAGGGGAAAAACAACTTTATACTTCATAGTCTGAGAAAGTGAGAGTATTGCAGCTCTCTGAAAAACAAAAACTGTTTGTCTATCCCCTTTGGAACAAGAAAATAAAATTTCTATAGACCCAACTTACCAGCAAAGGATAAACATCACACCCCATAGGGCCTTTGTTTGTACCCAAACTGGGCTCATTTTTGTCTGTGGCCATGAATGGGAAGAAGTGGTACATCATAACTGCTCCCAACTTCCCTACAGAGTCACCTATTCTTTTAGGAGTATCATTCCTTTGTATATCAAAAACTTGGAACAGAGATGAATGTACATTGGCAATACTTGCTCCTCCAGGAGTTACTGCCTATAGCCCCATAAGACTCAAGGATACCAGAAGTAAGCAAGCAGTAGGGTAAATTCTGGCAGGAACTGGGGAAGCAATAGGACTAGCAGCACCCTGGAGTGGCTTTGCCTACCCTGAGTAAATTCTAAATAACTTAATTCAAACTCTAGAATCCTTAGCCACCAACACAGGTCAGACACTAAAAGGAATTCAAGAATATTTAGACTCTTTGGCAAATGTGGTTATCAATAACAGACTAGTATTGGATTATTTACCAGCTGAACAAGTGGGAGACTGTATACAGTTAATAAAACCTGCTGCACATATACTAACAACTCTGGAAAAGTTGAGATTAACATTCAAAACACGTATGAGAGAGCTACCTGGTTACATAGATATAACCAGCGCACTGACTCCAGCTATGTCTGGTCAACTATTAAAAGTGCCTTTCCAGGCCGGGCGCGGTGGCTCAAGCCTGTAATCCCAGCACTTTGGGAGGCCGAGACAGGAGGATCACGAGGTCAGAAGATCGAGACCATCCTGGCTAACACTGTGAAACCCCGTCTCTACTAAAAAATACAAAAAAAAAAAAAAAAAAAAAAAAAACTAGCTGGGCGAGGTGGCGGGCGCCTGTAGTCCCAGCTACTCGGGAGGCTGAGGCAGGAGAATGGCGTGAACCCGGGAGGCGGAGCTTGCAGTGAGCTGAGATCCGGCCACTGCACTCCAGCCCCGGCGACAGAGTGAGACTCCGTCTCAAAACAAAACAAAAAAAAAAGTGCCTTTCCAAATCTCCCCTGGTTTTTACCTCTTCTCGGACCTCTGATAGCTCTCATGTTACTAATTTTTTGCCTTTGCTTGTTTAACCTCTTCAAAGTTTATGTCTTCTAGATTACAACAGTTCCAGGTAAAGACAATGCTGGCACAAGGCTTCCAACCCATCCTGCCTTCTACTCCAGAGAATAAAAAATGTCCTACCTGTGGGCCTCCTGGATTAGGTATCTAGAGATTTTTACTTCTCTGGTGGTAGGCAGGGCCTATGCTCATAAACTCAGAAAGAAGAAGTCACAGGAGATGGACCTCTGCTCTTCTGCAGCCTTCTTAAGATTAGGGAGGAATATCCAATCTCCGAGAGGAGGATGAGGTAGGAGTTGGGACTTGACTCTGGAGACAGGATTCAGACACCATACCAAATTGAGGACAAGCTCAAACAGGGCCAAGGCAGAACAGCTTTTCTTAATACACACCCCCCAGTGTGTATTCATGTCAGTTTACCATTGCCATGGCAACACCAGGGAGTTACTTCCCCTTTCCATGACAATGACCCAATGAACCAGAAGTTACTACCCTTTCCCTAGAAATTTCTTCATAACCTGCTCTTTACTTTGCATGTAATCAAAAGTGGGTATGAATATGACTGCAGAACTCTCCTGAGCTGCTACTCTCAGCATACTGCCTATGGGGTAGCCCTGCTCTGAAGGAACAGGCACAGAGCTACAACACTGCCTGAGCTGTTAACACCACCAAAACAGTAACACTGTTGCTTCAATAAAGCTGTTTTCTTCTACCGTCGGCTCACCCTTGAATTTTTTCCTACATGAACCAAAGAACCATTCACAGCTAAGCCCCCATTTGGGGACTGCCTGCCCTGCATCAAAGGGATTTTTACAAAGACATTGGAATTGAGGCTTGATACAAACTTTTAATAAAAATTTATTGTTGTAGTGAAGGTTAATGAATGACCATGCAATAGGTTTTTTCACTTTGGAAAACATAAAAATGTAGATGTTTTCAATTATCTGATATCGTATTGAGAATAATTGGACTTGTGTCAGCAATAAAAGTGTTTGCTTATAGATAGAAAGGCTTTATTATGATACTCATATAGAGAAAACATACATTAGTATATTGAATATTCTAGACTTATATCACTTTTAAAAATGAGTAATAAGTTAGTGGTATTGAATGATCTGGAATTACCAAATTTTGGAGCTGTAGTGGTGGTTTAATAGGTGGCTCCTATTTTTAAAATAAGGAAACTGGCCCAGAGTGGATGAGTCAAACATGAAATAGGCTGCTTCTGATTTCTAATGTAGTGCACTTTACAACACCGTATTTAGGAGCAGACCAGTTTAATGCAAAACCAGAGCCAAGGGGTCTCTTGAGGAGTTTTCTAGCTTATCATGCAATAAAAGCCAAGAATTAATTTGATTGTGTACTACAGAGTTAGCCACAATGAATCCTGAATCAGTGACTTATACAACTTAGATTGATTAGCATAGCTGAAGAGATCAAAGAACAGAAAGCTAATTTTAACCTTGAGATGGATAACATTCATATTGTTGAAAAACAGTCTTTACTTTTGCTATTTGATTTTCCTTAAAACAAATTTAAGAACTTCACCAATTCCCTTATATATGGGAGTCCAATTTTAATTGTTTCAATTTCAGATTTTAATTTCATTCGTTTTTGTGTAGTAATTTTTTTTTTTTTTTTTTTTTTTGAGACGGAGTCTCGCCCTATCGCCCAAGCTGGAGTGCAGTGGTGCGATCTCGGCTCACTTCAAGCTCCGCCTCCCAGGTTCACGCCATTCTCTTGCCTCAGCCTCCCGAGTAGCTGGGATTACAGGTGCCCGCCACCACGCCTGGCTAATTTTTTGTATTTTTAGTAGAGATGGGGTTTCACTGTGTTATCCAGGATGGTCTCCATCTCCTGACCACATGATCCACCTGCCTTGGCCTCCTGAAGTGTTGGGATTACAGGTGTGAGCCACCGTGCCTGGCCCTTGTATAGTCACTTTAACTGTAAAGCCCTTGATAGTTGTCTTTAATAAGAGAGACAATATATAGATTTTGTATGGTGGGGATGTTTGTGCTCTATTCATTTTGTTGTCACTGACTTATAATAACTTTTATTATGCATGTTTTCAATAACTTTGTGATGCATTCTCGGAAATTTTCCACGTAGTTGCTCTAGTCATACCATAGCTTTTACACATCAGCTTTCTTTGCAATAGCTCATGATGCAATTTCTTTTTAATAATTTGTATGTAATACCTTAGTGTGTGCTATAATCCTACATCAAATATTTTTCCTCACTTCCAAATATAACACTTACTTTGGAACAAACAAGTTTCATTGCTATAAATATAAAAATTATTTTATAAAATGAAAGATCTATATTTGTCCAGTTGCATGTAAGAATATGTGCATGTGTGTAAAACTTTTCTTATGAGCAAAAGCTGTTTTTTCTTACAATGTTAAAGCCACACTATTTTGAAAATAATTTTATACCCATGAAGTTATATTTGCAAAGCCAATTTTTAAAAAGTTATGGTCTACATTAACATTTTTAAAGTTTAAAAAGTCACGAAACATTATATAGAAAAGCATGTTTTATATTACATATACCATTTCTGTAAATAGCAAAGATTATTTCCTATACTACACTGATTAAATGTAGCTTATGCCTGAAATTTTATTCCCACATTGCATTGACTAGTGTTAGCCAATTAGTGACACTGTCTAGTGTTATTGCAATGAAAGCATCTCTTTAGCAATGAATTATTCCTTTTGATGCCTTTTATAAATGGAGAAGTTCTACTTTCATAGAAGATTGTGTTGCTTTAGCTGAATGAATTATGAAGATAATTTAGTAAATAATAAAAGCCTCATGAAAATAATATTAGATGATGTCACACTTCTTAATAACTATTTCAAGGCAGTATTTGCTCTAAGGGGAGGGTATATAAAAGTCTGCAAAATATTGTAAGACATAAGACATAATATTATGTCTACTACACTTTCTTCAATTAAATGTACCATTGCTATTGTACATTTTTTTCTAGTAATTTTATTCATGGTTAATATCTTAAAACATGCATATGGTAGCAAACTATTAGGCAAGATAGCAACAGAAATGTCCATCATCTGTCAAAAATAAAGTTCAAGGCAATCAATGTGTTTTGTGTTGGCTATGAGTAGCTGATGAAATAAATAGAAGATGTGACATGATGTCTCTTTCATCTATGAAAGTATCAGCTCAGAAGCTACGCTTCATTAGCTTCAAATGTAGCATGCATAATAAAGGAAGAAGGTGAGTAGTTCTTTGATTCATTGTGAAAAAGCCTATCAGACCCCCTTTCAAGTGACAGTTTATTAAACAAGTTGAAAAATGGGAAATATTCCAACTAGAATGGAATCATTACCCTGTACTTGGCACTTGATTGCAAAGTATAGATGACAGCGTTGTGCCTCCATTTTATGTGATAAAAAAATTAAATGGCAAAAGATAGGCAGTATTTCCTGCAGGGAATTTAGTAATTTATTTTTATTTTTTAAAATTATTTTAATCTCCTTTTGGTATTAAAAAACTAATGAATCTGAGAAAAGCAATGAAAACATTACTTCATTCCAAAATACACAAGGGTTTTCATTTCCTCCAAGGGGATGGGGAAGGCCAAGATAAATGCGTGGGGGCACACTAGAGAAATAATGGCTCCACATACATTTCCCTTTGATGTACTGAAGGTCTTTTGCGAAGACATTATTATCAGGTCGTACCTTTTACTTGGCCATTTCTACCAAAAAACATCAGCATACACAAAAGGTCAGTGAAGGGATAGGGCAAAGTGTGTTTGGAGTAGGTAGGGGGTCTATGTGAGGAAGAGTGAAAGATGGCATGAAAGGAGACGTTTGATCTGGAATACAGAAGAAACTGTGAGTTGTTAATATTCAGAGGAGGAATTAAGACACTCCTAAATAGCGGCAGTGTGTAAAAGGGAGAGCTGTTTAAATTTTAAAAAGAAGTAATCTGACAATGTATAGGACAAATACTAATTTGACTTTTAGACAGGTATGTTTAGATGATCTGCTTTTCCCTGGTATTTGTATTTTCAGAAATAAATCTGTTTCACATTTGCTGATGGGAAACGAGGAGCCCTGGAGTAGTACGTGTATTTCAGTTGGCGCAGACATTCATACCACCGTGTCAAGTCTGGCACAAAGTTATCAATGTGTTTTTTCTAAAATACGCCAGAAATAACTACCATTGCCATGAACAGACTTTAGAAATGCTAAGACTAAATGGCTGAAAAGAGCCTTTCAGTTATTTGGTGTTTGTTTAATATGCTCTATTGCTATTTAATTAGCAATGAAAACACTTAGACATTTTAAAAATATAGTGATAGTGCTTTATAAATTAGGTCTAATTTATGACTGAGCTCGTGGAGCGGTTTGAAAATAGGTTTGTTATGCTGTTTTCCAAGTAAAGTTTTTCATCAATTTGTATCACACAACCTCAAGCGCCTCTGTCAAACAACCGCAAGGTCAAGCACAAAGGCAGGGGATCCATGATAGCTTTTGCTGGGTCAAAAGATCTCTTCCCCATGAACTATTTGGTCAGTTACGTTTTCTAAAATGAACTGTGCTATAGATAAGAGGCAACACAAAGCGTGTTGTCTTTGCTTTTGGCTTTTTCTGACTAAAGCAAATTTCATGGCAAGTGTGAAGTTCAATTCTGAAAATAAACACACTGCCTGACTCACAAAATAAACTAGATTAAAATCTTCTGCAATAGCATATGCTCTTTGAATGAACAAAGGCCACTGGGAGCATGAAGAGACATGTGTTCCATTGCAGATTCTGAAAGCCACTTTATTATCTGGACACAGTAGCATTCTATCCTACTCATTAGTAAATGTCAATTATGCCAAGTTGGCCACTGGCTTACATCTACTTAGTGAAGCTTTGATGTTACACAGATTAATAAATTCTTAGTCTGCTTTCTGTGAAGTTACAGGCAAAATATTTCTTTTGTTTATAATAACAAAGTAATTCAGGTGTTTTAGTATCTGAGAAAAAGAGCATCAGATTTCACTGAACTGAGTGCTCTGATTAATTGCTAATGTACCCCAACTACAAAAATCTTTAATTGTAATGCCTATGTAGAAACTATTACCACCCTGAGAAAATATTTAAAAATTGACTGAATCATGTATTTTAATACTTGCTAATATAGCAATTTAGAAACCACAGTTCCTTTACTTCAACTGAGAAAAAGTTTTGTTTTATACTTTCAATATGTACCATTTAGACCAATCAATAAGAAGGGAAAATTTTGTCTACTCTAAAATATCCAATGAGATTATATCCAAGTATTACCAATTCTTGTACAATAAATAAATACTCATCTTTTGAATTAATTTTACTTTTCAATGTTGGTACCAATTAACAGGCAATGTACTGTTTCATGGGTTGGCTATTTTAGGTGACTTAAATTTGACTGCTTTAACACTTCCTGTGACACTTCCTAAGAAGGTAGAAAAATTGCCTTTCCTTTTAAAATAAAGAAAACCTTAAGAGCAATTTTTTTAGGGAATGAAGATCATTATCAGAATGGGCCTTTTATTAATTTTTAGCAGCATCCAATATTGGAGAATAGTATCAAAGATCAAAGAATAATTAGAAATCAGAATAATCATTTGAGCCAGATATGTTTTTCTTTGCTTGTGTTTTTAACTGATCCTGAATTCTGAAAACTCTGGTTCTTATCTTTGACTTTGAGTGCTTAGCTGATGATGTTGGTCAATTCACTTAACATATTAATTCTTTATCTATGAAACAAAATTCTTTATCTATGAAACAAGTCTGAATATTTGTTTAGCTTTACTGCTTAAGAATTTAAAGCATTAAATAATGTAAACCATGGCACGCTTTTTCCTATGTAACAAACCTGCATATCCTGCACTTAAATAATAATAATAATTTAGTGAGAAAGCATATGTGAAAATGCTTTGTATGTGCAAATTCTTAAGTAATGTAATGTAAGGTACTTAATAATTATTAACAACTGTTTAGTACTATATACAAGCAACCATGCTCCCAAGTTATCTTAAGTATGCTGACTCCTTTACAAAATAAAAAAATTATTTACACTAAAACATGTTAGGTCTAAAGAATTAAACACTTTGGAGAATAAATCAATCTATTCATGTTACGATTTTTTTTAAACCCAGAAGATTAGATGGCATCATTAGAAGTCTTGGGTATGAGTTTCTATTTGCTATAAATTATAAATATAGGAGGCAATTTTAAACTGACATGTCCCTTTGCTCTCTAGGAATCTATTTTTCACAAATTAAGGTCAAATTAGCCATATTATAAATTATTATGTGCTTTTTCTTCGGAATGTTTATCTTCACATCTTATTATTTAACATAGGTCTTCACAGATTATTTGGCAAGAAAGTGAAAAAGTTAAAATGACTTAAGTATTACTGTTATTTGACAATCTCTGAGTTGTTTCTTCCTATTTTTTTGTTAACTATTCATGAGATAATTCTTTGATCTTCCCATTAACAAAAGTTACTTGCATGTGAAACAGTTCTTCACGTCTTACCTTCTCTCAGTTCAAGAAGCCTCACCTATTTTTCTTATCAAAGTGTTACTTTTATATACAGAAAGGTAATTATTACTGATGCTATTGCAGTGGTTGTGGAAGTAGTTTTTATTATTATGTATTTTTTTAAAGATTTCCTGTAACCTATCTGAGGGTGAACATTAAACAGGCAGGATTAAGAATATGGAAAAAGAGAAGTACATCAAACAATGTTTTATTTGCACATTATTCTGCTGTAAATTAATGTCTCCCTATTTCTATCTATAATAGAATAGTCTTTGTGCCATCATTCAGCACTTAAAATATTTTAGTAGAGTTGGCTGTTACGGGTCTCTGTCACTAGATTGTAAATAATTTGAAGGTAAAAGTCTTGTTCAACTTTGATACTGAATGCCAAAGCTCATAGAGTAAGTATTTGCTGAAAGAAATCATTCCACCTTTGCAGAATTTTGAAGAATTAAAGGTAAACTGTTATTTTTGAGGAGAAAGGTAATTCAAATTAAGATAATTTTTAGCACTTACTTTCTTTTAGTAATTTCAAAAACTTGAGGATTATAACAATAATATAGACAAAATAGGCATAGCCCTGTCCTTAGAAAATTTTAGTCTTAGTCTAGCATGAAAGACAATTAAAAATAATACAATATAATGAGCACTTTTCAAATTAAAAATAGTTAACATATTTTAATGTGGAGATTAAGGCTTGTAGAATCCCCTGGTGATAAATCTTGACCCTCTCATATGTAGTGACTGACTCAAGTCAGTTACTGAAACAATTTTGAGTCTAAATTTCCAGTCATATAAAATGAGGAAAACAAACACTGTGCAATATGGTCAATAGGATTAAAAAAAAAACCTCAAATATTATTTCCAAAGAAGAAAGATGTAGATATGTTAAAATACAACAATAAAACAGAAGACATTGGAGAATGTATGTGAAGAAGAAACACACTATTACATTCGTTTTAGTTCTCTCTGCATCTGACCCTTCTTTTGTAGGTTTTGACATTAAGCAGGATACCTCTATTCAGGTGAAAGAGATAAAATGAAATTCACAGGCAGACAGCCCGGGCGGCGCCTTGAGCCTAGTTAAAAGTTGACCCCGGACCTAACCGATTATGTTATCTATAGATTCCTGACGTTGTATAGACAAGAATTGTAAAAGTCCCTGTCTTGTTCTTTTTCTGTTCTAATTACCAGTGCTTGCCATATATCTCTCAACTTCCTGAGCCCCGTATAAACACATCCCACCAAATGTCTCCCCACCAATATATCTTTCAGTTCAAAGACTACCATATAGCTCAACTTCAGAAAGACACCACCTGGAAAGTCCCCAATAAGAACACAGCCGTTTGTGAAAGCGCAGGAACCAATAAAAAAACTGCTAAATATATAAACTTAAAATGTTAACCAATTGTAATGCTGTAACCTAGAGAATTCCCTCGTTCCTCTGCAACTTTACAAGTCCTGTTTTCCTCGAGCTATAAAAAGCAAGCGCATGCATTGTTCTGGGCCCTCGTATATATTGTAGAACCGAGGCACCAAGTTCGAACTTGCATTAAAGATCCTTGCCGCTTGGCTTTGACTCTGGACTCTGGTGGTCTTCTTCGGGGAATAAACGGTCTGGGCATAACACAGGCACTGATTATAGACCACGGTGCCATTAATGTCATTAATGTCTAAGGCTTTGGGTTGTTAATCCTTTGGTGGGGTTGCCTTATGTCTTAGTCCATGTTATGCTGCTATTACAAGATATCACAGATTGAGCAAGTAATAAAGAATAAAATGTTATTTTCTTACAGTTCTAGAAGCTGGGAAGTCCAAGATCAAAGCACTAGCATTTAGTGAGGGGTTTCTTGCTGCACCATCACCTGACAGAAGCATGGAAGAGCAAGCTAGCCTTATGCTGCGTGAAGCCTCTTTTATAAGGTCCTTAATGAGAGCGACGCCTTCAGAACCTAATCACCTGTTAAACTCCAACTCTAAATACTATTACATTGACAACACCTGCATTTTGGAGGCGATGTGTCAAACTATAGCAATTAACAAGTTAAGTGACTACATCTCTGTTAGGGTAAAAGAAAAGCTGTCACGCAAATTGCTCTAGAAATTTTTTACCTTGGCTCTAAAGTGTGAGTATAAAATAATATTTTAGAAACTATAGTTGTTTCTAACTTACATAGGGGAGAGAAGAAAACAATATTGTGGGAAATCTTTTTGTGAATCTTTCATTCTAGGCCTAAAAGAACAACAATGTCAGAAAAACTCCGGTTAACAAGTAATTCAAAAGAATGCAAGTAAATAAGTAAATAAATAAGAATAGAAGCTATTAAATAGTAAAATAAGTTAGTT